>NW_019154103.1:18355321-18934761 GCF_002288905.1 Enhydra lutris kenyoni
CACAGTTGCTTTCGAACCAAAAAAACAAGATTCTCAACAAAGGGCTGCTGTATCAAACAGTAATAAAGAGCCTCAAGCAGTTGTCTGTGCTCATGCCAGTTTTCATGCTTTAATTCAGCTGCCCTGTGGTTCTTAGCTTTGACATTGAGATCTGCACGGCCTCCAGAGATAATTATTTCAACCTTCAGGCCATCAGGCGTTCATTTTTGATCATGGATATGTAAGAGATGTTTTCTGCTTTCTAAGTCTTCCAAGTGGATATCAATAGAAGGGTAAAATAAGGAAAAGCAGTACACATTTGAAAAGATCTTGAACATTCTGCATTACAGAAATGTGAATGGCTCTATCGATTTTTGTAAAAACTTCAGTTAACCTGATAGCTATTTAGAAGTATTTTAATTTGCCCAAATTTTAAACTAGAATTATTTACTGCCACAAGTACTCTGTAACATTTGTTTAAATGTTTGCACTAAACTTCATACTTCGCAAATTTCAACAGACGTACAAAGACATTAGAGCATAAAATCCGTACACCAAAAATAATTTTTTAAGTTAAATATGTGTATCATATCATAATGTGCTTTTATGCAAAACTGCAATCATGAGCATACAGCACTCACTAGAATATTTAACTAGTGGTCACAGAAATCACTGAACAAAGCATTATGATAACTCTCCAAGATGTAGAGAAATTACATTTCTTTCCCTATAAAATATGGAAGAAACACTAGTTCCCACAAAATTTGATGCAAAGATTAAACCATTCTGTTAACACTAAATTATAACAATAAAAATTAAAATATGTAAATCACTCTTAATTTTACTATGAGTTTATTTTAGAATTTGAATAAGTACTGAATAAAGACTAGATTTTTAAATCTATAATTGTTATTAAGTAGAAAAGAAACCTATAGAAGATCACAAAATATCGTAAGCAAACACAAAATAGATTTAATCAATATTTTTCTCAACATCTTTATTCCATAATACCGACGCTATTCACTAAGAAATCTATGACTAAGAAATTTATTTAAGTAGATGACTGAAGAAGACATGATTATAGTTACCCTAAAGAAGTTGACCCTGCCTTTAAGTAAAAAATCCACTGTCATTACTTTCAAGACAAACAGAAGAGATACTACCATGTTACATGCAGGCCAACAGTCTAGTAACTCGTGATAATTTCAGAATAAGACGAATCATTTTAAAAGTAAGGGAAACAAAATTATGTTAACTAGTATTTCAATGAGTTTAAATTGTAACATTTTCTTCAAATGTAAAAATCTTAACTATTCAGTGTTCCTAGTGCAAAATAAAAAGTGAGTTCAACAGGTAATACTTAACGGCAGGTTTCTGCAAATACTACGACATATATACTTACTTTCTTTTTCCCTTCAATTGAACACCATAGTAAATGATGAAAAAGCTAAGTTAACATCCTTCTCAGGAAGTATAAACTTTTATATTTTACAGAATGCTAATTAAATACAATTTCAAGAAGTGGTCAGAGAATGAGCTCTTCAGTCTTCTAGAATATGCATACTTCAAAGCCCTTTCCATCTTATATCAAGTCCATAACACATTAAAGCAGAGCAGAAGCTGGCATATAAATGGTAGGATCATTTAGTGTAAGATATCAAGCAATACAACTCAGGTGAAATAATTTCATTTCTTTCCAAATATTCTAAAAATACCTAATATTCTGGATCAAAACCAATCAAATCAAAAGTTCTTGTCTTTAATAAAAGCAAACTGTCCTTCTAATCTTTTTGTGATCCACAGCCTCCCCAAAAGAAGCTACTCACCCCCCACATCAAAAACTTTATTAATAAAGTTACTTTGTATTAAAATGTACTTCCTTAACCTATGTATTGGTAAGATTCTGGTCTTTCTGAAGTTGGAGCTCAATATGATAGAGTTTATATGAGAGAAAAGGACTAAAACAACGGAAATTATAGGAAGGCTATAGAAGAAAATACAAAAATATTTTTGATTTCCCCACTTCCACCTTTTTCCCTATAAAGAAAAAAAAAGTTCCCAATAATGAGCAAAAACGCCAAAGAGACTACAAATAGTCATATGTTAAAATCACTTTTATTCTAAACAATTTTAAACTTAAAATGATGTAGTTTAAAATTATGAAAATTCATTCAAAGGATGGAAAATTAGGAGAGAGGAAAATACGGGTAATTACATGTTAAGATTCTATAGAGTACCTTTGTTGAGTCACTGCCAGATCCTCATGCTAAAAATATTTGGGGCAAAGGTACTTGCTTTCCTGCAAATTCTACCACATTTTAGACTTGTTTACTACCACTGGAAACTCAAAAGTCTTAATTATAGCATTAAGAAAAGACAACACAGCCAAAATGTAGAAGGTATATTTTTGACCTAAGAAAGGGTTAGCGAGGGGCGCCTGGGTGGCTCAGTGGGTTAAAGCCTCTGCCTTCGGCTCAGGTCATGATCCCAGGGTCCTGGGATCGAGCCCTGCATTAGGCTGTCTGCTCAGCAGGGAGCCTGTTTTCTCCTCTCTCTCTGCCTGTCTCTCAGCCTACCTGTGATCTCTGTCTGTCAAATAAATAAATAAAATCTTTAGGAAAAAAAAGAAAAAGAAAGGTTCAGTGAGTATGAGAGATTTTTAGAATCTCCATCTTTGTGACTTCAGATTGGAGAAAATGGTCTCTTTCATTCCCTAATCCTTTGCTGCACCGTATTCGTAGATTAAAGCTAATTTGCAAGTCCAGGGTCATTCTAGCAGTTAGGAAGCTTCAGTGATTTGGGTATAATGCTGTGGAACTCATGTTTCCCAATGATGAATACCCATCTTCTCCTCTGCCTTCTGATAATTTTTAATTCTCATCACAAGATGAGTACTAGTATGTCCAAAATAAGATGCATTATGATTTCTTATTATCTGAGTATATTTGTACAGATACTTCTTGTTACCTTTATCATTTTTTACACAACTTTATAATCTTCAAGGATTTTCCTTCCTAACTTTTTTTGACTGTGAGTTATTTACTTAAAACTTCCCAGAGCCAGATGTTAAGCAGGGCTGTTTTCCTTACCCATGGCACAGGGTACAATATTTATACTTGCTTGCTCCTCACATGTACCTTTCTTTCTGCATCTTCTTTCGTTTTATGTATTTCTTATCCCTATTCCCTTTCATTCTCATCTTTCATTCTCTCCTTTTAGGGACTTACCTTATTCTCGTTTAATGGAAGCTCTTAGGAGTGATACACCACCTCAGTATTATGCAGAATGAAAATGACCACAGGTCACATATGTACAGTAAGTAAAGCCCTAAATCAACCAAATGGCTAAGAAAAAGGTATCAATTTGGTTATCTTCCTTCTGAGTGAATATGGGAATGTATCTCAAGTAATTTCAAACATACGCATGCACAAAAAAATGCTGAAAGCAACTGTATAGCTATTAGAAAGTCTAATACATGGCTCAAGAATGAAAAATTATAAATAACAGCTAATACTTATTGAGTGCTTGCTATATGACAACTACATTAAGCACTTTACATGCATCATCTCATTTAATCGCTCCTAAAACCCTGCAAGGTAGAGATACTGTTGGTATCCTTAGCTTATAGCTATTAAGACAGCAAGTAAGTGGTAGAACTGGGCTCAGAGTACATTCTGACTCTAGAGCTCACACCATTAACCAATATGCTATTCTACCTAATGTTTATTACTTTTAGCTTATGATAAGTGATTCTTGATTTTAATTATGAGATCTTACCCTGCTTTTAAATTCTCAAGTTATAAATATGATTTTCTGTTACAGCACAACTAGATTGACAGCACTTCTGGCACTCGTTGTGTAATGACCATATGTCACCCCTAGGGGTCAGATATACTTTTACAGGGGAAGTTAGAAATACTTCGGCGTCCATCAGCTAAAAAGTAGCCCACACAGAAACAACAAATATTTACTTACAAACTCTTTCACGTGGCTAAAATGTTGGCTTAGAGCAAGTATACACGCATGAGATGTTGCAGGTGTTCTTTGCCACGACTTTTGAGAAGATCCCTAAAATAAGGAAAAACTCTCAAAGATTTCTTTTTAGTTATGGTGATAAAGCCCACTTCTACATTAATGGAAGAACAAAGCAGCAAGGGTTTAAGCTTCTTCAAAAATATCTTTGTTATTTAGTCCTTGTTTTCCTGGGTTGAATTTGAAAGCAGCCTACTGTTACAGGCAGACAAATTCCTTTGCTTTTACTTTGTATTTGAAGGATGAGACACAAGGTGAAAGAGATGAGTTGGGGGACAAAAGGTAAGAGAACAACCATCAACTTAAGAAATCTCTATAAAGTTACTTGAAAGATCACAACAATAGGTTGTTTTACATTTGAACCATGACTACATGGATTGAAGTGTGCCCAAGTCAATGGGTGATTCAGACACCTTAATTACATTATTATTAGGTTTAATAGAAAAGGTTAGTTAAATATCATACAGATTTTGCCAGTAATAAGAATGTTAGTCTTAATGACATGGATATAATTCTTAACTTGTCCTTCCTGGTGCCTGCCTCATGGAGTACCTGAAAACAACAAAACTACCTTGGGAAAAAAAAAAAAGAGCAAATACCGCATAAACATTTTTCTATATTCAACAAATAGGGTTTTGATATACTAATTGGCTCTAATGGAAAGAAAACATTTAAGTGAGAATAGAAGTATTGACAAAATCATAATGTCATTATTTAATGAACACTAGACAGTTAATGATATATTTAGTGATTAAAAAAAAAAACCAATATGAACAATTTTTCCAGGAATCCATAAATCAATTACTCAACTAGTTTCTGAAGAGCTACGACATGTGGAACATGGTACTGCGCTTCAAAGTAAAATCCTAAGGAACACCGTTAGGGTCGCTCAGTTCGGTAAGCATCTGCCTTCAGCTCAGGTCATGATCTCCGGGTCCTGGGATTGAGCCTCTCCTTGTGCTCTCTGCTCAGTGGGGAGTCTCTTTCTCCCTCTCACTCTCCCTCTGTCTTCTCTCACTCTTTCAAATAAATAAATAAAATCTTTTTTAAAGTAAAATCATAAGAATTGCTTTTTCAAAGAGTACTATTTTGAAAAAATGCTACTCTGTCTTTTTTATTTGAGCAAAGCATTTTGCTCAGATATTATCCAATAGAGTCGTAAGGTACAACTAAAAAGTAACTAATAAACTTTAAAGATTAGAATGCAATACAGGCTTCTATTGTGTAATATAAATTAAATAGTACCTAGTGGTTTTAAAGGTTCGATCACAACTCATGGTAAAATTAGGAGTGAAATAACTCTAAGCATTTTTTACATGTAGTACAAACAATATTCACGTAAGCTTATGAACCATAAGACTAAAATACATCAGTAAAAATTGGAAAGAGAAATTGAGAAATAGTATATGGAATGAAATTATGTCTTTAATGGTTGGTTTTAACTGTGAAATTCTAGGGCTTTGGTTTCTTTCTCTAGGATGAAATGTCACAGGGCAGCGGAAGGATTAGTCACATGACCTGAAACTGATTAGCACTCAAATGGTCTGAGAACTACTCCTGGCTTATCTGATATTCCAAAATTTCTGGCATTGTCCCTGGGTTAGCTTTTATCTTCAACCTATAGCTTTAAATAGCTTTGGTTCTCATCCCATTCCTCCTCTAACCTGATGCAAGAGAATCAGGCCCTGCTCAGTGAGATGTAAAGGCAAAATGACTGCTAGCTGACCTTTTAGAAACCTGTAACCACATCTGAAAACACATAATTAGTTCCTTTTGTTTTGTTCTGAATATGAATAATCAAGAATGATTTTTTAAAAAATAGTGTACAGTCAAAAAGAAAAGGTGAGATTTTGTAAACTGGAGGTGATTGCAACAATTAGTCTGCAAGTTAGAGATGAAATAAGGCAAAATATACATCTTCAGGGAAATCTGAGAATGCTTATATAGAGTGGAGGGGTACGCATTTAGACAGCAAAATCGGCATATGGCTGAACAGAAGGATACCCCATGAAAATTAGTATATGACCTAATAAAGCTAATAAACGTCACTAACAGTCATTCTTTGTCTGGTTGTTAAGATGCCATCTATTCCTTTAAGGATCTACTGCAAATTCACAAATACTTATAAAAATTCTTTTTTTTTTTTTTTTTTAAGATTTATTTGTCAGAGAGAGAGAAAGAGAGAGAGAAAACACAACCAGGGGAGCAGCAGGCGGGGGAGAAGCAGACTCTCCACTGAGTAGGATGCCTGATGCGGGGTCGATCCCAGGACCCTGGGATCATGACCTCAACCAAAGGCAGATACTTAACCGACTGAGCCACCCAGGTGTCCCTCACTCATAAAAATTCTAAAAAACGTCAAAAACTTTAAAAGACACTTAAACAAAAGTTTTGAATTCCAGTAGTCTTTCAAAGTTCAAAGGCATTGTCCATGACTAGAAACTTCTGAGTTTGTTACATGTTCCAGCATGAATGTGTAAAATATAAAGAATTAAGAGACAGTTACTGCACTGGTAGTTGGCAGATAAGTATGATATGTAATTCTAACATACAATCAAGTACATTTCTGTAAAGAGCTGAACTTGCTTAACGGTTCTCAGGGAGCAGGATCTCTGATGATAAGAACAAGATAGGGATGACACATAATAGATGAAAATTCACGAAAGTTAAATGATTCTTAGAATAACAAAATATATGGAGAAATAACAAGATTAGTTAAGAAGGTTTTAACTTTAATGTCAATCTGAAACATATTTATAAAAGCAGCTAATCTAAAATTATTTCATGAGGAAGAATGGCAGTCTGCTGAACTTTAAATGTGGCAGATAGCAGATAAGATATTAAATATAAGAGTTACATATATGCTATCATAATACCATATATTAGGAGTTCAACATGATTCTAAATTTTTTTTGGTTCATGGAATTCCTATTTTATTCAAGTAAAAAACATTCTAAATAAATCATCATCGAAATATTCCTATAAAGCACAGACATAATTACTATGGTAAAAGAAAGGCCATGTTAAATGTAATCCATCTTTTTAATCCACATAAAGTCAGACTGGTAACAATTCTCTGATTAAAAATATTACCTTTGTGAAGAAATATTTCAGTCATATATTTGCTATTTAGCTGGGAATTAGTAAAAAAAAAAAAAAGTGAATAGTAAGTATGTAGATTATTTGTTCTATTCTATAAAGGGTAAATAAAGCATCCAGGGCTTGAGATAGGGTACAAAGAACGTTTCCATGGTTACATGCTTTCCCATATCAAATTAGAGCAGAATTTGTGTACAAGAGGTTTGTTGACAGCCTACATAGGCCATAAAAAGAATAGAAGGCTAGGAGTTTGAAATCTAAATATATTCTGCAAAGTCTGTTGAGAAAAAGTTGGGTGAAGAAAGCAGCATCAGGAGAGTAGCAGATTAGTTAAGAGTATCAGATGCCATTTCGTAAAAAGATAATTTTTCTTTTAGATGTGGCTCGTAAAAGTCTCTTCAAATGTATGATTAGCCACTCTTTTCTTCATTTCCACAAAGACACCTCAATCTGGTGTCCACCCAAGCTATTAAGAAGAGCCATTATTTGACATGCAGCTAGAAGCATCAGCTTCACCACCTGCCCAATCTTGCAGATGTCACTCCACCATATTCAGTCTCAAACGCAGGGCCTTCAAAAGGACATTTAAAGGGCTGTTCCCACACAAGTGCTGGCCAAGCAAGACCTTTGTTGTACACCTGCCCCTATTATTCTTATGGGCCATTTAGTAGGAGTGAATTCTGTTTTGAGTACATGTTGAGAATTCCAGTTGGTTTAAACAGTATCTTATAAATTATAAGATGGTCAGATATATGGTCAAAGCAATTCCCAGTAATTGTGTTACAGAAGAGTATTCTCACATGCATAAATTGTTCTTTAAATACCAGCAAAGATACCTGGACATTTGAGTAATTTCCTACTCTGTGAACTAATCACAAAGAATTAAACATTGTACTTATGCCTCTTGTAGTTTTACTATACACAATTAGGGGTGGAATACAATTGGGGTGCAATTACTAGAAAAAGAAAACTTTTCCACTAAAACTGTTAAACTACCCAAGATTTTCTTTTACATGGTATTTTAATATATTTAAAATGCTTTAACAACTTATAAGAACTAAAGTCACATATACAGAAAAACACATACTCCACATACTCATACATGACTATGAAAACCAGATAATATGTATTTACAAAAAAGAACCTGCTAAAATTAGCTAATTTCTCTGCCATGTATTTTTCAGTAAATATGGCGGCAATAACATTTCAGTTACTGGTTTTCTGCTAAAAGTTATACAGAAAGAAGGAGAACTAACTGCAGCACATAGTATAAATGACTCAAGAGAGCAAAATTTATAAACAAATCAACTCTCAACCATTAAACTGAAAATTCTCTACATCAGTGTATATATAGTCCTACCCACTATAAAACCCAGAGCAGATTTTTAAAAGCAATGGCTTGGTATGAGTTGGTCCATAAATCAGTATAGCTTTTGATATGGTCAGCTCAGTGATTTCAGATTAATAAAGTGAACACAAAAAATAGTGAAGAACACTCAACCACTTCCTTTTTCAGGCATAATTCATGCCTAGTTTTATCAGCTGTTGTTTTGTCCTGGCTGGCTGTTTAATGACTCTTTCTGATCAAATGGCTGAAAATTCAGGAGGTAGAGGTTGAAACAGATTTTTTTAAAAAATATTTTATTTATTTATTTAACAGACAGAGATCACAAGCAGGCAGAGAGGCAGGCAGAGAGAGAGGAGAAAGCAGGCTCCCCGCGGAGCAGAGAGCCCGATGTGGGGCTCGATCCCAGGACCCTGGGATCATGACCTGAGCTGAAGGCAGAGGCTTTAACCCACTGAGCCACCCAGGCACCCCTGAAACAGATTTTTTTTATAAAGTTCTAACATAATGGCAGAGTAAAATGTATTTGTAAGAAGGAAAGGAAAAATATGCAAGTGAAAGCCAGCCTATGGCCCTACTATGTAGACTAAGGGGAACAGCAGTTGCTAAGCATCTGATTCATTTCAGGACTAATGGCTAATGGTAACTTGTATAGTGCAGATTACACCCCTGTATCAGGCACTACATGAGTGATAACTATACTCCAAAATTATTGGATGGCTGGTATCTTTAAATTAAAATGAGCTGATCACACTGGCTATCTCTTAAGAAGACTTGATTGAATTAGGAAGACACCTCTCCTTTAGTCCTACTGAAAGGTTAAGGAAAGGTTTTATCTTCCTCAGGTGATGATCTTTATTGTGCAATATTTTCAAGTTCTGTGTAATGTTGTAGAGTTGTTCCCTTTAAGTCATGTGGCAAACACAGCTATAGTAAGAAATGGTCTAAAATTTATGAATTTTTAAAAATTGAAAATGAGACTGTTTACATTTAAAATTCTGTCTCTTCGTGTGTAACTAAAGACCTTACTTTTTACTCTTGATTAAGTCTTAAAAATACATGGATAATATGTACAGTGTAGACATATACAAATGCACTATACACTGGAGACATTTACAAAGATATTTAACTGGTAAAGAATGAAATCTATTCTATTCTCCAAATTTAGCTTTTATCTCAGTACCATTTGGGGAGACCCAAAGTTACCTGTTTTAGGCATACTCCAAAAGTAAAGTTCAAAATCTCTGCTGTATGTACATGATGAGTCACTAAATTCTACACCTGAAGCTAATATCACATTGTATGTTAACTGGAATTTAAATAAAAACTTGAAACTACAAAAAAAAAAAAATCTCTAGATGTCAAGAAACTCATTTAGGCAAGTAAGTTACTATACACCCAACAAGATTTGTCAATGGAAGAGTCAAAGTCTTGAATGAGTGAGGCATGGTAGAAAGACAGGCCTCAAGAACTAAATATACCAGGTCATATTATACCAACAATCTTGGGTCAAAGATTAGTAGGTGATTGCATAAAAGGGGTTCTCATCTATTCTTCCTCAAACTCTGGTACTAAGTTACTTTGTAAATTTCAATCTCTTGGTTTAGCAGTACCTAAAAATTAATACCATTACTTCTTTCGGTTACCCTGGTGAAACAAATTCAAAGCCTTCATTGTAGATTTCAAAAGAATTACTGGTTACCTTCTGCAGAATTCAAGTAAAATCTTTTGCAGGCACCCTAAAAATATACATAATGTATACTGATAATGTTTTACTGACAGACTTCAGAATAAAAGAAAATAGTACTTTTTTAAATGCTAGAATTTTGTCAAATGCATTAGTCCTTGAGGCTACCTAAGTCATTTGCATTAAAAAGGCCTTTTACAACACTATGTTTCATTATTATATTGTTTATAGTAAAATGTAGCCAACACAGGAATGAGCTGACATGACAAGTCTTTTCTTTTCTGTTTTACATTTCATATTTTCTCTATTAAAGGTTGGTTAGATACATGTTTGTTACTGGAACCAATAAAGCATAGATTACAAAATCATAACTAAAATGAAGTATTCCACTTACATTTTTACAAAAATTTTTCCACTTCTTTCTTTTTGTTCCATTTTGAACTGCCAAACCACCAATGATTTTTTTTTATTTTTTTATTTTTTTTTTAATTTTTTTTAAAGATTTTATTTATTTATTTGACAGAGAGAGATCACAAGTAGACGGAGAGGCAGGCAGAGAGAGAGAGAGAGAGAGAGAGGAGGAAGCAGGCCTCCCGCTGAGCAGAGAGCCCGATGCGGGACTCGATCCCAGGACCCTGAGATCACGACCCGAGCCAAAGGCAGTGGCTTAACCCACTGAGCCACCCAGGCGCCCCTTTTTTTTATTTTTTAATTACCAACATAAAGAAAGAGGTTATGAGATGGTTGAAAGGGCATGAATTGAATCTGGATTCAGAATATTTGGTTTCTATTTTTGTCTTGGCCTTTAGTAGCTGTGATATCTTGGGCAAATTCCTTAAAATGCTCTAAACCTCAATTTCCACAACTGCATAATGGGAATAATGACAAGTGCTGCCTTCTTTGTTTCAAATAAAAACAAACAATCAGGGAAAACATTTGACAGGAAGTGTCAAATGCCATAAAATGCTAGTTTTTATCCTAACAGAAGGTCAAATTATCAAAATTACATAAAAAACTTTTAGCATATGTTAATATTAAGTTAAAATGTTAACACCTTAAAATTATTTACATATTCACTGTATTAATATTTACCTATATTAGATATGCAGTAACTGAGTGGGTAACTTGCTAACCTGCTAACCCAATAAGACTCCAATAAATTTGTTAACTGATGAAACAAAATGTTTTTAGTAAACTAAGAATCTAAGCATAGACCAGGTATTTTTAGGGAAAAATGGATCTTCAGGATGTAAGAGGATACCTATGAAGTGCTCCACCTAGCCCTATAAATACTTACACTAGATAATTTTCCCTAGCTGCCCTTGTCAACTGTTAGCAAATACTAATATTTTGTTTCAACAGATTTTGGGCTTTTGTCCTCTATTTCTACATATAAATACACGAAGGCACATGCACCCATGAGCACATACACAATCTAAGTGTAACTCCAAGGTCAAAGTATGGTTTGCAATGTTACTGTGTATAGCAAATGCACAGAATCTGCTTCTTAACTTTGTGGCAACAATTCTGGGAGTCAGCCAAAGAGTCAGAGTAATAAAGGAGTGGTCCTCTATAAGCTTCCCTGCTGTGAAAGCACACCTAAATAAGAGATACTCCTGGGAACGATTAATTTTGATTCTGTAACTCGTATCATATTATGAGTACAGAAAAAACCCAAAAAATCTACACACCTAAAAAAAGTCTTTAGGATAAATGAAAAAAAATTTATATCATTTCAATCAATTATGCTCAAGAATTGTTATTTTCAGATGCTAATGTTTATTTTCAGAGCAACATCCCCAAATAAAATTCTCATACTTGATTTCAACTCTAGTAGCATAACACCTTAAAATACTCCAGTATTTTTTTAGACAATGGCATCTAATAGGACAACAATGGCATTTAGGATTTTTGGCTCACAAAGAATGAAGTTCAGACTCCCACAATTTCAAAACTATGTAAATGAATTACTTAATATTCTCTAGATAAAACAAACTGTTATTTACACCAGAATGTTATTTGTAGTTTGAACATGTCTGGTCACTGTAAAAGTTGAGATTGTGTTAAATTGTTTTTAAGAAAAAATTCCCTTTTCACATTCTTACAAGTAACATTAAAACCTGCTGATTGTGTTGGGAAAAAAAGATGCAGTTTGTATTTTCTTTTAGTGACATGAGATTTCTTCCAAATAGAATGCTTAGGAAGAAGTATGCATCTTGGTCAATTTTAAATGCATGCTCTAATTTCATTGTTTTAATATCTTCCTTACAATTTAATTAAAATATTCATTTAAAAATTTCTTCTTTAATAGGATAAATTATTGAAAGACAACAAAATTGATAAATTTTAAAAAGGCAAAAAAGTTGGATAGGTATTAATTTATCCTATTGGTAGTGTATATCCTACCAATATTGTAGAAAGACTAAGTTTTGCCATCACCACATATTCAACAGAAGAGTTCAAATCCATTATTCCTATTTACATGCACCAAAATTTAAAGCAACTTATGTGGATTCTCGGAGAACTCTATGCACATAGCAAGTATTGAGTGGACAATCTGATGAATATAAACCAACGAAAAAGACAATTTAAGTAAGACAATAGAAGATTAAGGATAATATTTTGACTGGGAACTCAGCCCGATTATTTTACTTTTATAGTCATTCTCCAAATAAGAGCTGTTAAACTACAATAAAAGTATTAGTAAATGACTTCAAATTATATTTTAGATGATACATACAAAATATATTGGTACATTAAAGGTATACGATATAAACCTCATTTCAAGAAAATTAACCATATTTGGTAACGTTTTGTCATTTGATACAATAAAGTCATAATATAAAAATATTTTATACTTTACTGATCCCTGAAGTAAATTAAACCATTTTTCTAAATATACTGCTTTGACTATGCTGCTTTGAGGTATTTGGCTAAAAAGTATTCAATAACACTATCATGTATTTACCTTATTACTTTTTTATACTGTTAGAATTTAATGATAAAGTATTTTAAGGTAAATTTAAATTTATAAGTTGTTCTAAACAAAACTATTCTATTTTCTATTGAACATTAATAAGGTAAGGGCATATTAAATTAATCTCAAATTAAGGTAGACAAGATTATTAGAGCAAAAGTAGGAGACTTCTAATGAGTGTGAAGGGTCATCCTAGTGAACAGAATCATCTTTGAGCTTAATAAGGTTATCTTTCTAAAAAGCCAATTTTATTCCAATTTTTTAAAATGTAAGAGTTACTGTGTCAAAAAAATGAGTGAAAAAATTCTGAATTCATATTTTAAGAATACTGCTAAAATAAGCAAAACAAGTCCTAAATTTCAAACTGAAATTTGAGAATTTTTTTCTAAGAAAGTGACAAAACAAAAGCTTTTTGAAAGATTTTAATAAAAGATAGCTACTCTGTTAAAGAAACTGCACATAACAAGTATAACTGTAGATTTTCAAACACACTTTAATTATATAACAAAACAAGTGAATATTGTGAGAAATCACAATTTAATGATGTATCACAGGAAATTATTTTCCATGTAAAATATTATTGGGGCATGTCAGAAGTTTCTCCTTCCTAAGTGCCACTTCAATGCAGGATACCAGTTTGTGATTTTAAAAGATAAATAATATGAAAGAAAGAGTGTAAAGAAAAGTTAACTTTTAAGTAATAGCTGTATTAAATAAATGAAATTGGGTTAAAATGTGTGATAAATTTGTCTATTATTTTTATATATCAGTAACCAGAATTAACAAAAGTAAAAATGGATAATCCTGAAAAATTAAAAACATTATACATTCTTGAAGCCCCTTAAGCAAAAGTATTATATCTAGAGAACATAAAAATAATGCTTCCTAAGACCAAGTTCTTCTTGAGCTCAATCACACAACAAATCTTTTTACTTCCCCATGACCACCTCTGCCCCCTGCTGCCCATAAATTAGTTATAGTCTAGTCTAGTATTTTAAACTAGACTGCTTAAGTAAAAACTACAGGAGGTAGAACACACATGCACACACACACACAAATTCGCTTTTTACAGAAGTCTAAAATGACCTTAATTGAAGACCTTTAAGGTTGCTTTTTCCTACTAATATTTTCTTTTTTTTTTTTTTCCCTGTAGAATAAACAGTTAAAAATATAACAGGGCTACCCTACTCAAACTAAAATATAGGACTAAGAACAAAATCAATATAATTCTTTTTCTTCTGGATCGTAGATAATTATATACGGAATATTGTTTAAGTTTTTAAAAAAGGTATTTGATTTTTCTAGAAGATAATTTTCTATGTTTAAAAAATTACTATTTCTAAGCTATTCAAATCTAATGTTTAAAAATTGCTATAAAGAGAATAAGTATTAACTAAATGAATTATCAAACATGACTTCTTCACTTTTAAATACATTTAAATATTTGTTAACTACACTAACATAGCTATCAGCAAATAGTTACATGTATTCTCTAACTAGAGATATACATCACTGATTTCATTCATTTATTAAATATTTATCTCCAATGAAACTGAATGATAAAACAAAATACTACTTTGTAGAAGATATACAGAGCAGAAACTAAACTGACATAGACATGCTTATTACTTAAAAGTTATTCTTTATTATCTATTTTGTGTTAATGTGTATTTCCCAGGAGTGGCAATTATATAAATATGTTATCCTTTAAAGGCTTTGAAAATTAAATCTGATACAAAAGACCATAAAGGCCTAAACGCTCACAAAAGTATAAATGAATGCTTTTTAAATATTCAATAATATATGTTCTTTACAGTATGATTGTAAAAATGTTTAGAAAAATTACTTTTAAAGTAATTAAGATAATTTAAACTAATATATAAAGAGCATTTTATTGGGTATATTTACTTAGTTAAAAATAAGCATTTCTCCAGATTGTTTTTTAAAAAGAAGCAAACCCCAAAACAGCCACGAATGTTTTAACGACAAAAGATCTTAACAATATATATTATCATACTTTGGTTTTTCTCTAGACGTATCTGACCTGATCAGAAATAGAACATAATAAATACTGCTCAAATATAATGCTTTTGGTATTGCAACATATAACTAGCAGAAAAGCTCTTTTTTTAATCAAGCAATCATAATTGTCAAGGCAAAGAATGAGACCTAAAATACAAGTTAACATTTTAAACTACTGGGAAAAAACACATTATTTCATATGCTATGCTCTCAAGAAGACATTTCTATTGCAATTTTCTTACTGGTATTGTGACAGGCGAAAAAATTCTAATAGCTTCAGAATCATATGTATTCAGCTTTTTTTTTAAACATCTATAAAACATAAAAACATTTAATGTTCATTTCCTACAAGAATCCACATTCAGAAGACAGTCATCAAAATTTACTACATGTGAGATAAGTAATACTGACAGAGTTCTCTAGCTTAACATTATTTCCCTTGCATTTTCTCGTTTTTGTTTAACATTACTGTGTATTGGAAGAACGCATTTCTTTTTGATACAGTGTGCTGATTTACAGCATTTAGAGCAATATTAAGTTTTCTGCAGAAATACAGAAAAGTTTCCTATGTAGTTTGTAAGATTCAAAATAGAATTTGCATTATGGAAATTAAGAATCTAGCAGCAATAATAATAGCTTTCGGAACTACCTAATTTGAAGGTAAAAAGACTCCAAATACTATAAATTTAAATCCGACCCTTCCAACTCTTTTCCTTTGTTGTAATATATCTGAATACATTTTTTACCAGGATTTCTTTAATCCAAAAAAAAAAAAAAAAGCCAACCCACTATTATTTGGATTGGATTACTCTCTCGAGATATTTGTATATATCTTATTGTGCTACTGACCTTGTGAAAGAAAAACTTAACTAGAAACGAGCTTCAAAGAAGACTTCTTTGGAAGTCTTGGGGAACCATAGAGAATTACTGATTTAAAGCAAAAAGATCATTTGAATGTTTAATGCATTCTGAAACATTTCTATCTATAAAGTAAATGAGACAAAACAGACCAGCACAAGGAAAAGATTTACCTTTTTACAGTTTATGTTGTTATACTGAGTTAATCGTCAAACACACACGCACACACAAATGCACACACACACACACACTTCATAGAAATCACCCGACTAACAATGTTCTTTTTAACTGGTATCTGAGATCTGAGTTATTGTATGTTACTCTTCTCTTTCTTTGATCTTCCTCAGTACTCAGCTCACTGTTAACTGTCTTGGGTGGTCTCCCATCAGAGCTTAGTGATTGGTATCCCTCTCCACTGGCTGCCTTCTAGGGATTCCTATCAGCTGTATTCTTACATGCATGTGACAACTTTATTAGCTCACTCAGATTGTGCTTCAGACCATCTCCATAGCACATATACCCTTTCTCAAACAATCACACTTTTGTAGTTGACTTAGAACAAATAATCATATGAACACTTCAGCTGTTATACTCAATAATAAAGTCGAAATGAAGAGAAATTTCACATTATGTATAAGTCAGGGCTTGGTTTTCATGTTCAGACTAAAAAAATCAATTCCAGATTGATTTTTGTGTATATATCGTTATTGTCAGAGGATTAATTGATGAATTTTTCATTTGATGAGTCAGGTGGAATAAGCTCTGAGGCACTAAGTGAGCAGAATTCTAATTTACTCTGGTTCACACTCTGCAGTAAACTCATCAATTTTGATATTTTATCATAATTTACTTGTTCCCAAATGTTCAGAATAAGGTTCCCAAGCAAAATAAAAGGTACTTAGTACTGTGAATATCTTTGTGCTTATTCATTACATGACTAATATAATCTGGATTTTGAAAATGTACTCACTTTTTGAAGATATTAAGCCTTTATCTAATTCAATTTGTCCACTTTGACTTTTTATTTCACTATGATCTAAATCTCCACCATATATCTAATTTCCATCTGTTTACCTTAAAAAGTTCTGCAGAGCAAATACAGTAACATTCCAAATATACCTTACTTATAACCTAACAGTGTTAAAATGACATAAAAACTATGGAAGTCTTATTTTGGTTGTGAAAAAGGCATATTCCCATGATAAGCAAAGATGCGAAAAGTGTCAACTAAAATGTTTACTAAGAAAAATTAAATGCATTTTATGGATTAAACATCACATTTTCTAAAAAAATTTAGAATTTCATCATATGCTTTTAAGCACTTCACAAGAATAAAAAGAAAAAAATTCTTCATATTTGTTATTTAACACAATGCAATATTTTAGAACATAGCTGTGTTTTCCAAAGGTAATCTGCCATGCCACTAAGATCTTTTATGCATTAATTTTTCATGTAAAGCATGCTAATTTTAAAAACAGAAATTGACTTAACATACTACCTTTGAATACGTATCCAAACTGTCATAACTAACTATATCAAAGTTCTTTCAAAGATAACTTTCTTTTCCTTTTGGAGTTTGCATTTAGGTTATCTTTTCCAATAATGTCTTTTCACCTTTAGTATTTTCCTCATATTTTTCTTTTTCTCTGCATTTTTTTCTGGTGCTAAGTCCTCGCCCTAATTCTAAGGCTGGTGAAATGTAGTAGATTGCTCTGATTCCCCATACTTAATCTTCCTTGAAAAAAGTCCTACATGTAGAGCATCTATAGGCAAAAGGGCTGAACAGCCTCCTTCTGAGTTTAAACTAATCAACTGGATTTTCAGTCAGCCAGGAGAAAAGTCAGTTATGATGTTCTTAGTCTCCCTGTGCTGTGAATTGTCTTCACAGAACTATCAGCATCAAGGATAGGGAGCAAGGGGTCATGACCAACTAAGACTAATATAACCTCCTACTTCTCTACTCTTGCAAGCTTCTCCTTTTCTACCTCTATGACCTTGTCACTTTCCTTCATTACTTTGTCCTCCTCAGATACTAGAGCCAATAATGATAGCATCTGCACAAGAGAATAGCTTGGAGCATGATATGAATGAAACTGATTCCAAGTCAGTTTTACTGGCCGATAGCCTACCTCCTTAGAAATGAATAAAAGAGAACCTGGATTATTTGAGCACCAATCTTGTCCCAGGTTCAGAACAGTCTTAAAAATCAAACTCATATGAGTTATATAGCGTGAAGGCAAGATAAAATTCTCAGACAATACAACTTTTCTATTTACTCCAAGTAACTTTCTTTTGGTTAATTCATACTAGCTTAATATTCACTTTTTAGCCTGCATAGCAAATTAAAATTTATGGTTGTCAGTTCAACATCAGCTTCTACAAATATGCTAAAGCCTAATATGAAAGAGCACAATATTTTTAAAAATTATTATAGTGAATAAACTATTACAGCATTGAATAAATTAATCCCACCATCCTAGGGCAAGAGAAGTTTAATTAATATACAAGAAAGAACTTAGTTTCAGAGTGTGGAACAGATGCCAAACCACATTCTCAGTATCAATCCCGGTAAAATAATCCCCTCTCTCTAAGCAAGAATATCATTCCACAGAAGATTCCCATTACAAGGCTGATGATCCCATTAATTTAGAATACCCTCTCTACTAAAAAAAAATCAAACCAGATAATCTAAAATCTGATAAATTTTCTAGGTCTTACCAGTTATCATAAAAGGTACAACTAATGGTAAAGTAGGGCTTGAGAATCTGTGGATTTTACTTGTTAGTACCATGTTAATTTCTGTTACCATGGCTAATACAGAGCTATGAGATCTCTCTAAAAAATACAAAAATGAATAGAAGGGCCGGGAAATAAGATACTGAATTTGCTCTTAAATCACAGTAATCTGTGATGCAATGAAATGTTGTTAAGGTTCAATAATGTCAAAAGTATCAGTAAGAATCAGTATTTCTTAAAGGATACGGTATACATACAATGGAATATTACTCAGCCATAAAAAAGAATGAAACCTTGTCACTTGTGCCAACATAGATGGATGCAGAAGGTAATATGCTAAATGAAATAAGTCAGACAGAGAGTTACAAATACAAATGATCTCAATTATATGTAGAATCTAAAAAGCAAAAACAAAGAAACAAACAAACAAACAAAAAAATGGGCTCTTAAATACAACAGAACCAATGGTTGCCAGAGAGGACATGGGTGGGTGAGTGAGTGAATGAGGTGGGTGGGATGGGGAAAACAGTTGAAGGAGATTAAGAAGCACAAACTTACAGCTGTGAAATAAATTCATGAAGATGAAAAGTATAGCCTAAGTACTATAGTCAATAACACTGTGATAACGTATGGTGACAGATGGTGACCTCACTTATTACGGTGAGCACTGTGTAATTTATAGAATTGTCAAATCACTGTGTTGTGTACCTGAAACTAATATAACATTATATGTCAACTATACTTCAATAAAAACAGAATCCACATTTCTTATTAAGTTGTGTGAAGCTATACCTTGAAATATAGCATCCAAAATAGTAACTACTTCATTCAAAATGAACTGTTCTTGTGTTTGGATTAATAGTGAGAGAGTGAACATGGACTGAACATTGAATTACTTTTTTACTGTTAAACAATTAGAGTGAGATACAATGTATTATCAGAAATATGGTAAAGAGTATTAATGAATCACAGTTCCTTTTGTCTCTGGAATGTTAAATCAATTTATAGCCCAGATCATGAATGAAAAGAATTTCAGAATTTCTACATAAAATGATATGTAACGAAACTCACCGATACAGCTTAACAGGTGGTATTCTGAATAACTGAAGGTTAACCTTTTAAATCCAAATTTTCATTTTAACTTGTGCAAATCTTTCTAATGTGTTACCGTTCTCAGTAAATGAGATAATCTAATGCTGCCTTAGTAACTAGGTTCATCATTAATGAACACTGTGTAATTAACTCATTATTTCTATGCTATAAACATGAATGGTATGGGATAATGGACAAACACAGTGGAGGCCAAGGGCATGTTATGGAATTCCTTTTTTGATGTTTACCTCTTTCTCATTAAAGTAGAAAGTAGGGAAAAGAGTATAAAGATTCCCTGTAACATGGCATGATTACTATTTTTACTTAACCATTTACTGAATTAACAAATTTCTCCTCAGATGTTCTCTTGCCTTCAATAACACTGTGTTCCATACTTTATCAGTGACCATGAGTTTTTCAGGTGCATCGAAAGCTTCCTTTATTTGTACCGGAAAACCAAGGTATCTTTCACATCAATAACTTCATTAACTTTTTGAGGTAATACTGCCATCTTGTGGACTTAAAAATATTTCTGGTGAAGAATATCAAAGGCAAGTTGCATTTTCCTAACTACAGGCATAAATAGGTATTTCTTCTAAGTATAATGCAGTGTGTGACACTTGAGTGCACCAGATAATCAAGATTTTGCTCTACATTGAACAGAGACTTTTACCTCATCATATAATTAATCTATTCATGATAAAATTCTTGGTTGAACCAGGTAATCACAAAGGTATAGTGTAGTGGCTCCCAAACACAGGTCCAGAAAGCTTCAAAAAAGTTTTCATGGATAGGTAAAGGTCATGAAGACATTTTAAAAAAGGTAATATAATGATTTTCACACAAGCCTATAAAATCCAAACCTCTGAGAATCACTAATATAGGTAATAAATATAGTCTTAAAAAAAGAGCTATTCTGATTGACTTTCTAGCCTATATGCAAACCTTCAATTAATCTATGCATATTAGGTGTGCCAAGTATAAAATTTAAAAGAGAATGAAGATAATATTAAAGAAGGATGCTTCATATTGGGCTTATAATGGGATCATGAGAGGATTATAAAGTGGAAGCATCCCCAAAGGGAGATTTAGGCTACCATAGCTGGATTATATTTTGTATTTAGTATTTGTCCACAATACACATGTCTCTTTACCATTATTCTTAACATATGCAATATACCAAGTAAAGGAAGCTGTGCTGGGTACTTTATATAATACACAAAAGTTAAAGTATAGGTATTATCTCTATTTTGCAGATAAGAAACTCTTCATTAGTCTTTTTTTTTTTTCTAAGAGTTTATTTATTTATCTGACAGACAGAGATCACAAGTAGGCAGAGAGGCAGGCAGAGAGAGGGGGGGAAGCAGGCTCTCTGCTGAGCAGAGTCTGATGCAGAGCTCGATCCCAGGACCCTGGGATCATGACCTGAGCCGAAGGCAGAGGCTTTAACCCACTGGGCCACCCAGGCACCCCTCTTCATCCGTCTTTAGTGTAGGTATTGCCACATACTACTAAAAATAATTTAGTTTACTGTTCCAAGTAACAGCATTAAATGTTATTATATGGGCACACTTTCCTACTATCATTGTGAATTATGAGAACAAGTATATAAGCATGAAAAAGAGGCAGAAGCAAATCATTAGCCAGAACAATTTTATCAGGGCAATAACTAAGTGGGAAACAGAAACTAAAAATCATTATTTAAATGCATTTTGGCATTTAGTTATATATCAAATAAAAAGCAAAGCTGCTATCAAGTACATTAATTTATATTATGAAATGTACACTTACAATGTATTAAAATAATCATGAATATTATGTATTATCTATGTTCTAAATTTAACAAAGGTAAGTTTAATGAAGATAATTTATTTATTTTTTAAATAAAGATAATATAAATAGTATTTTCAACCAATGGTATTTATGCTTTAGAAAGAATATGACCTATTTCAAGTATAGTGTGAAGAAAAATTAGGACACATTAGCTTAATGTTAGAAGTCACATTTTGTTCCATCAGTTTGTAATTCCAAGAGTCTCTGTCCTGGTTTTTTCCAGCATAGAGCATCAGATGACTAATAAAACTTATTAGCCTTACACATAGATTACTCTAACTGCTATCCTTTCCTGACCTGTTAGTAACAGTAAACTAGGGGAAGCATTACATACAACGTGCATCTTGTATGAACTCAAAGCTCTTATTCTAAGCAGAGATCTTGAAGAAATATAAATTAAAGGAATTTTTTTTGCCAAATGAAATATTCATGGCCAAAGTTTTGCAAGACAAAGATAGGATATAACAAGGACAAGTAGTAGCGACAGATAAAGCAAATAAAATTTTATAGTGAAAACTATGGGGGAAGAAGTATGGGACTATCAGAGTAAAAGAAAGGCAAAACCATAAGCCTTTGGACTATTTTATCAGAACACAAATGGAAATGGAGAATTAGGACTTTTATAAATGTATTCTTTCCCTCCTTGGGATTAGCATGCAGGAAACTCATCCTATGTATTCTTTCACTTGAAATATTTTCTGAATATAGCCTATAGGCCAAGAAGAGAGTTAATGTCTAGGGATAACTGGTAAGACAGACAAAGCTGTTGTCCTCAAAGCAGAGGGAAAGATAAACAGATAATTACAGCTGTGAAACCACTTCAAAGGACAAATTAATGTGCCGTAAGAACATACAACAGGGGTTAACTTAGGAGATACTGGAAGGAGGATAGAAAGGTTTCCCTACAAAACTGATTATTTAAGCTGAGACCTTAAGGTTGGACAGACTAAAGTACAGATTGAAAGATGCAGTACATATAAAAGCAACAGAAAACAAAAGAAGCAACAGAGGGGTTTAAGATGGAAAGTGACACGATCAAATATGTGTGTTCAAAGATCATTCTGGCTCCTAAATGGAGTTGGACTGAAAAGAGATGAGAGTAGATGTGGAGTCACATTGTAAAATGAATGTAGTAGTACATGTGAGAGATGATAGTGGCTTTGATTATAATGTGACACTGGAAATGGACAGGAGATAAATACAAGAGACAATGAAGAAGCAGAACTGACAGAATTTGGTGACTGATTACATGTGGGAAATCAGGGAATAGAAGATGCCCAGGTTTTTGACATGGGCTGTGGTGGTGATGTTGGTGCCATTTACAAAGACATAGAACAGAGGTGAAAAGTTTGTAAGGGAAGGAACAAAGGGAGCAGTGTGGTTACTTTGGGTCTTATCAGTAAGGAGAAGCCAACGAGAGTTCCAAGGAGAGACATCAGCTCTTGGATATAGCAGCCTAGAGTTCAGAAGACTGGTTTGGTGTAGGGATTCACATTTGGGAGCTTTAAACGAATTGATGGTAACTGAAATAATGACATGTAAGACAGTGCTGAGAGAGAGAATGTGAAGTAAGCAAACGGTCTACTACAGAATGCTGAAAATGTCCAATATTTAAAAGCAGATACAAAAGAAGCTTGTTAGAGAGACTGTGAAGAATTAGTCAAAGTGTCAGTCTGATGTGAAGAATACCTTGTTGCAAGTTTTCTGGTGCCATGCCCAAATATGTTTCATACATTCAGAAGATGCCATTAGATACGTTTCAGCATTTAAAAAATAGGCTAATCCATATTTTGATTTCATACATTTACATAAGGACTTTAAAACTTTTATAAAGAGGTGGTAATTATCTGTTTAATACTTTGCTTTACCTGTAAATGGCACTAAAAAATTTCAGTTAGATTTATTTACTGTCAAGTTTGTAGAAAAAGACAAATTTTAATTTTTTTTAATCTTATAAAGTTTTTTTAATCTTATAAAGAGGTAATATCATTTTTATCTCATTATAAGATTATTTATTTATTTATTTATTTGACAGACAGAGATCACAAGTAGGCAAAGAGGCAGCCGAGAGAGAAGGAGGAAGCAGGCTCCCTGCTGAGCAGAGAGCCCGATGTGGGGCTCGATCCCAGGACCCAGGGATCATGACCTGAGCTGAAGGCAGAGGCTTAACCCACTGAGCCACCCAGGTGCCCCTATCTCATTATAGAAGTAAGAAAAGGAACTATAGTTACGGAAACCATGGAGGGAAGTGTATTTTTCGGTGAAAATTTGATACATGGTAATAGGTGTTAGGCAACTGTGACTGGCAATCACTTGTAGCCCAAGTGATGATAAAGCATTTTAAGTTCAAATTATTGGTTTAAACATTAGTATAATTTCTGGTCTTTGCCAATCTTTATATGTTCATCCTGCTCAGAGTACTCCAATTACTATTAGGTGCCCTAAATTGCTAACTCATAAATAATGAGATAAATAAATGCAGCTCTGACCTTTTCCACCTTTCTACTTACAAGTAAGTGGGGGCAAGAATCCTGCCTCTTCAAGTATAATTTCTTTTTTTAGGAAGTCAAATAAATGTTTAATTTGAACTTTTTACTAAAAGCTCTTTGTCTAGGCAAAAGTAACAATACCTAAAAGAAGGAATATATTCATAAATTGTTGATGGGTTTATTTCTCATACACCTAAATCTCCAAATACACATTTGTTTTATTTTTTTTCTTGAGATTATCTGTAAGGAAAAAAATTTTAAATGTATATGACCTGCAATATAGTAAATCAGTTAAAAAAATTCACAAGATTCTCTACTGTTTTCTTGAAGAATAAATAAATGGCTATAGTATAGTCTCCTTGATTGGTTGTGCCTAGATCACTTTGGATGCCAGGTCCGGCACACTGTTTGCATAGTTAGAGCAGTAATAAAGACTGAGTGCTGCCTTGATGCTTGTATGTCTTAAATTATTTACATGGATTATTTTACTTAAAAAGTACTATCAGCCTGAAAGCTGGTACTATTGCCATCCCCTCATTTCAGAGGAGGAAACTGAAGTTCAGCAATGTTGGGTAATTAAAAGTGAAAACATATGTAGATCATAATTCTGTTTGGTGGAAAAAAGACATGGTTGTAGACATGTGTACATACATTAACATCTACATTGCTTCAGGGGGAAAATGGAAGGATATCCATCAGACTGTTAATCAAGATTACCTCTGACATGGGACAGAATGCAGGAAGAAGCTTTCATTTCTTATTTTTTTAATTGCTGGGACTCTATATGTATATTTTTCCTTTTAGGGTTTTTAGCATTTTTTCCAAGGAACTTCTTTAAACAGAAAAAGAAATAAAGAACATGGTTACTCTATCTGAAAAGAAGCTTATGTACCAATTATTAGTAAAAGGGAGAGAAAGTAAAAGGAAAAGAAAGAAAAAAAGGTGGAAGGTTTTGAGCAATGAAAGGATATGATCCAATTTGTGTTTTCTTAGTAAGTTTAATCATATAAGAATAGGTATGATTATTGGAAGGCATAGAACGTAAACAGCACTATTTAGGTAGAGGTGAGGTGAGGTATTCACAGAACCTGGATTATTCTACCCGAAGCACACGATAAAAATTTAACATGTTTTCAGAGATCATAGATTAGAAAATACTAACAAATCTGTAGGGAGAAAATGAAAAACAAAGACAGTTATGGGGAAGAGAGAAAGGGAGCACAAGGAAGGTTACATAGCTTTTCCCATTTTATGTTGAAACTTACTGGTAAATCCAGGATTTAATGCCCAAGTTTTTAAACTATTATATGCCATAACCTTCTTGTATTCCCTCAGGAAATGTACACAGCATGGATAACCAGAGGAAAGATTGTGAATCTTCTCAAAGAAGATTGGTATATGGGTTATTTGGACCACCAGTTAGAGAGAACCACAGGCAAAGTGGCAGTTTGTAATCCACTGAAAAAGCTTCTCATGGCACCAAGAGAATTGAGGAATCTCATAAGCCAACAATTGGCTGATTTGCCAACATACATATTCCCAACAGTTGATTTCAGGATGGCAGAAGAAGATACTGACAACGAAAACCAAGAGATAGGAGAAACAAGCTGGTAAAAGCAAGTAGATCCATAAAACAGTAAGAGTGTTGAAAGCTTTGTTTCATGGCTCTACCCAGAGGATTTAGCTTGGAAGGAAAAAGGAGGTGGGAACATGTAACTTAAAAACAGCGTGCGAGTGCAACATTGCGAAGGGATTAAATCATACAGGCTTCTGAGAAGATCTGTTTTTTCCCAGTCCACTTTAGCTTACTGAGGGAAATCACTTAATCATTACATGTGCACATAGTTTATCCTGTGCTTTCAAGGAGGGCGAAATGACTGTAGACCTTGGGTGTTGTTAAATGTAAAATGGCTCATTTTCTCCTGAATATATAACTATCACTAAATTAAGGTGATCAACTTACATTAGCAATAAGTAAAAGGATTTCCAAGTTTGTCAAAAGGTATAGTTCTTTAAAGAATCCTTAGAAGGCATTTCCCCTTGGAATGGTAAACTTTAGACTGCTATAAATTGTAATGTCCTAATCTATTTCTATCTATTGATTGATTATAAGAATGACAACTAAGAGATAATAAGATCACAGAAAATACCTGATATTAAGAAGAAAACCCTATGTGACATAGCTACACTTCTTCCTTAATATGGCATAGAGTACTCCATGGTGATAAGAAGCTACTGTCGTAAAGACCCTGAAGAATAGAGAAAATTTCAATTTTACTTAAAGTGTCTGAGTTGAACTGTAATCAGCAGAGCATATCAAAATGAATCATTAGATTGGGTGAACAATGACCAGTACATGAGTATTATGGTGATCCTACTCTCCATGACATACTAGACAGATTAGGGTTCCTAGGTTCAGGCAGCTGACATGACTTTGCTTTGCTAAGTCATGTGGCCAGTTAAGTGGTATCTGTAGCATATTAATGATGGTTACAGAATCTCTGACACTGCTCTCATTGAGACATGGGGTCTGAGTCAACTCTTCTTGAATCTGGACTGGCCTGTGCCTGCTTTGACCAACAGAATATGATGAAAATGACACTGTGCCAATCCAGGGCCAACTTTTAAAAGGATTGGCAGCTCCTGCACCCTTCCCCCACTACATGAGCCATCATGTGTGAAGTCTGACTAGCAAGAGGCAGCCATGCCATGAAATATTAAAATACTAGTGTTACTACATAAAGTACCAATTTCCTATTAAACTATATACATTTAGGGCCCTTCTAATTTTCATAATACTCCAGAAGAATGAAAAGCTCCCTGGCAGCAGGAATTTGAGGCTATTCACTGATACATCCCCATTATCTAGAAAAACTACCTTGTACACAGATCATATGGTCAATATGTTAAATGAATGAATAAGTATTCTACAACTAAGTATTAGAAAAAAAGCTCAACTATATCTTACCACCTAAGGAAAAAAACATCTTTTATGCAGCTGATAGAAAAATATTCTCAAGTCAAGAGGAAGGAAAATATGAAGAGCCCTAATCTTATTTCACTAACGAAGGGTTAAAGATCTATTCACTATTAAAGACCAGCTTTTTTGATTTCCTTAGGGTTGTTACTTTCCTCTTTTCTGTTAAAAAATCAGTTTCATGATTATGAATGGAGACATCAATTTCCTCAACAGTACAGCCTAGGATATTAAATTTTAGATCACAGTACAAAAATATAGAATGCAATACATTGAAGATACCATCCATTTGCTAAGCCATGAGTGCATACTCTATGAACAGACAAGACTTTTTTCCTGCCTCACTCAATTTCCAATGTTTAAGTATAATTTTAATATGCCTTATACACTGGCAAATATGGCACATTTTAACTTTCATTCTGAAGGAAATAAAAAAGAGTGTTTTCTTTTGCTCTCATTCTTGTGCATTTATCTAGGTGCTTCATGCAGCAAATCCCTCTTCTGCAAAAATTCACTGTGGATTGATGGTTCACTCCAGATGGGCTGTAGTGGATGTGATAAAATGCAAATGTGAATTTCTTTAATGCTAATTCTTCAAGAAAGAAGCCAATCCTAAGGCAGGATGCAGGGACCAAATGAGGATATTAACAACATGTGGCACGAATGAAGATTTTTTTAAACTACTAACAAGCTTCTGGTGCAGGCGAACTCTATTAGCTTAGGTAGACATGTGACAGGCCAGGGGAGAAGCAGTACAGCAGAACAAATGTAAAAGGCGAGGTGTGAAGATAACAGGGAGGTCAAGGTGAGGACAAACTCATCTCAAGGGATCTAAACAGGACAATAGAAACAAAGGAAGAGGAAGAACACAATGCAGTAGATTCAACTATGTTGGAATGTAGGTAATTGAGAGGAAAACGTTCGTTCCAAAGTGAAGAGAGTCTTGAGTCAGCCAGGAAAGGATCTACTTCCCCCAAACACAAAGAAATTAAGAAAACTGTGCAGATGTTGGCAGCAAGGAAAAGTTTAAGGAAGTAGAAAGATAAGGCAAAGAGGAACCCAGAGACAGAAGGGATGGAATAAAAAATGAGTATGGTCCTAGGGCAAATTTTTACATCCATATTTTAAAGCCATGCCTAGTGAATGAGAAGAGCTTGGAAAAGGATGGCGAGGGTCTTGGCTTTGGAGTGATATCAAGACTACAGAGCTCGGCTTTACTCTTCTGGAGGGAAACTCGCTAGTGTCCACGTGGATTAATAATGCTCACCTTGCTCCTCCTGCTTGCGGCCTCTTCCCTGCCATAGGGGCAGAAATCCTATGTGATCTGTGTACTGCTGTTTGTGACTCAGCATCCTCCTCCCACCTGGACAGCTAGCTGTCCATAGAAAGTACACTTTCTTCTCTATTGCTCAGTGCCGTAAGTTTCACATGGCGAGGTCTGTGGGTAAGTCTGCTGAGTACTGGGGAAACAAACCTATTTGGCTATTAGACCTAACCTACTCCCTAATCTATTATCTTATCAGCTATAAAAATGATAGATTGATCTCTATCATCTAACTCTTTTTCTCTCAACTGATTCTAAATTTGGGTGGACAAAAGACATTTGTATCCCAGTTTCAGAGGTGTTAAAATATGAAGAAAGTGTGCATTTTAGAATTGACAAAATAGTAATTTAGATACCTTAGGACTGTGATGTACTAATTTGTATATGTATATGATAGAATGGCTGGGGTGAAGGAAAAGAAGAAAGGAAGAGAGATAGGGATTACTAATATTCAGTTATCAGTTACCCAAATGAGAGCTTGTCTACACAAAGCTTTGATTTTCTGTAGCTACAAAGGCTCTGCTTGGGTTTCAATTCTAAAATAGATATTAGCTATCTCTTTGTTTTTTCCTACTGTAATACAGCTTTTAAACCCTTAGGAACTCGAAGCTATGGAAAGTTAAGGCTATATATCCACTTAGGCTTAGAAACCTGGGTATGTTTTGTAAACTAACACTCTTAATTACTTTTCTGTGACTCTGAAGAACTGCTGAGATAGGTCTGTTGCATCAGTCTCATTGTAAAGCCATTCATCCAAAATATGAAATGGGGAAATTGAAAGAACTATTGAAGGAGGAACAGAGGTGATTTTAGAGTTCAATTTTCACAGAGACTTCATTAGTTTGACTGAAGCGTTTGTTATGAGCACCCTGAATGTCCGATGGAACTACATTAACTTTAAATTCAAATTCATCCATAGGCAGATATAAATGAGAGTTAGATGTTTATTCCTACCATTTATTTTCACCTTCCTTAAATTATGGTGGCCTAAAACTCTTCTCAATAACCAGATATTGGATCTTATACATTTCTGTGTAAAGCACTTTTCTGTAAAGTGCAATGCATACTGCAAGTGAAATATACTGATATGAACACAAGTTATGTGGCTCCTTTATTATCTAAATATGGCTAAAGAGATCTAAATGAATGCATCGTAACAAATTTTTAAGAATGTGTTTTTCCAAATGAATGCATCGTAACAAATTTTTAAGAATGTGTTTTTCCAACTGTTTAATAAGAGTTGGTTTAAATTTTTATCTTCTGTGCAAGTGATATGTTAATAATGGACACAACGGACAAGAAAACTATTTTCCAAGTATAGATAAAAGTACTTTATAAAAGTTTCAAGTATAGGGGCGCCTGAGTGGCTCAGTGGGTTAAAGCCTCTGCCTTCGGCTCAGGTCATGATCTCAGGGTCCTGGGATGGAGCCCCACATCGGGCTCTCTGCTTGGTGGCGAGCCTGCTTCCCCCTCTCTCTCCCTGCCTGCCTCTCTGCCTACTTGTGATCTTTGTCTGTCAAATAAATAAATAAAATCTTAAAAAAAAAAAAAATCCAAGTATAGATAAGGGAGTTTTGTATTATAAACACTTACAGTACCAACAAAAAACATAATGAAATATATGAGAAAAATACCAAGGCATGTACTGAGATAGATTAAAGAAGAAATAATATTCTTACAGCCTCCTTGTACATGTTTCCTGTATAAAAACAGGAAGCTTATAAATTCTTCAATGTAGCATAAAGTTATTGGTAGTCCTTAAAGTCTATAAAAACAAAGTCTTTTTTGTGATATTCTTTTTTGTAAAATCCCCAAATTAAAAGAAAATTAACTGGAAAAGTGCTTAATTGTAATGCATACTTATGTTAAAATTAATACTTTTCTACCATTAGATACATATCCAGAATCAAGTTCCTAATCATGGTCTAAGTCCCAAACACAATAAAATAATTTTGTTCTTTTCATATCAAGGCATTTTCATTTTCACTAGAACTAATTACCTTTAAATAAATGATTCAGAGATGTCAAAAGCGACTCTCAGGGAATGTTTCAAGAGGTCCCAGTTTCCTGAATTATAGCCTAGAACATCTGCTTAGCAATCTGGCAAGTAGTATGAAGCCAAAACAGAGCATCTCATATATAGTAGTTGTATCTGACCTCAAGAATGTGACAGCTGGCTATTTGCCTATAACCTTTATAACGTAAAAAATGTAAAATACTATATGCAAGAGAGACTAGTAAAAACAAGAATGCCAACACCAGAGGCATGAAGTGTAAAAGAAAAACAAGTTGCCTTAGGAAAGTACAGTTGTTCTTCAATTGCTTCTTCATGCCAAAGGAATTAGAAAATATTGTTAAAAGAACTTTACTTGTTAAAAAAATTTAAAGCAATATAATAACTTGATTTTTTTACAATCCACCAGAAAAACAAAACAAAATAAAACAATTGGAAAAGTTAAAGCTGTTCTAAAACTAGAAAAAAATTTAAAGCTTAAATTGGACCTTCCAGAATGAAGTATTTAAGATAAAAACTGTTAGAAGCACTGTAGGTTAGAATCAGATAGAAAATAAATGAGTTTATCAACTACATAAGTACAAATAATTCTCCTCAATATGGCAGACAGCTGTTATAAGCCATTGACATATACTCATAAACCAGGCAGAAACATACCAGTTGAAGTGTATCCCTAAGTGGACTGGTGAGTACTGCATGTAAACATCACACTGTTACAGACACTAGTACTCTCAACTTGATCTTTACTAATTAGCAGGGTTATGACACTTACATAACCAGGCAGGAAATCACAGTTCAATCCAATCTAAATTCAAACTGATCTTTGGATTTTTAACTACTCTCAGATTTACAGGCCTAAAAAACCTATTAATCTTTTATGAGATCTAACTCTTTATTAGATCATGGCTGATCATCAGTTACTAATAAGGTATATGTAACTTATAAAATCTCTTAATGAAAAAAGGATTTGAAGTTTCCCACTGTGTACCCTATTTTCAAGCCATTCAAAATTATTTCTAAGGTGATTGCATATAAGCTTGATAATATGTAAATGGTGACAAGGTATTTTCATGAGAGGGTTTTTTAAATTTTTATTTATTTATTTTACATACCGGGAGAGCACAAGCAGGGGGAGCAGTAGAGGGAAAGGCAGAAACAGGCTTCCCACTGAGCAAGGAGTCCGCCACGGGGCTCAATCCCAGAACCCTTTGGGATCATGACCTGAGCTGAAGATAGATGCTTAACTGACTGAGCCACCTAGGCATCCCTTTATGAGAGCTTGTATTAGATGGTTACATTAAGGGTAATGGGAATAACTGGTAAGATATGACACTGGAGGTTACATCTGAGGTAACAGTGAAGTCTTAAATGACAATGTCCATTCATTCAGCAGTCAAATCACAGAACCTTCAATCAACCAGTCAGTACTCCTGAACCCAGAAAAGTTTATTTAAAGATGTTCACACTAATATTCAACTCACTCCTATGGTAAAATATGCAGCAGTAGGTAAAAACTACTCTTACTGAAACTACTGGAATCATACCTGATCAATTCAAGAACAACTTACTTAAACGTGAAAAGAGTAAGAAATTCCCAATAGGCAGAAATTAGGAAGAATGCTTTCAAATACAAGGAAAAGCAAGAGCATAGGTAACATAGTAAGTACACACGCTGAGTTCAAGGAATGGTGTGTTATTTCAATTCAAGCACAGAATATGCATGAAAGAAGAAAAAACACAACTCTTATGATAAGTTAGAGTGGGCTTTGGCTGTATCTCAATGTAAGTTATCCCTCAAATATACTAACTGCCAAGTTTTCAGATACATTTTCAATTCAGCCAGTATTTTTTTCTAGTGAACTTTCAATATTACATAGATATAGAAAAGTGCACAAATCTTAAGTGTATGGCTTGATGACTTTTCACGAAGTGAACACACTCCTGTAACAAAGAGTAAGATTTTTTAAAAAGATGAACACTACCAGCACCCAGGAACCCCCACCACAAAGCTACTCTTGTAGGCATAAACTCTATCTTGATTTCTAACACCAAATGTTTGGCTCATTTTGAATTTTGTATAAATGGAATCATGCAATCTGTACTCCGTGATTGGCTTCTTTAACTTGACAGTAAGTTTAAGAGGTTCACCCATGTTGTTGCATGTAATTGTAAGTTTGTTCATTCTTACTGTATTATAATACTCTATTATATAAATATGTAACATTTAGAATGTATAAATTTGAATTAAGAACTGAATTTATATAATATTTAGATAATAATTATAATTAGACAATAACCAGAACTACCATTCCCCTACTGATGAATACTGAAATAGTTTCAGTAGCACTGAAGTAGTTTTTAGATAAATCAATAGTGCCGCTAAGAATATATTTGTTAAAAACTGTGGTGTGCTGGAGCTAGCTCAAACTGGTTCATGAAAGCCCACTGTTAAATTTTCAGGATTTTTGTGTGTGAACTACAAAACAAAACCACTATTAAATATTAAATTATATAAACTTACAAATATAAGATACTTATAACAAATATAATAATACTCATCACTTCCAAGTTATTTTACCATTATCTATGCTCTTAGGGTTATTTATATCTATTGTGTCTGTAATGGTAGAAATATTACATAATGATGGGAAGCTATATCTGTTAGCAATTCTGTGTTCAGTGACACCACACAGGCAGCTTGAAATCAAGCACAGCTTTTTATATGAGTATCTATACCATGAAAATTGGCAAAACCTACAAATTAGGGCTTTATTTATTGTTTTGTTGATAGTCTAGTCTTAAAGTGATAAAACCCTGTTATACAGATTAAATTTAAAAGTGTGCCTTGGGTCACCTGGGTGACTCAGTCAGTTAAGGGTCCAACTCTTGATTTCAGCTCAGGTAATGATCTCAAGGTCCTGGGATCGAGACCTGTGTCCAGCTCTACACTCAGTGTGGAGTCTGCTTACGGAGTCCCTCTCTCCCTCGCCTTCCTCCCCTCCCCCCACTCATGTATGCTCTCTCTCTCCCCTTCTCATGAATAAATAAATCTCCAAAAAGAGAAGCATGCCTTGTCTGTAGCTATTACACTGTGTGTGTGTGGGGGGGGACAAACAAACACATATAATATTAAGGAAATGTTACACAGTGAAAAAAGCATGTAATATTAAGGAGATATTTTTACAATATTTGAAAACTATAATTCAAGGCACTCACATATTAGTGAAGTTTGGACAAATGTTTTTGTTGCCTCACTTTTATCTTATTGTTAACATAATGAAAATATCAACCATTATTCACATCACACAGGATAGCTATGGATTCAAGAGTTGAGCAAAAATCAACAAAAGTATTCTATGAGAGTCCATAGGTTATATGAAATTTATTTTAAAGAGTATTGTGTATTTTATCATTTGGAACTGTTGCATATTCAACTTTAATGGATACTTCCAGTTTTCAAAGTAGTTAATGTTAATTTATACTTTTACTGGCAATGTGTGAATATCCAAATGATCCATGTCTTCTGTATGTAGTGAATACATTGCTGTCTAAAATATTAGCATAAATAATGTTATTGTCTAATACTGTCGAGTTGTAGTCCAATTTCAGTCCCACCATTCAAGTAAAATTATTTTTTAAAAAGTGGACACCCAAAATCCCGGACTACACACACAACAGTAAAGAGTTACTTTGCATTCATCTTCAGCCCAGTGGTACTCAACTGGATTATTTTCCTCCTCTAGGGAACTTTTAGCAATGTCTGGAAATATTTTGGTTGTTAATACTGAGTGGGTGCCGCTAGCACCTACAGGGTAGAGGCTAGGGATGCCGCTAAAACATCCTACAATGCACAGGACAGTTCCCATAACAAAGAATTATCTGCCCAAAATGCCAATAGTTCTGAAGTTGAGAAATCCTTCTTAAATGAACCAGTCCTTTATTAAACACATTTTCTTGCCTGGGGTAAAAAGAAAAAGAATGAAGTGAGAATGGATTGTTCTAGGGAAACATAACTGCACTAGATAAACAACTAAGTGCATATGTCCTATTGTTAATTATACTCAAGGAATCTGCATAATACATAGAAGCACCAATGTTATCTTAAACAATCAAAGATCACAATATTTTACAACTCAGAAGAGAAGAAATTTCATTTTGCTCTTATATAAAAGACCACTAAAAGATAACAGAATCTGAACTCAAAATCATTTTTTAAATTTTTATGATTTTCTTTTCTAAATGTCTACTGTCTTTAGGTTAATATGGCAGAAAAAGAAAAGAATGGAAGTGGAAAACAACACACATGGGATAATCAAAGTCTATTCCACTAAACTTTCATTTCAAATATGATGCTATTTAAGTAATATTTACTTGTAATTTCTTAAATTAAATTGGTACTTCTGTTGATAATAAAAAATGAGCTGACTTTCTTTCAGTATGTTTCCCATGCTTGAACATGGAATACTGAAAGCATGTCTAGAAATAACTAATAGTCAAACTAAAAGGCCAATTAAAACTATTGCTCTATCAATATGAAGGCAAGTTGAAAACTCATTTGTTCTTTATTAAAACAATAAAATATTTTAAATCCTTCCAATTGAAATCTCTTTATTAATATTTCTAAATGTATCTTTCCCTTCATAAGAAAAAATATTCCCATTAAAAATTTGTGATTGGGGGGCGCCTGGATGGCTCAGTGGGTTAAAGCCTTTGCCTTCGGCTCAGGTCATGATCCCAGGGTCCTGGGATCGAGCCCCACATCAGACTCTCTACTCGGCAGGGAGCCTGCTTCCCCTCCTTCTCTCTCTGCCTGCCTCTCTGTCTGCTTGTGACCTCTGTCTGCCAAATAAATAAATAAATAAAATCTTGAAAAAAAAATTTTGTGATTGGTAGAATACACAGTGAGTGGTTATGGATGCCAATGTAGATTTGAAAACTTTTATGAAATTAGTTTTACTCTCTGCCTCTTGAAATCCAAAGGGAGGAATAAATCTCAACTAAGAGACAATGACAACTCAAGCAAAATTTTGTCATATCACCAACAAATAAATTTTATGTAGTTGGTTATTTTTCAATGATAAGAGCAGATTTGTAAGTGATAATAAATTAATCTTATCTGGAAGTAATCAAAAAAGTAGACTTGTTGAATATAACTTTTACCCAGTGGTAAAATATGATCACCAAATATTAAATGCTAAAAAAGAAAAATGAATACATTGGGCCATAACTATATTCTTTCTTTTATTCCCTTCATAACCATAATTCTGAATTTCAACAAATTCAGAAGAGGAATGTCATTATGGGGAAGAGAAAAAAATTAATAACTCAGAGTACTGACTATGTTTTGTTTAAATCTATACAGAACAAGCAATCAGCAACTGTTTTGTTTGCTTGCTTTTAAGCCCAAAATGTAACTCAGGAATAGCCTTAGAACTCAATTCATGTATTAAAAAAAAGTTTTAATATAAGGAATACTGAATTTAAACTGGTGTAAAAGCTAAACTAGTAATTATCCATACAATTATGGGTCCTTCGTCCCATTCTCTACCTATTACAATTTCTTTAAATTCTTTCATATGTAAGTAGTTCTTGAATTTATGATTCCAGTGAGTAGTTTTTACCTACTGGTGTTATTATCTTTTACCATGCAGGACTTGGAGTATCAGATACTAGTATGAATATGGTTATATACACTTTACTGGATAAGCAAAAATTTGGAAACTAAAATCAAGGTTGGGAATTTCTATAAAGACTAGGCTAAAAATAAATTCAATTCATTTTCAAAAATCATGTCTCATTCTCTATATAACTTATGACAGCAAATCTTGAATGATTTCATGAATATGTAGCCTTATGAAAATTATCAACAAATTGCTCCATTTTTCAATTTGTGTTTTCTCTTCATATTGCTAGCATCTGAATGAATGGTGTTAGCTGCACCAAAGAAGAAAATATTCTCAGGAAAGACAAGCACTTTTTATCTCAACTGCGTGAACCCATGTTGCCAGAAGACAAAAACAACTACACTTCCCAAAGATTCATACACAATAAGATAAAAAGCTAAGAAACTACTTTTACTAATGCTATGATTAACATTCACAGTAAGATATTAAGCTAAAAAAATACTAATACTAAAAAGTGAGTAACTTTCCTCCCAAATTATCTGCTATCAATGCATCTTTGATAAAACATATCACTCAATGAATAAAGGGTTTAGGTCAAGTTTTCCTTGATTGTTTTTATAACAATATATAAGAAAGATTTCCATTTATTATTCATTTGGAGGCTTATAAAGATAATTCTGTCTTGTATATACTTGAAAGTTATCAGTGCAACAAAGGTATCTAAGTATGCCTTCTAATTTCAGTAAAGAGAAAGGAATAGCTAACTAGGCTAAATAACTTTTCTAAGGTTCAAAGCAAGTTAGTAAGAGAAGTAGCACTATAAGCCAAGGCTGAATTGCAACGTATTTCCAGATTAACTTTACAAGAAGCAATAGGAGGTATCAGAAGGACGGCAGAGTGAGATGAAGGCCTAAGACCTGCTTTCCTAGAATAAATAATGTTTTATAAATGCAAATGCAATGAGAAATAGCAAATAAGCTATTCCTTATCCTAGCAGGAATGTATGTATTCCTTCTAATAAAGAGGTTATTTCATGAAGCCTGCTTCCTCACTCCCAATTAACAGTTCACCAACACCATACTTTTCAATCTTCCTTTCCTTCCCAATCCACACGCTAACCATCCTAACATCTAGCTTATGCTTTTACAAACAGAAGATATCTATTTAACTAGATATGTACTGTTTGCTTCATACCAGCTTTTCTCATTCAAATCTCCTCCTACAAGACATTTACTTACACCTATCTGGACATGGGTGAGACTATGTACTGCCTGAAATTTTTGAATTGGGACATATGTGGTAAATGAAAAGCTGCTGAATGTGTTTACGTGCCAGGTGTTTCAGTAGTTCTGCATTTTCAATTAATAGCAACACTTCAGTATAGCAACCTTCTCTCTCCATTCCCCCAGCAGTTAACGATCTCTTAATGAATACATTAATACAAAAAGAATTCACTATTGACAACATCTCTGTGGTAGATTTTTTGTAAAACAGTTACATTTTTGTAATCAGGAGGAAATTTCGTATTAGAAGGAAAATAAAAAGAATGAGATTAAATTTTGAGAAATAAAACCAAAATTTTCCTATATTTTGGTTTCTTAAAGTGCGCATACTGTGTTATTAAAAAATATATATAAAAATAGAATCTATGGAATCAATTTAAGACCTAGGAAGACCAATTCAGACCATCTAGTATACCACCTTCATTAAAGAAATAAGAAAACTATTTTCATTATGAAGAAAAGTATACGCCCACACTTTCCCTATGATGCAAATTTCAAAAGTTAAGCCGTCACTGCTTTGGGAGAGAAGAACATGAACAATATTGTGAAATATTTAAATGTGGAATGTGACCATATTAAATATCCATAAATTTTATCTCTTTTCTACAAATTTTGTAATGGCAGTCAACAGACTTCATCTAACTAAACACAATGTTTTTCTCGGTCTCAAGGTAAGTTTCCTAAGACAAACATGCTAATAGAAAAGGAAATACAAAAGTAAAAGTGAGTTAAATCACAGTATAAATTAATCTGCACAACATTAGGAGATATATTAATGTTAGGGTTAGTTAAGCTTTTTCTTGCAATTTTATAACAAGGGACTTAGGCTTATCAGGAAATTATTTCTTCAAAGTCTCTGCAAGACCCAGCACGCCTCTTGCTGAAACAGGGATATGATGGAGAAGAGTAAGAAAGTGGGATCACAGGCACTGTCAAACAAATGGCTTGGGAAGAATATGGTAGCATAAGCACTTCATGTCTAATATAAGATTCTCAACTTCCTCAATGTTAAAAGATCACTCCTCTTCAGTACTCCTCAACTCACTTAGTGTTACTACCATCTCCCCATTACACAAGTCAGAAACCCAGCTACTGTATTTGATTTGTTTCTTTCACTTCCCACATATAGTCAAATCATTATAATAGGCTTATATATCTCTCCAATTCTATACAACCTCATTGGTTCCTCAGTTCATTAAACTATTTTTGCTCACACATGTTACTTCAATAGTATGTTACCAGTCACTGAATCTACTCTTTTGAATTATGCCAGAATTAATATTCCAAAACACAAATCTGAGCACGTTATTTCCTCTTTTAGAAATTGCTCAATGCTGTTCCATAATCCCTAAGACAATTTACAAATACCTTAAGTGGACACATCAGTCCCTGATGATCTCTGCAGCCCTAGTCTTATATTCTCTCTCTCACATCAAACTCAATGTCCAAGCTTTATTCAACTAAAATTTCTATCTAGAATACCTCTCCTTACCTCCAAGTGTCTACTCATACTTAAGGACTTCATGTAAATAACCCTTCTTCTGGGAAATATTTCTGAAGAGATGGCCTTAAGAGATGCTTTCAATAGGGCGCCTGGGTGGCCCAGTCAGTCAAGCATCAGTCTTTGGCTCAGGTCCTGATCTCAGGGTTCTGCCCTGTGTTGGGCTCCCTGCTCAGCAGGGGAGTCTGCTTCTCCCTCTCCCTCTGCCTCCTCCCCCCACTCATGGTCTGTCTCTGTTTCTCTCTCAAATAAATAAATAACATCTTAAAAAGAGAGAGAGAGAGAGAGAGAGATGCCTTCAATATGCTGCCCCATGATACCCTATGCTTACAGTTTTGGGTCATATTTGGTATTGTACTGAACTTGCCTGTATCCTCCATTAAACCACAATATCTTGAGGACAAGTACTCTGTTTTATTCACGACTGTATCTCCCTAAACTTAGAACAGTGACTGACCCTCAATAAATACTTGATGGATCTATAGATGAATTGGAGGATTAATGGATGGATACAAAGATGGATTTCACAGGGCAGGAAAGTTAGAACAAAACTTTTGCCATTATTAGGATGCTTATGTTTCCACTTGCTAGGTGTAGTTACCCCCGGGGAATGATAATGCAAGTCTATCATCTACACCTCCAAGGTACTGCCAATACCAACTTTATCCCATGTCCTCTGGGTCCTTAGAATAGTTGGATAATACGCATCCAGAAAAATAACTGCCAATACAAGATGCCAGGAAAAACCCAGTCATACTGTTACAGGAATAGGTTAGAGACTGGCAGGATTTAGAGAGCAAAATGGAGAAAATAAAGAAAAACAAAACTAATCACTAAATAACTACCATTTCCACCTTCATTACTATTAACATTTATTAAGTACTCATCATGTGGCAGCTGCTATATTAAGAGGTTGTACACATCATGTTCCTATTTAAGAATGGTAGAGCTGAAATCACATACTATTGTCTTTTAACGGATTTAACATAAAGAATGGTGCCTGCCAATAAGCTATCACATTTTTCTCTTTTGCTAATGGAATTCTTTTATCTCTCTATCCATGAAAAAAAAATTAGCTTCATGTATAGTGGTAAGGGTCCTTCATACATTTTGTCATTTAATCTTCAGCATAATTCTATGAGTTTGGTACTATTGTGATTACTTTATGGATTAGTAAACCAAGACTGAACAACAAAACACTTGACCACATCACACACTGTTAAGTTGCAAAGCTAAAACTGTTAACTAGGAATGTTAACACCAAAGCCCATGTTCTTATCTACTAAACCATACTGCTAGGCAATGGAGAAAATGTATGTCCTGCCCTCAATGAGCTTGTAGTTTAATGAGTAACAAGCACACCCCAGAAACATTTCAGAAAATAAGATTGCTATTATTAGGCAAGTTGTTACAGTTACAGCATGATGCAATATATCCTAAACAACGTAACAGGATATTTCCCAAAGCTATAGTATTCAGGAGTCTTAACTGTCTCACCTCTGTACATTAACAAATTGAGTTGCAGAAGCTCAAGATGAGACAATGACCTGGCTTTCTTCTAAATGCTTCTTTAAAACAATTCCACTATTAAAATCATTTGTCTTAAAACAATTCAAACATATCTAAATTTAAGGGAAAAAAGACTATATACCTAACAATATTAGAGCTAACAAAAAAGTTCTCCAGAGATTAAAAAGAAAAAAAGAAATAAGACTATACATAATACTATTTATTATTTATATAATTTCCTGGAGAAAGCAATCTTAAATCCCACTACCTATGGTATCTATACAGATTAGAGCACCCTGAAGCACACATTGTAAGACATCAGCAGCATTTATGCCAATTTTTCTCTCTTCTGTAAAACTGTTCCTCTAGTATACCACAACAAAATGCTTAATAAAATGACAGACATACCTGAAGTGTAAAAATAAGAATTCTAATAGACAAACTCTTATAGTTAAACTCCTCTGGCTAAATGAACTAATCCATTTAGTTTAGTTACCATAAAATACAAACACTACACTTGTTTTTCATTTTCAGGTTAGATTTTATCATTTTATTAGACCAAAAAAATAAAAGGAGGAGTCTTAAGAAATTACTAGGTCAATATTTTTAAACTCGAGATACATATCTTTTACAATGGATTCATGGCTTTAAACTTGTTAATTTATTGTTTTAAGTGCTTCCTACACAACCCAATTTTTTTCCTCTAAAGTGAACACTGCAAATTGCCTTGGATGGGCGACAATGAAAAGGCTACCCCATTTATTAATTTTGTATAAGTTATCCTCCACCCCTGAGATTCCTTGGAGGGGAAGAGGATGTCTGAATTTTACCATACAGTGCCACAGGCAGAAAGTGAAAGAAACCAAAACAACTGAATCCTGGAGGAAGATAAAATGCCTACAGCAGCAGATGACCTATTACATACCTTTCCATACAGGTTTTGATGTTATAATTTGTTAATTTCTGGGAAAAAAAAAAAAAAAAACTTACCCAGCGTTTAAGTTTGTTCTGATAGAAGTGTTTAACTTCCTTAAGTTTTTGATCACAAACAACACAAACTGTTCAAAAGGGCAGTATGTTTTCAAATCATTACAATACTAAGTAAATGTGCATGAAAAGCTCAATGGAAAGATTATTTTCTTACTGTCAGAAAACACAAACTGAGAACATTACATTTTCCTTAAAACACTACAGTTTCCTTAAAAAGTTTAGAAATATTCTTGGCACGTGTTTGTCTGGATAAATGTTCTCTTAAATATTTTCAAGACCAATTTTCATTAGAGAACATAATTTTATTCAAATATACAACTCACGGTATAAATAAGTAAGCCAGTACTCATTTCCCAACAGAAATGACAAGTCTTTCAAATAATAGTTTATTTAAAAAAAGATACTACTATGTTAGCAATCTGGAATTTTAACATACACAGATACTTGTAGGTAGGTAGACATGTGTGTTTGTGTATATGGTATAATCATGGATATGTTTCAAAACATATCTATTTTTAATAAAGAAATAAACTGATTCTTATTAAAGTGAGTTATTATTTAACATCCTGTGTTCAAGTTGCACCAGGAAAGAAAAACATAAATGTTTACACATACATCTCCTATCTCAAATAGTGTCTTTTTTTTTTTTTTTTTTAAAGGATTCATCCATTTATTTTAGAGAGAGTGACTGTGAGCTTGGCGGGGGAACTAGAGCCCAGGACCCCCAAGATCACCTGAACCAAAATCAAGAGTTGGCAGCTCAACCAACTGAACCACCCAGGTGCCCCCAGCATCCTTCATTTTTATTTTTTTAATATTTTATTTATTTCTTTGAGAGAAAGAGAGAGAACACAAGCAGGAGGAGGGGCAGAGGGAGGAGCGGATTCCCTGCTGAGCAGGGAGTCCCACGTGGGGCTCCATCCCAGGACTCTGGGATCATGACCTGAGCCAAAGGCAGCTGCTTAACTGACAGCCAGCCAGGCGCCCCGACCTGTGTTTTTTTTAATTACTTTTTATTAACACCTTACTACTATGGTTTTTAAAATTAATACTACTGGACGCCTTCTTCCACAGCCTTCAAGCTTCAAGAGGCATATTCATCCTTGTATATATGTTTCATAAACAAGGTACCATCTCCTTTACAATAATGATTATAAGCACAAACAACAACACAGACTCTAAGATTCTAAGATTGTTGATATCTGAATGAATACTTGACAGTATGGGATAACTAATCAGTTATTCATAATTGGAGTAAACTGATAAGAGCTTATTTAATTTAAATATAGAAGTACAGGATTCTAAATATACAAAGTATGCCAAAGCATTCCACGTAATTCTTTAAACACATCACTATAAATTTTAGGTGGTGATTTGTTTTACGTCCAGGAAAACAAGACTCTATATTCTATGTAAAAAAGAATTAAAATACTGGCCTATTACTATCCAGAATTACTGCTGAAATCCAATCTTAATTTTAAAAAGTTATATTATAAATAAAAAATAAGTAATTAATAGATGTATCTTTTTCATATTAAATCTTTAAGTCATAATTAGGCATTAGTCAGAATTTCTAGTATCCTACATAGAAATAGACAAATTATCTTGGAATTAACATTTTAAAATACACCTTTTATTTACATCGTGTAAATGGCTAAGTAAAATCATCACCAAAGAGTATCAGATGCATGAAATGCTACTGAACAATTCCCCTGGAAATTAAAAATTATTTATCCTTAAATTCACTTGATTAACATTATTTTCTTTAAAAATCACATTTTACTAATTATGTAAATATAATGCATTTAATCTAAAGCTTGGCGACTTTAACAGTATAAACTACACTTTCATAAACAACCTAACTTTCACAATTTACTATCTCAATTATTTCCTTTTTTTTTTTTTTTAAGATTTTATTTATTTATTTGACAGAGAGAAATCACAAGTAGGCAGAGAGGCAGGCAGAGAGAGAGGAGGAAGCAGGCTCCCCGCTGAGCAGAAAGCCCGATGTGGGGCTTGAACCCAGGACCTGGGATCATGACCTGAGCCAAAGGCAGCGGCTTAACCCACTGAGCCACCCAGGCGCCCCTATCTCAATTATTTCAAGTGAAAGTGTAGACTATTTCCTATTACTAAAGGCTGATATTCTTTTCATTTTAATTCTTCTCAAATTAAAGTAACTCAGGGCTTAACTAATATATGGAAGTAAGTAAGTTTTTAAAATCATGTTTAAGAGAAATACAAGTATAAAGCTGAAATCTGAAAGAAACCAAAAGTACAGTGCCTGGGTGGCTCAGCGGGTTAAGCCTCTGCCTTCTGCTCAGGTGATGGTCCCGGTGTCCTGGGATTGAGCCTCGCATCAGGATCCCTGCTCAGCAGGGAGGCTGCTTCCTCCTCTCTCTCTGTCTGCCTCTCCGCCTACTTGTGATCTGTCAAATAAATAAATAAAATCTTAAAAAAAAAAAAAGTACAGTGAAAAATGCAAAGCTAACCTATCTTCAATCTTTCCTTGTTAAACCTAGGCTACTCAAGAATTGTCAACTAATTATTTCACTTTATTGATGACATTTTTCTCTAGGGAAGTTCTTTTAAAAGTTTAACCCCGGAGCAAGTCATGGCTTCTCCTATCTTTGAAAGTGTCCAGAGCATTGATTATAACTGCAGGAGGTGTTACCTTCTACCCAGAGAATCTCACCCTGCTACAATCTTACACACTCTCTCACTCCCCAAACAGCTTTGATTCAGCAATTCAAACTGCTTCAGCTGATATTAAAGGAAGAACCACAGAAAAGGGATCAGCAGTTCTAACAGAATAAAAAGAGGGAAAAACACAGATCGTGGATACAGTTAACACAAAGCTCAAGAGTAAAGCAGAATTGAAAAAGACATCAGAGTGACTCAAAAAAAGAACAACATGACAGAAATTAAACAAATTTTTTATGTTCGCCTTCTATGCATTTAAACTTACCTCAACCTCCATTAAAATTCTGATCATATACAAACCCCGAGGCTTTGACATAATTTCAAAACCCACACCCTCTCTATCTCCAGGGTCACTTCTTAGGTAGCCAAGGGAGAGAGAAAAAAAACAAAACAAAAACAAAAAACCATACAACAGAATTCAAATGTACATGTACTTGAGAAACAGAAAGATCAAGTCATAACCAAATCATAATTTTGGCCAATATTTTTTCACATAAAAGTGATACATAATTGTTTTTAAAACCCAGTATTTTTCTCTTGCATTTAGAGAAAAGCTCTAAGTTACTTGATATCAGGTATAAATATAGGTAGAAAACAGTTATTAAGGATAAGAGTCCTTGTAATATTTTTCTTGGGCTGGTAAGAGAATATAAGATGCTCTACGCTGTTATACATCACTCTCTACTTCGACTACAGGAAAAGCTTCAGTATCTGCTTAATTAGTTAATCAGTTTTCAGTACTAGAGAACAATACAGAAGCAAAGAGCTATCTATCACAGAATGGCTTTTACACATCTAATTCAGAAATAGTGACCAAAATTCCAGAAGGTAATTGGATTTTCAAAACTGGATGTGTTTTTTCGCCCCCCAATTCAGTCATGACAGGGCCAGAAGGTAATGATATATCTGCCATGATGCAACAAGCAGACCTGTCTTCTGTCAGGAGTTGAAATCATAAAGGAATAAGCTGTCGTTAACAACCTCTCTCCAAACACAAGAGCTGTCATTCCATTGTTTTCTTTTGCTGGCATGGGGACTAGTGTGGCCTCATATACCTTGTCAGTTCAATAATGTGCTAAGCTTTTTTAACCTTTTCTGGAATTCCTGAACAATCTTTTATGAAGCCTGTAATGTAACAGCTTATATTTCCTTTGATTAATATATAGTTTTTTCAAAGTTTACTTTTAAAATTTGGAATTAGTGCTCTTGGTTTCAACCTATAATTTAGTAGTCTGTATTTCAAATAGGAAAAAAAGAATTAGCAGGTTGTTTTTTTTTTTTAATTTGAAATGTAAATTTTAGTTGTCTAAATATAGCCAGTCTTTGAGGGGGAAAAAAAATCAATCATTATTTAAATAAGTTGCTTGTAGTTTTATAATCTAAAATTTAAGTACTTTTAGAAATAGTTAAGTGAATAACCACAATGCAGTATATTTCATGAATATTATTTTTAAAAAAATTTAAATTATTACCTTTTTAGTTATTGAAGTAACACCTGCTCAAAGTAACAAAAGAGAGAGAGAATTAAATAGAAAAATTGAAGAAATAAAAGTAAAAGAAAAAATTCATGGTTTCTTGCATCAATTTCCAGGAACATCCATGTATACTCATGTATGTATGGTGGTGTATGTGCACACATGTGTAACTACTTTTGAGCAAATGATCTCACTCTCGTGCTTTCATCTGATAACTCTTAGACATCATCTTATATGAATGAACATACATACACACACATACCACTCATTCTTCTTCTTTTTTTTTTTTTTTTAAGATTTTATTTATTTATCAGAGAGAGAGAGAGCGAGAGTGAGCACAAGCAGATAGAGTGGCAGGCAGAGGCAGAGGGAGAAGCAGGCTCCCCGCTGAGCAAGAAGCCCGATGTGGGACTCGATCCCAGGACGCTGGGATCATGACCCGAGCCGAAGGCAGCGGCTTAACCCACTGAGCCACCCAGGCGTCCCACCACTCATTCTTCTTAAGAGCTACATAATTTTTAATGATACGAATATACCGTTACTTAATCAAATAGTCTCCTACTGGTGGATATTTAGGTGATTAGAAGTTTCTATGTTATTACAAAATGCTTTGATGAGCATGCTTGTATGTATGTATACAGTGTGTACTGCTCTAGTGTAAATTACTACAAATGCAATTTAGGGTCAAAGGTTAACAAGCACATTTAATTTGGGGCGATATAACTAAACTGCCACTAAAAAGATTGCTTCAAATTACATTTCCAACAATATTAAAACTTGTTATTATCATACAACTTGTTACCAATTTATCTGCCAATCTTATATGTTGAAAAATGACACCTTATTTTAATGAGCATTTCTTAAATCCACAAATCTTTGAATTACTATAAAAAAAAGCAACGAAGCTTATAAATCACTTAAACAAAGATATACTTGAAAGGCCAAAAAAATTTCCATATTTTGGAGGTTTCTGAGACCTTAAACATACATCTCCTGCTAAACCATATTCTGCTTGTACTATATAAATACTAAATAATATCCCAAAAGCTGCTAGATGGCATTGCTCCATATATTCCAAAATAAAACTATGCCCTAAACTGATATGTACTTCTTACTACCATCTATTAGCCAACAACATCCACTAGAATCCTCTTAAAATCTCCATGTCACCAACTTTGTAAATACTTATCCTCAAACAGTAAGACCTTGAAATACATAGTTGGAAGACTAGGAATTGAAGATAGGAGTTAAGAAGGTGTTACCAAAATTTTATTACTTGAATTACTGAGAAAAAACAACAAGAAGAAACCACATCCTATTTTAGACAACCACCCATAATGGCTCCATATGTATTTGTAAAAAAAAAATCCTAATACTATAATCATTCAGCTTTACAAAATGTGCCTGTCAAAAAAGGGAGGAATCCCAAATGCATTAAGGAAAGAGGAATCATCAGAACAGAAAAGGTAAGTATAGGTATTAAAAGGGAAGCAAACAATTTAAAAACTAGAAAGCTCTAAATCAACTTTTGAAGTCTGTAATTTGTATCAGTCAAGCAACAGTTTATGTATTCTTTAATTTAGCTGCCCCAGAATCAATGGTTTTAAAAAATCATCCTAAAATATTCTAGTGTGATGAACGCTGCTACATAAGGATATCATCCTCTAAGATTTACATACAATTTTGTTATACAGAAAACTGCTTTAATGTTATTTGTTTAAAAAAAGCTATGTATTGTAAAGTGACTAAATATCACTGGAATAACCAGATAAAAAAACATGTAACTAAAATGCTATACTAAATTCTTTTGATTATCTCCATTCCTTCCACAAATCACACTAAAATTTTAGTTAAAAAAAGTTTATTACTGGGGGCGCCTGGCTGGCTCAGTGGGTTAAAGCCTCTGCCTTCGGCTCAGGTCATGATCCCAGGGTCCTGGGATCGAGCCCCACATCGGGCTCTCTGCTCCACAGGAAGCCTGCTTCCTCCTCTCTCTTTCTCTGCCTGCCTCTCTGCCTACTTGTGATCTCTGTCAAATAAATAAATAAAATCTTAAAAAAAAATTTGTTACTCAAATTACTAAGTAAAGAAGGGTGGTATTAACCCATCAGGACAAAACAAATGAGAATGGAGAGAAAAGAGGACACAGACATTGACACATTTTTCGAAGACTGTAAGCTGATAGAACTGGATTTGTACCATAGAGGAAAAAAAAACTCAAGTGCCCAGAAGGAAATAACGACTACAAGAAAGCCAACTTATCCACAGAATTTGAGAATAACTCAGAAACTGGGATGCCCGTTATCCAGAGGCATTACTTTTAAGTTCACATTAGGTACAATTATCCCATTCCTTAAAAAAGGAAACCAAAAACCCCAAAACAAGGTCATAATCTTACATTATGCAGCTAGCCCTATAAGAGATCAAAGGTGTTTCCTTTTGAGAAACTTACCTAGAGAAGGCCTAGAAGGACAAAAGACCACAGGAGAGGAGAGAGACACAGAGCTCAAATCAGGTGTACTATGCAAAAGTCTGCAAAATGATTCATAAGAGAATTCCATTCCAAAATATGATAGAACTTTATCAAACTATCAAACTATGATAGAAGAACTTTAAAAATTCTACAGAAGGGTTAAAAGATAAAGTAGGTAACCTAATAACAAAACTAGAGCAAAAAATAGACAGAAAATAAGAAAGTACAGGCAATTAGACAAAGCATTTACAGGCTCAATCCACAATTCCAAAATCAAGATACTAATTCTAGAAAAAGAGAAGATTAAAATGAAAAAGAAACAACACAAAAAATCTTCTAAGAATTGAGAATCATGAGTTTACAGTACAGACAGAAGGAATCACCAAGTGCCCAACACAATGAAAGAAACAAAAAGATAAAAACACCAACGCATAGGAAATTCCTTAAAAGCAATATGAGTAATTTCTTGACATCAGGCAAAAGGAAAAGAAGCTTAACAGAAGGAACAAAAGTATTCAAGGTCAGAATGGTACCAGACTTTTCAGTTAAAACACTGGAACCTAAAAGATGATGAAACAAAGCATTCAAACTTCAGAATGAAAATGATTTTCAACTTGGAATTCTATGCCTACCTGAATTATCAAAATAAAGGAAGCAAGTAAAATAAAGGCATTTTTTTCAGAAATAAAAGGTTTCAAAAACTTATCTTGTATTCACTTTTTGATGGCTCCAACAAAATGAGGGCATATATCCAAAAAGCTGGGTTCATTAGATCCAGGAAACAGGAGTTCAAACATAAGGAGACCATCTAAGGGGAGTCCCAGGAAAACAGGTAGATAGGCAGGCTTAGAAAGTGACCAGTTAGGACTGGAAAGAAAGTCCACGGGTTCCAAAAGAGAGTTCTCCAGAGAAAAACAGGAAATTATGAGATGATTTGGTAAGTCTTGACCATTTAAAAACACTACTGAGAGATAAATCAAAAGCTGAATTAACAATTACTGTAAAGAAAATAGGAAAAAAAAAAAAGAATTCCATGAAAACAAACTTCAGCAAAAATGAAAAGTAACCATAGGTTGTACCTGAGTCAGCCATAAAAAAATTTACAGTAGTAGTAATATCGTAAAGCTTGATTTCTGATTTAATCCAAAAAACTGCAATAATAGGAAAGATTCTTGTCTACCAAAACAGAAAGTGACTAATATATCAAGAGACAGTATTAAATTTAAAAATATGGATAGAGAGCAAACAAGTAATACCAAAAAGTACTGAGTGATTATGTCTAGGGAACAGAATAAGTGAGGAAGGATTAGCAAAGGATAATCACTATTTTGATAAATGATTTTTGATTTCACTTGACTTTCAGATTACATGCGTGTACCATCTGATGCTCTGCAGTTTTATTTTAATACATTTTAAGTGTAGATTTCTTTCCATTTGTCTTGCTTAAGCTATGCCATACTTCAACCTCTGTATTTACTATCAGAAATTAATATATTACTTCTTCTCCCCTTCTTTCCAATTGTTTTTCTGAAACATCTACAAAAATATTAGATTTTATTCTATTCTTGACTTTTTCCCTATCAATTTTTTGAAATTCTTATGATAAAAAGTCATGTTCTTTATCTATCATTTTTAAAAATATCAATTTTTTTCCTCAGATTCTCTGCTATATTCTGTATACAATACTCTTCAACTCTAGGTTTTAATTTACCAATTCTCTCTTCAACTGTGTCTGATAGTTAGTTGCCTCACCTGACTCTTCCTTGTGACGAATCATTTCCTCATATAATTTTTAGTTTCTGACTAGAAATTCACCTTCATTAGGGTTTAACCCTGGGTTGGAAAGTGTTGTTACCGGGAATTTTGTGTTTGCTTCCATCTAGTACCCCAGAAGTTTCATCTGTCCAAAGTCCATTTTTACATTAATATACATTGTTTGAAATTCCCACACTTACATGGGTTGTCTAAATTCAGGCTGCAAATCCAAATCCAACTTTGGAGTGTGATCTGTGGCTTCTATTTCCCAAGGGAGGATGTTAATTTACCCCACCTGGCCTCTCTCACAAATAAACTTCCTCTTTTCACCTTTGGGCCATGAACTGATTTTTCTACTCCTGAAAACTAAAAGGGCAGAAACTTCCAGGCCTTAGCTATACCCAAGGGTCTTGGTATTAGCACTTGCCTCTCAAGCTCAAAGCTGTAATGTAGACCTAGGGCTTGTATCTCATTAGCTATCCCCTTGGGGTTGCTACACTCTGGAGGAACTTACCAACGTGGGTATAAGTTTTTTTTGTTGTAGTTAGGCATTTAAAGATTCCTTTTCTATCTTTTGAACATAACTAGATACTTAATATTTTTGTTGTTGCTATGTTTTATCCACTATTCTTACATGTGTGTATGCAGAAGGGAGAAATATTAATTAGCTCAGTCCACCATGTTTTAGAACCCAAACTGTATCAATTACATTGATAAAAATAGTATAATTTCTTTAAACTTAGATATAACAATATGAAAGCTATACTCAAGGTAAGTAATTATGGAAACATCAGACTCTTCTAAATAATCCAGCTATAAGATCTTAGTAAAAATATGGGTGGGCTTAGTGAAGTAACCAGACTTCTTACAAAACTATTAAAATCAATAAATTTTATCATTTTGAGTATGAACCACTTATTAGTATTCTGAAAGTATTCTTCATAATGTAAACTTTACTTCTCTACTGATTTTATTATAAAACATTTCCTAGGGGCACCTGGGTTGCTCAGTGGGTTAAGCCTCTGCCTTTGGCTCAGGTCATGGTCTCAGGGTCCTGGGATTGAGCCCCACATTGGGCTCTCTGCTCAGCGGGGAGCCTGCTTCCCCCGCTCCCCCACTGCCTGCCTCTCTGCCTACTTGTGATCTCTTTCTCTGTCAATTAAAAAAAAAAATTAAAAAAAAAAAAAAAACATTTCCTAGAACTTCTTACTTTCTGTCATACTAAATATAATTGCCATCAAGTTATAACTTAGCCATTATACCTAGAGCCTGAGAAGTATAAATAAACTCTCAACAAATCCAAAGAATGTTACCTACACCAGGTTCTAGTGCGGTATCCAGATTAAGAGCAAAACATCACCTGGGACAGTCTTAGAAATGTAAATTCTCAGGCTCCAACCAGACTCTTCTGCATCAAAATCTGGTTTTGGGACAAGGCAATTTGTGCTTCAAAAAGCTCTCCAAGTGATTCTGATGCATGGAAAAATTTGACTGTATAGACCAGTGGCTCCCAAACTACTCTCCATAAAACTTTTTGACAGTACAACTCAGTCAGTCAAAGCCTGGACAGGGAAAGATCAGAAAGCTGCCTATGATGCAAAATTTAAGGAGCTACTCACTCTCAGGATCCTACAAATATTGCACGACCCTGAGAGACTGACCAGCTCCTTAAATTCTGCATCCTTGGGACGCCTGGGTGGCTCAGTTGGTTAAGCAGCTGCCTTCAGCTCAGGTCATGATCCCAGCATCCTGGGATCGAGTCCCACATCGGGCTCCTTGCTCATCAGGGAGCCTGCTTCTCCCTCTGCCTCTGCCTGCCATTCTGTCTGCCTGTGCTTGCTCTCTCTCCCTCTCTCTCTCTCTCTGACAGATAAATAGATAAAATCTTTAAAAAAAAAAATTCTGCATCCTTGTTCTACATCTGCAATTAGTAATTAAATGACTTTACGTAGTGTAATGACTTTTCTTTCCTTGCCCATTTTACAGAGACCAACTGAAATGCCTAAAAAGATACACATGAGAAAAGATCAAAGAAGAAACACGTATGAGTAACTCTCAAACTGCACAAACACTGAATAATCAGTACTTGGCTATATGATACACTGTTTCCGACTCCAAGTAATGTATTATGCAATGAAGACTGTTAAACACTAAAAATATGAGCTATGGCACTCAGAAGTACTGTGGGGATGTATCTGATATGTACTATTTCTTCAACATGAAATCTTAATACATTTTTTATAATAAAGTTCTAAAGTATCTAAAATGCAAGGACTGGAATATCTTTAATTCTCAGACTGTTAGCTATGGAGCCCTAGGGTTTGGGGAAGAAATCTCAGGGGTCATTGTAGAAGTTGCTCCAATTCTCACCCCAGCTTCAACCGAAGTAGCTCCATAGATTTAAACCTACTTTTTACAGAATAGTCGCCTCAGAGGCAGGGTTCCACTGATGGGAAAAAGTTTTAATTTAACCTTATAATGCTATGAATCCAATATTAGGACCTTTAATCTTTTCCTAAAAAATCTGCAAGAGATATAGCAGATTTTTTTTTTTTTTTTTTGAGCTGTGAAAGCAGGAATGTTTATTAGTGAGAGTGGGTGAGCTCAAGGGACAGCTGCCACAACAGACATACTATTAACAAAACTGAGTAGAGATCATATTGTCTATCCTGAGAAATAACAGATTTACTTCAGTTGTGATATCAAAAACTGACAGATCACAAAAAAAATGGGTAATGCTCCCAGTCTTTTCTAAATTTTGGAAACATTTCATTAAATAGAATTTTTGAACAAAGTCCACAAAATAAAAATAGAGCTAATCTGATTAAAAGGTAAGGATGAGATAGCTTTAGTCCTTCCAATTAGTCTTCCTGTGCCTGCTTCCTAGAATATCACCCCTTTACAACCAGTGTCCTCCCACCACACATAAACACACAGTAGCCTTTGAAGAACCACCAAAGAAACACCATGAAACGGTAAAGCCAAAGTAACAAATCACTTTATCTAGATTAAAAAGAGATAGCCATTTAAAAATATTCACCATGTAGAAATTTACCACAATAAAGGTCATATTCAGTTTTTTTTTATAAAGAGAAAAAAGTGTATCAATTAAACTTTTAAGTACACAGCACATAAACACTAAATACACTAAATACTAGAGTACTAGGAAATCAGCTGATTTTTTTTTTTTTTTTAAGGAATCATGAGTTGCCATTATTGAGAAAAGCAGAAAAGAGTCAAAGCAATGAAATGCTGTTAGTTTCTAAACACTACACATCTACTAACAAAATGCTTGACTCGTCTAAAGTTACTGACAAACTTCCTTCCTTCTGTTTGGGATATCAACAGATAGTTTGTTCATAGTTGTTTGGCATGACTTACCATACTCTTTCACCTTGAAAAATCTTACATAATAAAATATCCTAGAACAGGAAAGGCTTACTTGATCTAGTAGCAGGAACAATAAAATTACATACAGTATTTCACCAAGCCCTCATATGTACGAACACACGATTTTCTTTACTAAACTGTATTTTCAAATATATACTGAATTGTGATCACATTTCATATATAATGTTCTTAATCAATGACAGCATCTCTTATAACCACAAACTAATGTGTCAGAGAGAAAGTTCATTTCACTATTCATAGCCAGAAATACATATGTTTAAATAATACAGTATTTTATGTGAGTTACTTCAATCTAAACTTCAATTTATTTTACTTAAATTCTACTAAATTTTACTTAAATTCCATTAAAATTGCACTGTTGAAATTTGCAGTCAAAATTAATGTGTTGTGTTCTTTACATATCCATGAACACTGAAAAAAAATACACAATTAACCTAAGAAATTCTACTTGAAGCACTTTAAGGGCCTCAAAAACTATTAACAAAAATAGTCTCTTAAGAGCTGGGCTGGGCCTTGATTTTAATTTCAGAGGTAAAAGAGCAGGAAACCTATCTTTAACTTTTGAAATCATCAATGTATCAAGCAATTCCTCTCCCAGTATAATTACAAAAATGTAATAATATAGCTCTTATAGAGCACACAAGCACAGATACATCCCTAAATAACTTTAAGTTCTTATATGAAATCTTTTTTACAAGACAACACTTTTTTCTGAAAAAACTATTCATATTCGAAAGAAACCTATACTTTGGAAAATTTGGCTGTTCACTGCAGAACATAAGAATGAGACAGTTAAAAAAAAAAAAGTAGCCAAACATTAAGATGTAACAATTATAGGTCAAAAACAACCCAATTTTACTATTCTAGGAAAGAAAACCTTGCATACATAAAATAACGGTTTCTAGAAAGGTAGAATTCAAGTAAAAATAAAGTAATTCAGTAAATATTTCAATTTACCATTTTACAGGTCTTTGTCTAATGCTTAAAGCAGTTTATTTCTGAGTTCTAGAGTTTTTAAAGAAATGACAAACACTGAGTCATTCCAACTCTTTTTTTTAACTCTTCTTTTAAAGAATAAGAAATTAATTTCAAGTAGATTTCCTTCAGTTTCTAACTTAACTAAATTAGGTATGCAAAGATTTACAAAAGCAATCTTGATATTTTTGTAAGTATTTTAAATAATATTGATAAGTGTTTGATAAATTAAGGGATATTTCAAATAATAACAAATTTAGAATAAAAAATATTCATTTTAAAGACATTATCTAAATAAAATACCATTTAGTTTTTCATTCCAACTGTAAAATAATGAATGATCTTGAATTACAAATAAAAAACAATTTAAAGATAAAATTATGTTTAGAATGTACTTTTGAAGAGACAGGATAAAATAATTTATAATGCATAATAAAACAGAGCTATAAAATGCCAAAAAAAATAGAAAAGAAATTGCACTTACATCCATAGCTCTCTTAATAAAAGGTATCTGTGTGCCACTGTCCAGATCTTCATTTATAATAAGCCTTCTAGCCCACTGACCTGCCCTGACAACACCACTACCATGAATTAAAACCATCAGTTTCTGTGGATTTGTCAAAGCATCCTCACTCATAAAGATAAAACTCTTTGGTTCACTCTCAGTGGCATCTACCTGTAATTAAAAAAAATTAAATAATAAATACATGTTTTCTGATCAGGCACAGACATAAATGAGAAAACAACTAATGGTTACCATAAATTATAAATGGCTACTAGAGTTATAGAAGTAAAAAAGCTTTAAAAAACTGAAATATTCATTAGACATTAACAACTACATATGAAATGGATTAGCATCAAAGACATGATAGTAATATGGCAAAAAAATACTGGAAATATATTTCCTTATATTATTGGTGCATATTTAGTATTATAATATAAATAAGAATAACTGATTTTTCTGAGTCCTTACAGTGTAGATACTATGCTAAATGTCCTAAAAACATTACCTCAATCACAATCTCATTAAAGTGGTGGTATTATTATTATCGTCACTTATACATGAAGAAATTGAGGCTTAGGGAGTTTAAATAACTTGCCAAAGATCACACAGCTAATGAGTCTATAATTCTATAACAGAAGTAAATTACATCTATAATAGAAAGCAGAAAAACCCAACAGGAGCATACACCTGTTGGAAAATCATACATTAGTAAAGAATACTACTAAGGTTTTAAAAGGTAGGAGAGGAAACTATTTAAAAACTCAATCACCTATTCTATGTAAGTGGTCTTTGAACTTTCATTCAGGATGTGAACACAGGCTCATGTAACAATTATTTTATGAAGGAATACTATTTAAGTATTCCTCTAACTTTATTTTATGTACTAAATATTTATAGGATGAGTATTTTTATGCATTTTATATAGTACTTATTTATGGAATGAATATTTTATATATTTTGATTATATTTAATGTTTAGGTTTAAACCAGGTGATTTTATGTTTTAGACTTGAAAGACTCAAAAGACTTACAAAGAGATAACTTCCTAACCTGTCTACATGACTGATGGCCTGCACTGAATGGTATTCCACATCAGCAGCGGCCAGTAACTGGGAATGGAAGCTTCTGTGCAGCCATGTCAGAGCCAGAAGCTAAAGTCTTGATGGCTGGTAACATACAGACTCAAACAGAGAAGTTCAGTCCATATACTTTGCAATGAAATAGCTCTGGGACGCCTGGGTGGCTCAGTGGGTTAAGCCGCTGCCTTCGGCTCAGGTCATGATCCCAGGGTCCTGGGATCGAGTCCCACATCGGGCTCCTTGCTCGGCGGGGAACCTGCTTCTCTCGCTGCCTCTGCCTGCTTGTGTGTACTCGCTTGCTCTCTCTCTCTCTCTCTCTCTCTGGCAAATAAGATCTTAAAAAAAAAAAAGAAAAGAAATAGCTCTTCACTTCTTTAAGAGTATAGATTCATGAAATTATGAAACTAAAAAATAGACAAAAACTCGAGATACCAAAAAAAAAAAAAAAAAAAGTCCTGTATTCTACATGTTCCCCATCACTATTCCTGGGAAGAGAAAAAAATTAACATTTCTCTAATTCTAAAACAAATAGATTGGTGGCCATTTGTTTAAATACCACAAAGGGCAGTTATTTCAGCAAGAAGAGCATAGCCATAGGGCTTAAAAAAAATTTCCCTCCTCAGGGAAGCCTTCCCTGTCTACCCCTAAATTTAAATGTCTCCTCAAGAATTTCCTAGACTCTTTTTCTAGAAAGTTTTATTTTCCTTCACAGCACATAATACAATCTAATGTATGTTCTACTTTATACATATGTTTATATAACTGTTTATTAACCATCTCCTCTCACCACCAGAATGCAAGTCCAGGAGGGCATGGACTTTTCTGTTTGTATGCAGCGACATTCCAATGGTTAAAAGAGAGGCTGGCAAATTGTAGGCACTCAGTAAATAAAGCAATGAATAAACTTTTATAATAAGGAATGTTATCTAGCATCACCAGTGACCTCCTTTAAATAAAGGCATTTAACTAAATAATGTGTCCTCTTAACTTGTTACAATACTTGCCTGGCTCAGAAAGCATATATTGAAGATTAAAATAATATATAACTATAAAGAATTTTAAAAGAGCTACACAATGCTAGAAATTAAAATGGCATAACCGATCTTAGTAGTAAATAGTATGCAGTAATAGAAGTATGAAGTGTGAAACAATCACATTAGCTTCTCTTGCATGTGACGTCCAGAAGTAAGGAAATTTTGATGATAACAGCAGGCATGACTGAACTCAGAGGAAAAGAAGTAGTTGAGAAATGGGGAAAACCAAATCTGAGAAGGAAATTCCTTTTTACCTATGAATGTTATATGAAAACAGAGGAATCACTCAGTTAAAGTGGCTTTAAAAAAAAACAAAAGTGAGGGGCGCCTGGGTGGCTCAGTGGGTTAAACCACTGCCTTCAGCTCGGGTCATTATCTTGGGGTCCTGGGATCGAGTCCCTCATCGGGCTGTCTGCTCAGCAGGGAGCCTGCTTCCCTCTCTCTCTCTCTCTCTCTCTGCCTGCCTCTCTGTCTACTTGTGATTTCTCTCTGTCAAATAAATAAATAAAATCTTTAAAAAAACAAAAAACAAAAAAAACCCCACAAAAGTGGTAACAACAAAAGAAAAATTCAAAAACAAAGCTGTCAATGTATAATGAAAAAGGGGCCACAAAGTTTTCCAGTCATTCATTTACCAAAGAGTACGTCTAAATGTGCACAAATAAAAGTACCTCTTAAAATCATTGAGGCCTTAATGGATCTTAGAATGGCTATGGAAATGGACACCTGTTTATCTTAATTAAAAAAAAAAAAACCCTATAGCTATAGACTTTGCAGTAGGTGCTCTTCACTATTTCTTTTCTCTATTTGACTAAGTCCCCTGTTACCAGGGAACTGAGTCAATTTTTTAAGCAGTGGAATGTTGGCACTTCAATTCCACAGTAATCACTTTAAAACTGGAAGAGTGCTTATTTTCAGAAGATGAAATGTGCTTTTTATATTAAAATGCTGTTCAAAAATATTTAAGGGCTGCAAATTAAGGTAGCCATGAATAAATGAATAAAAGTTTTATAGAAGAACTGACTTTAAAAACATGAGATCATCAGAATATTCAAGGAAAAAAAAACAATGAAAATGAAAAATGTAGTTATTAATGATTAAGGTGTAAGGGCAGTATTTAGGATGGTCATTGGCTTATATTCATCTCAATTTAACACAGAACTCTGAGGCTGGTATCTATAACTTACTTTGTAAAAAGTTAGTAGTAAGTTTAAATACTAAAATATCTACATGAATAAAACATAATTTTCGGCATTAGCTTAATTAATTTGAAAATGGCTGTTCCAAGGCCATTGTCTTCAAACAGCACTAATTCATTAAACTGAGCTTTCATTAAGGAATGCATATAAAAGTCATCCTAGTGCACCATCTAACTTTATTAACCAATCAACTTCAAAGACCAACTGATAAGTGAGAACAATTTTATCAGTTAACAATTCACTTCAGGATACCCATGAACCCCACTAATTGTGATGATCATTTAAACATGGCTGAATAAAATGAATGAAAATTTATAATCAAGTTATTAAGTTAATTTATGTAATCTGAAGTTCTACACAAGTATAAGATATTAGAGTTGAGAATAATCTGTACATGAGAATATATGTAAGGTAGGGAGTAAACATGAGACATACATGATAATGATCTTTACCATCAGATCATGGGTTTCCATCAGGTGCTGTTATTTGCAAAAAGGAAAGAAAGGAAAGAAGTCTTTCTTTCCTTATTAACAGTTCAACCATAAAACTAAAACTTAGCTCTTCATCAGGAAAAAAAACAAAACAAAACAAACCACTTTGAGGTATTCCTATAATAAAAAGAACAACTGTGATACAAAACAAGGCAAAATAAAAAACCACCTTCACTGCTAGCTTTGGGATTTAAGAGAACTCAGGAGAAAATGAATAGTTATAGAAAAAAAATTTCACAGTAATATAAAATATATGATGATAACTTACAGAGAGACATTAATTTCCTAAAACAAAACAAATTTTGGTTTCTTTTCAGTTTATAAAATCAGGAAATGTTTACTAACCATAAATGGACATGACACTTACTATTGGTCTCATATAATGCAAAGTCTTCTCTATGCTTATTAGCTTTACAGTCTAAAGTTTAAACCAGAGGAAAGTAATCAGATCTATAAAACAAAGTCCTCCTAACCCTAACCTCAAGCTTTCTATAAAGAAAATTAGTGAAACTTAATCATATAACATAATCCACACAGCCAATTATCTTCTGATTTCTTCTGGCAATGAGTTTAAAAGTTCCATGTAACTACAAGTATTAATGAGTTAAATGGCTCAGTCTCAACTGTGTTGTAACAATAAATCAAGCTAAGTCTCCTTAAATATTATTCTTCAGAAACTTTGAAAGAAAGAAAATTAACAAGAAAGATTGAACAAAAGGAAGAAAAGTTTCCAAATAAAGGAGGGTTAGCCTAGCTATCGCACAGAATAGTATTTTATTCACTAGTACACACCAGCATCTGAAACAGCGCCTGGCACCTAAAAGACTCTTAAGCAAATTTTTGCTGAATAAATGAATAGATGATTAACAATGTGGCCTAACATCTGAGCTTATTTATATAAAATTAAACATAAAATAGATTTTCCTTTTAAATACTGAACTTTGGAATTAATTTGTGAGGATAAATATTATTAAAAAATCCTCAAACCCTCCAATTCATAGTAGAATATTACCCAAGGAATTTAAAAATCTCATGCAAAATATCATGTAGACAAAGTACTTATATGCAAAGTTTTGTGCCTTAAATTCATTACTTTCATAAAAGCCTTCCAGATTTTTATATATCATACACTCAGTTATCAGGAACAGCAAGGATCATCTAATCTAACACCACCACTGTTTCATATATAACATTACTGTTTCTTCATTTTTTTTATTGTATCATGTTTCACATCAAAAATTTTTTTGTGTGAATTTAAGACTGAGAACATATCTCAAACACCTTTACTCTGAAATGGGAAAATGTACAAAATTTGGAAAGAATGTTCTACAAGAAAGGGAAGGAGCAATGTTATAAAACAGGAAGCATGAGGAATGAATTTGGGAATGTGTACAGGAAATAACATGGAAATAAAATATATAATTATAAAAATCAGGAAATAATTAAAGAGACAGTGAATGTCTACTGCAACATCAAGTACACTGGTTTACTTCAAAAAATAGGTAAAAATAAGTTATACCAATTAAATTAGAAGAGGCAGGGGGTAGTCCTTTTTAAAGGCATCATCATTAAAAAAAAAAACTGGTTATCAGTATTTTTTTCCTCTACATTGAAGAGTATTAGTTTTAAAGAATTATTGTGCACAATGAACTGAGATACACTGCCAGGCATTTAATATTAGCAGTATCAACATCAACATATTAGGACCTTAATGTTTAAACTTACCACAGTTAAACTCATATAAACAGTTTCTTCTGAATTGAAAACTATTTCATTTGGAAGTTTAATCATTTTTAAAAACTGCACTTACTGGAATTGAGATTTTTTTCAAGTTACAGTCCTTTTCCAAGAGCTCATATACATACTTCGTAATAATCTAGGTAGAAATAAAAAAACACATAAAGATATAATGTCATCCATTATCAAAATTCACATAACTGGCTGTTATTGCTCTAAATGAGTATCTTTCTATCTTTGAGTGCCCCACCCAGTTGAATTGAGAAATAATCAACATACGTCACTGTATAATTTTTAGGAATTATAGCACGATGGTTTCATTTGCATATATCGTTAGATGATTACAACAGACTCAGCTAACGTCCATCTTCTTACATAGATAAAACAGAAAGAAAAGAAGAAAGAAAAAAAAGGAAAGAAATTTCTTTTTGTGTTGGGAACTCTCAGGATTTATTCTTTTCCAAATTTTACTATGTATCCTACAGCAGTATTAACTGTGGTCATCATGTTGTACATCATATCCCTAGTACTTATTTATTTTTAACTGAAATGTTTTAATACTAAATTAGGAGAATCTGGCTTACTTCTTGCTGTTGTTAATAACTATGAATCTTAATACTGAAAATTAGGGCCAGTTAATATAAACTTGCAAAAATATACAAGGACCTCCTATTTTTTCAAAGCAGTACTCTGAAACCATATTTTCTTTTTTTCAGTATTTCTAGAATCTGTTTCCCCCTACGATTTCCATATAGGAATTGTACCTGATACAGTACTATCTGGACTGAATCCTAACACCTCGTTTGTATTTACTGAATCAAGGAGGAAAAAGTCAGAGATATTCTACACAAAAAAGGAAAATTAATCCAACAAAGTTAGGCGTCAATTAGTACTATTGTTTATAGCAGGCAGAAACATAGTTCCCCAAATACGTCCACATTCTGACTCCTGAAACCTATCCATATGTTATGTTACATGGTAAAAGAAATTATACAGATATGATTAAGGTTAAGGACCAAAGATGGGGAGATTATCCTGGATTACCCAAACTGGCCAATCTAATATTTTAATTTTTTAAAACTAGAAGATCACAGAAGAACAAAGGGATGCAAAGTGAAATGGCCTTGAATGGTCATCCCTGGTTTTGAAGCTGGAGGAAGGAGACAATGAGCCTCTAAAAGGTGGGCTAACCATTTAACAACCAGTTAGAAAACAAGTCCTCAGTCCTGTATTTACAAAGAACTGAATTCTGCCAACAACTCAAATAAGAAATAAATGGATTCTCTCCTAGAGTCTCCAAAAAGGAACATAGCCTATGCATACCTTGATCTCAGTCTGAAAATCATACTGGGCTTCTGACCTGTAGAATTGTGAGATAATGTATTTGTGTGGCTTTAAGCCACTGAAATTATAGTAATTTGTTATGGCAAAACTGGAAAGCTAATGCATTATATCTGTGAAGGAGGCAAAGAAAGTGAGGAAAGAGATACCAAGGGAAAGCAATGATTTAATAGATTTTAATGGTCATTTTAAGAAGTGTTGCTCACTCCAAAACTGTCTTTAATCATCTATGCATAATATCTCAGAAAGTAATTTTAGCAGCAACATAATTAAAAGTCAAATTTTATGAAACAAAATCAGAAGATTTTTTTTAGAAAATTAAGATGTCAATTGCTTTGGTACTGTATTCTGTAATCTAAAATAGATTCTTTATACTACTTTCTTTAAGGAGCCCAAAATTCTTTCTTCTATGTATATGTATTCATTCATTTTAGAAAGCATGTATTGGATGCATGCTAGAATAGCTTTACCTTGGCTAGTAATGATAATTTCAAATGCTACAACACTACACTAGAATGAGGCAATAATCTATTAGTTACTAATCAAATAGCATTCCTATATCTTAATTCCTATATCTTAAGTTACTAATCAAATAGCATTCCTATATCATAATTAGTTAAAATTATGTTCATTATACCTTCACCAGAAAGTAGTGGTACTGTAAACCTGAAAAAATACACTAAAGATATGTAGGATCTGACAAAAATATGTATGAAGTTATATAATGGCCTGCCAGTTGAAGAAAAATGACCTAACTAAATGAGATTAGCTAAAACGAGTGGCTTATCACTTCTGAAAATTTCCTATTACCTATGAAATCATAAAATATTCTTATATTTAAAGCAATAATAAAACCAATCAAACTTAATTCAAACCCAAGTTAATTTTACCACTATGCAAAATACTTTAGAGATATAATTTGAGAATTAAAAAATTAAACTATTTTGGCAGTTCATACCTTAAGTCAATACAAAATACAGTATTATAGTTAATTCTCAACTTTCATAGTACATTATAATAGAAAAAGATTCAAAAACTGCTTACATTTGGTTTCAAAATACATTATTGGGCAAATGTCTTCACAAAATATCATACCAAATAATAAAACCATACATCAGTAGAGTTGGAGAAACACTACGTAACTTGCCCAATTTACCTCACTCTCTAATTCCTGACTGTAGAAGAAAAACAAGCATAGACTAAACCCTCTATCTCTGGCAATTCTGCTACCTTGAATTTTCTCCTTAGCCCCCATTACATGTCAACTGTTTCAGGCAACTTTTCATGCCTCATCTCAACCCTACCAAGGTAGGATGAAGTGACCTATCTTTATGCTCTTCTGGATGTGACTGAATAGGATCATGTAATATATGAATTTCGTATCATTCATCTTTCTGTTACCTGACTAGCCTTGGAACATTATAATTTGGGTATCCTACCTCTACTCTTCCTTGAAGCCACACAGAAGAGTATCTGGTACTTTGAAGGGAGTTATACATGCTACACAAATTCTCCTCACTATTCATCCTGTCTACATGTTTTGAGGGAGAAAACTGTCTGCTTTTTTTTTATCTTTAAAAAGAGATTTAAAAAATCTTTTCTAATTGCTGAATCAAGTTTTAGAAAGAAAGCATCAAGGATTCACTGTCCTGCTTACATGGGATTATACTCTGCATTTAAAAAAATCAACGATAATTTCAAAAGGGGATGAAAAAAAAAATCTGTCTAAATGTCATCTGTGTTCAAATATTCACCAGAAACATTGTTTCTAGGGAAGTTCATACAAGGCTTAAGACACAAAGCATGTTTTAAAGTAAAATCTTCATTCTAATAACATAAACTTCTAGTTTCTTGTCCAACATATAAAGAACTTGGAGTCACTACCGTCCTCACAAAAAGAAAAAAAAACTGAACTAAAAATCAACAATTCTCTTAGTCTATCAGAAAAATGAGGTCAAAGAGCAAACTACTGTCCTGAAAACTGGAAAAACAAACAGGCAGATACAGAGACTTGGGGCTTAGAAGAAGCAAAAGCCCAGGTGCAGAAGTAGTAGGTTGAAGGCAGTACTGTGGAAGGAACACCTTAAACCGTAAGTGATTAACTGCTCAGGCTCAGTATGGACTAGCTTAAGAATAAAAATTAATAGGAGGTGCAGCCTTAAAGACAGATCTCCCAAACATTTCCCAATTTTATTTCCATGAATCCCACTAGGTTCTCCCTGTGAAAACAAGAGAAAAATCCTTTCCTGCTTCCAGGAGTGGAAGGGGAAAAGTAACCATTTTGAAATATTCTCAACCCTTCTGTTCTACTTAATAAGGCCTGCCCATAAAAGAAACTATTTTACCAGAGCTTAACTGACATGAGGAAAGGGAAATGCCCAGTTGGGGCTCCCTAAAGGAATAAGACCTAATGACAGGAGTATAGAACATTTCCTCCCACACCTCCCCACATTACCACCACATCATTAGTGTTCCTATAAAATAACAGGGAAGTGCAGAAGAACTGTAGGACTCACATGCTATTTAAGGTTTCTAGAAAAACTCAAAGACAGTAAGGGAGACAAAACTAAACAGACGAGATTTTAGCCTTGGACGGCAGAGCTATAGCAAATAGTAAACACAGTCTAATTCCTTGCCAGATAAACATAAGACCTGAAACTAACCACTCATCTACTGAAGTTCCTTTTCCCCAATACATTAAGTCTAGCTTTGAACAATAAATTACCAACCATACCAAAAGGCAAAACAAAATTGTCTGAGAAGATAAATCAAGCATCAGAAACAGACTCAGTTTAGGGGCACCTGGGTGGCTCAGCGGGTTAAGCCGCTGCCTTCGGCTCAGGTCATGATCTCAGGGTCCTGGGATCGAGCCCCGCATCGGGCTCTCTGCTCAGCAGAGAACCTGCTTCCTCCTCTCTCTCTCTGCCTGCCTCTCTGCCTGCTTGTGATCTCTCTCTGTCAAATAAATAAATAAAAAATCTTTAAAAAAAAAAAAAAAAAAAGAAAAAGAAACAGACTCAGTTTGGAAGAAATTCAGAATTATCAGACTTGGAATTTAAAATAACTATGATTAACACGTTTAAGAATTTATTGGGAAAAATTGACAATATACAAGAATAAGTAAGTATGTAGGCAGACAGATGAAAACTCTAAGAAAGAAAATACTAAATCAACAACACATAACAAAAATGAGGAATGCGGGTATCTGGGTGGCTCAGTTGGTTAAGTATCTGTCTTTGGCTCAGGTCATGATCTCAGGGTCCTGGGATCAAGCCCCACACAGGACTCCCTGCTCAGCAAGGAGTCTGCTTCTCTTTCTCCCTCTGCCCCTCCTCCCTCACTTGTGTTCTCTCTCATTCTTTCAAATAAATAAGTAAAATTTTTTTAAAAAAAATGAAGAATGCCTTTGATGCACCCATCAGTAGAATGGACATGGCCAAGGGAAAAAAAATAATCATAGTTTTAAGACATGTCAATAGAGACTTCTAAAATATAAATGTAAAGAGAAGAAGAGAATGAAAAAATGGAATAGAATATCTGAGAATTGTGGGACAATTTTAACAGGTTTAACGTGTATAAAATGTGAATACCAGAAGGAGATGAAAGAGAAAGGAACAGAGGAACTCTGTCAAGAAATAATAGCTGAGAATTTCCCAAAGGTAATGACAGACACAAAATCACAAATCTAAGTAGTACAGAGAACTCCAAGCAGGATAAATACCAAAAACAATACCTACGTCTATGATATTAAAATTGCATAAAACCAAATACAAAGAGAAAGTCTGGAAAGAAGCCAGATGAGGGACAGGGGGGATGTGAAGAAGTGGGGGGGAGGGTAGTGTGGGAATTTTGTTACAGAGGAAAACAAGAATTATGTCACATTTCTCTTAGAAACGATGCAAGCATGAAACAAGACAAAACCAGAGAGGGAGACAAAACCTAACAGACTCTTAATCATAGGAAATAAACTGAGGGTTGCTAGAGGGGTGGAGGGGTGGAAGGATGGAGTAACTGGGTGATGGACATTGGGGAGGGTATGTGTTGTAATGAGCCCTGGGTATTATATGGGACTGATGAATCACAGACCAGTACCCCTGAAACAAATAATACACTATATGTTAACTAGTTGAGCTTAAATAAAAAAAAAAATTTAAAAACAAAAAAAAGAACAATGCAAGCAAGAAGACAGAGGGCCGAAATAGTCAGTGTTGAAAGAAAAAACCCACTGGTCTAAAATTCTGTATCCAGTAAAATCACCCTTCAAATGTGGAAGAGAAATAAGACAGTCTCAGACAAAAAAAAGGCTGAGAAATTTTTTTGCAGATCTGCCTTGCAAAAACTGTTAAAGAAATTATTCAAAGAGAAAGAACTTACATAGGTAAGAAATTTGGATGTATATAAAGAAAGGAATAGTACAAAAGAAAGAACAAATAAAGGTAAACTGTATTTTTTTATTTTATTATTCTTAATGGATCTAGTAGATAACAGTTTGTTCAAATAATGACAATGTATTTTGTGATTATAGCTTATAGAAAAGTAAAATGAATGACAGCCAGGTTATAGATTATGGGAGGAAGAAACTGAGAATACTCTGTTATAAAGTAATTGCATTACCTGGGAAACAGTATACTGTTATTTGAAAGAAACACTGGAAAGAAAATAATTACTACTGATAATTTTCTTGGATTTTTTTTTTAATGAAACCACAATGGAAGAGATAGGAAAGTAATTTTGAGATTATATATTCAAGAAATAGAGCCCTTGGCTACCAACAGAATAATATCCTCTAAGGAATTAGGGTCTAACTAAGCTTTTTTTTCTAGCTCAGAGTTTCTCAGTCTAGGAATTAAAGAAAATTTTAACAAAGTGAGGAAAGATGATCAAAGAAATAGACTATAGAAAGAAGGAAAATGAAAACTGATAAAAAAATCCGTTCTCAGTGGAGTACTTCCAACAGAAGGGGTATGTTCACTCTGCAATAAATTTATTTTAGACATTTATTGAGCAATTGTTGCATGCTTATCATATATCTCATACATTTCAGCATTATTTCTGTTCCTTAATTAAATAAGAAGCAAACACTGATACTCTTTACCCCTACAAAAGCACTGAAATTATTCTAGCAGATTAAAATTTAAGGTGATTGGTGGGGAGAGGGTGATACTAAGAAGCCTCCCAGAAAGTACTTCAGACTCTTTTGGAACTGGATTCGAGAAATGAGATGACAAGATATATATGACAAGAGATATGACAAGATAGATAAAAGAGAATTAATATAAATATTTTAATTAAATAAAAAGTTCACTTTACTACTAGATTGTAAGGCTTTCATTCTTTCTTACTCTGAAGGAAATCCTCTCATTAGCAAGGAACTAAAATTGGCCTGATACACCCAGAGCAATAACAGCTTTTATTTCACAACTTTATTTACAAGGTAAGATACAAACTTCTCTATTGGGCCTATTAGGAGAGTAAGAACTTTAGTCCAAAACAAAAAAACAACAAAATTCATAAATTGTTAGTTATATCTACCCCTAAAGAGAACACCTAAATGCTAAGAATATCCTGATTTGGGGTATAAAGGTAAATAAACTGAACTGAAAGAAAAATTCTTAAAGATTTAACTATATCCATGAAATTCTATGCCTCTTCCAATGAAAGAAAAAAAATCTCAGGAATTAGACTAAATAAATTGCCTACCTGAATTAGTAAAAGATGAACTTTAAAACATTTTAAAAAGGAACACCTTTTAAAGAACCTTAGGATAATCAACCTGGTAGCAACCTAGTTCTAACTGACAGAATGAAATTAAATCATTTGTAATTGGTATAGTGAAGCAACAGTTTATTCTCAGTTCTCTGCTCAAAATGATTACGTACAAGTTATTTTTATTAAACAGATATTCACAGAACAGTTGAAAATAGCTTAGTTCTACCTAAGCATCTCCTTTTCATATTACTCATTTGCTTATTAGGAAGCTCTGATTTCACAAATAAACCAAGAGGAGTCAGTACAGAAATCTGACTTATAGGGGCACCTGGGTGGTTCAGATGGTTAAGAGTCTGCCTTTGGCTCAGGTCATGATCTGTAAGTCCTGGGATCAAGCCCCATGTTGGGCTCTCAGCTTCTTCCTCTCTTGCTTCTCCCTCTCCCTGTGCCTCTCCTCCTGGTTATACTCTATGTCTCTCAATCTCAAATGAATAAGTAAAATCTTAAAAAGAAAAAAAGTCTGACTCATAAATGTATCACAAATGTAAACAAAGTTTGATATTATCAGGTTTTGCCATATTGGACGTTTGATAATATTTTGGAGACAGATTTTTGCTTTTAACACAATCTATACTAAATTATATCTATTTTGTGTTACTCAGTTCCACTTCACTTATTAATAAAAATAGCGTTTAAAAAACTCCATGACAGGGGTGTTTTGAGGAAGATGGTGGCAGACTAGAAGAACCTTAGGTTTGTATAGTCCCATGGACACAATTAGATAACTATCAAATCATCCTAAGTACCCCAAAAATCAACCTGAAGACTGACAAAACAAAAATCACAATTAAAGGTACAGAAGAGACCACAATGAAGAAGTCATGTGTTCGCTAAACTAAAAAAGAATAAAAACACTAAAATTTTTCTTAAAATGTAAAAACTCCATGGCTTTTAAGAAACCAGTCTTACGGGTGGCGCCTGGGTGGCTCAGTGGGTTGAGCCTCTGTCTTTGGCTCAGGTCATGATCTAGGGTCCTGGGATGGAGCCCCACATTGGGCTCTCTGCTCAGCGGGGAGCCTGCTTCCCACCCCCTCTGCCTGCCTCTCTGCCTACTTGTGATCTCTCTCTCTATGTCAAATAAATAAATAAAATCTTTTAAAAAAAAAGAAAAGAAAAGAAAAGAAACCAGTCTTACTCATTTTTTCTTCAAAGTGCAATTGGTAGGAGATTTCATGTGTGAGCAATGACTTGACTTAGAACATGTTATCCCTGAAAGGGTATGTTAGGAACATGCACACAGTATAACTTTTACTTTCAGGGCTGAATAAGGACAGCTTTATTTGGGCATACAATTCCAGATTAATAGTTATTTTCTCTGGGTGTTTTTTGGTTTCCATGGTTGTAGCTAATACTTTTGCTATCAGTTAGATCTAATTGAGCTTGTAGGTAATCGGGCTTTGTTCTCTGGTTTCTTTTACAGCATTCCTATGTCTTTTATGGACTGCAGATTCACTACATGTCTAGGTGTAGATTTTGTTTTATTAATTTTCTTGAGGACTCAATGTATTTCCTGAATCTTTTACCAACTCAGAATAATGCCTCATTTAGTCTTATTTCCTTTACTTGATTACATTCCTTGAGAATAAAGAGTATAATTTGCACTTAATTGTAGTTCAAACAAAAGCAAGTGGAAGAAGGTGCTCAACAAAATTTTGTTGATTTTTAACTTTTTCCAAATATTCATTATTGAAATAGCAGAAGCAAGCCTAAAAGAGAACCCTGTAACTCAGCTGATTATTCATTTATCCTCCCAATTCTTTCTGAGGATTTCTCAGTCTCATACATTTTAGACTAAAATATTTAATACAATATACACGGTGTTCTTAGATTTCAAAGTGAATAAGAGTGACTAATAATGAATAAGATACTGCTTAATTTGGGCTTTTTGTAATATTTTATCTGCTGTATATCTACAAAAATACTGCAGCTAAAATCCAGCATGGCTGATTCCAAAGCACGCTCATGTTACTATGAGACTGAACTTTACTACTGGATAATCTGAGCATTGGTAGTACTTCCACTGTCAGAAAATCTTAGTGAAATACTATAGTTCCCAGAGTATGACATCCCTATAGACCTTCCAGCCTTAACTCCTTCTTAATTACTATCTCTACACCTTCAGACATAGATACAAAACACTGGGTCACTTTTCAGGCTAGGAGAATAATTCAGCATCAATTTCATGTTACTGTCCAAGGAAGTGGGTAGGAAGAGTCTTGGCCATCTCAAAGAAAAGTCATCTCCTTCAGTTTTTTAGGTTGTGATTTGAGGAATGCAGTAAGAGCTTCGTAGAAAGAAATCACCTACAGTTCTCCCTTCTGTAAGATCTCATTATTCTGCCTCAGGGCCTCACCTGAGCTTTGATTAATTAAAAATTTCTTGTTCATTATCAGTATATATACTTATACTTGTTGTGTGTCTCTGTGTGTATATAGCTCATGTATTTCAATACTTATTTAAAAAAATATATATCCATCTATATAGATAAGATGGATATAGGTATTTATGTGAGTGTATAGGCACTTATGCATACACACACACACACACCCCTATATTTGATTAATTTCCATATTTACCTATCTACAGAGAGTAAACTACGAATATATATGCATGTATATGTACAGATATGAACAGGTTGTTGAGGGCCTAGAAGCAATGACAAAATAACTAATGCACAGACCTTGGTGTATATATAGTGTATTTATATATGTACACATATGTAAACACTTTTTCAATAATGGTAACTGGAGCTCATTGAAGAGAGGGTTGATTCAGAGGCTTGGGTTTTATGTGCCATTCTCCACTATGAGGAACCATGGATCGTAAGAGAAAAGGTGGATTCAGGGCTTGGAGCACAGCAACTAGAAATGAGAAAAAAAGGGGGGGATTTTTTGTACCAAGAAATAAGAAAATACTGAAACAGCAGTGAATAAATATTAAAATAACACAAAAAAACTGCTTGACAAAAATTTTTCTGGTCAAATCTGGGATAATTTAGGCATTAAAATGAGGACGGCAATATATCATACGACTCACTGAATAAAATAAGAATCTATGAGTCTAAAATGATATAAACAACTGAATGAATGAAATTTTAAAAAAAAGAGAAAGCTCTTTCTTATGTAGAATACCAACTAACATATATAGAAGACATAATGGAATTAAAAAAAAAATAAACGGATGCTAAAATTAATAGGGTGAGTTTCTGAAAAGAACAGTCTCAAGTACCTGCCAAAAAAGTACCTATTAATTACAAAGAGGAAAATAAAAATAATATATGGTATGATCTGACAGACATCACCCATATTTGAACAAACAAAAAATGTACTTTTTAAAATTTAAATATAGTTGACATATATTAGTGTCAGCTGTACAACATAGTGATTCAACATTTATATATATTATGAAATGTGTACCATGATGTCTACTTAACATCTGTCACCATACATAGTTACTACAGTATTACTGACTATATTCATTCATTCAAAATCATGTACTCTTGATATCATGCATTGAGGACAAAAAGTCATTTCTAGGGTATTTCTGTCAAAAATACATAACCTGAATGTAATCATGAGAATACATATAAGAAAATCAAACTGAGGGTCATTCTACAAACTCCTCAAAAAATGTCAGTGTCTAGAAATAAAAAGAAAGGCTAAAGAATGATTCTAGATTAAAAGAGAATAAAAGGACAATGACAATTAAATGCAGTGTATGAACCTGGATATGACCTTGGACTTGAAGAGTATTAGCTATTAAGTATATTGTGTGACAATTAGCAAAATTAAATGTGGCTTGTAGATTGTATTATATTAAATCAATATAACATTTCCTGATTTTGATAACTGTACTGTAATTATTATTCAAGAGAATGTTCTTGTTCTTAAAAAATACATACAAATGTACTGGTGGTAAAGGGTATGATGTTTCCAACTTACTCTCAAATGGTTCAGGAAAAATCATATAATATACATGATTCCTTATAATTATGCAACTTTCCTGTAAGTGTGAAATGATATCCAAACAAAAAGTTATTTTAAAGTTTCCTAAACTGTTCATATTCCTACCTCAGGTGCTACTGACACTGCATCTATTTTCACAAGTATTTCAATTGAAATGTGGCAGACGACTAATAGGATAACAACAATTTGCTTTCATCAAATCATTATAATTTCTTGAAATGTTATGACAGGACCACAACTATACTCTATTGGTATAATTTTCATCCTTTATTGCTTGTCAAAATCAAGGACTCAATGGAGTAAGTCTTAGAGTTTGCTAAGTTTGAGGCAGTGTTTATCTCCCACCTAAAATTCTCAAATTCTCTTAACTTCCTCCATTAATCTCTAATTCTCCAAAACTCAATTCAAATGCTACCTCCTACTTTACATTTTGACTTATTCTGCCAATGAACTCTACCTTTATTATGCTATTTAGTGTTCCATCTTGATTATCTCACATTCTCATTTAACCACTGAAGTGAGCATCTTAAAAGCAAGAATTATATCCTACTTTATTTTAGCATCAACCACAGTGTAGATAAGCAATATATGAAAAATGAGTGAATGAAAAACAATTGGTAGTGCTTGCATGCAAACATGTGGCTTTTCAGTTTATCAAGAACTATAAGTAATACAGCACATTTGAAACTCTGCATATAACTTCAATTCCCTCAAAATTTAACTAATTACATCCTACTATTGACTGAAAGCCTTACTAATAAATAGTCAGTTAAATAACACATACGTTGCATGTTATATATGTTTTGTACATAAGAATATATATACATATATACTTATAATAAGGTATGTGAGAAAAAAGAACATATTAAGAAAATCAAAAGGAAGAGAAAATACACTTACAGTACTATACTGTATTTACTAAAAAAAATCTGTGGTGGACCTGCATAGTTCAAACCTGTGTTATTCAGGGGTCAACTATTACACTGGGACTGAGAATCATTTAAAATAAAGACCTATCCAGTATGTCACCTATTTAAAAAACAACACTTTCCCCCTCTTAATGCCCCATTTATCCAAACTCTACATTCCATCATAGCTCCCTCCTAGGAAAGGGCAGGGGGACAGAGGGCTGGACAAGAGAGAGAGATGGAAGAAGGAAAAAAACATATAATTTCTAAATAATTAAAGTTTAATATTATTCAATAATGTCAGTTTGGTTAAATCCAAAAAGGTTCTCTTGCATCTCTACATTAAAGAGACTATGGAATGGCAATGAGTTGTTTAATTAGAACTAAAGCAGATTTACCCCAGGTGCATGTCCTCTTAAGTGAGAGCTACTTCTTAAATTTCACTAAAATTGTCTCCATCTCATCCCTATTTTCCCTCTTAAAAGCTTTTATACATCACCATCAGTGGGTACATTCTAATCTTTAGTCTTTTGAAGTAACTGCTTTTTCAGCATATCTTTGAAATAAAATTCATTCCTCCAATCTTCCATTAGCATTCCCTGGAGTTCTAGTCTGTATTCCTAGCTGTCCTTCATTTAGATCAGCTTCAGCTCAGATGCTCTCACATTTTCCTTTTACCTCTTCAAAAGAAGAGTCCTGCTTATTTTATGCCATCTTTTCTCCAATAACCAGATTCTTAAACAGCTTACCAGAGCAACAGATTTGTAAATGTATTCACTTAAATACTGATATCTCCTAGAGATTTCGCGGGCACCTCAAACTGACTACATTCAAAGTAAATCCAACTATACATGTTTTAGATACCCATTTTCCCCTGGCACATTCCTCCAGTATGTTCATCAATACCACAAATGGCACCATCATGCACCTAACTTCTCAAGCCACAAAAATGTCTTGAGTCCTTCTCTTTCATCCTCAACCTACAATCAATCATCAAATCCCTCAAATGAATAGTAGAATTTCTCCACATTTCCTCATCTACTATCTACTATCTACTATCTATCTACTATCTATCTATCTACTATCTACTATCTACTATCACCATTCTACTGCCTAGTACTATCACCATTCCAGTCCATTGTAGTTATCAAAAGGCAAATATCTCCCCCTTGGATTGCTTCTGTAGCTTCCTTCTGCTGTATTTAATACTTCCTTTAGATCCTACCTCCTGTTAGCAGGCCTATTACTCATTTAAAAATGTAAATATGATAAATTCCCAGTACTATTTGGGTAAGACCCCAATCCTTAAATTGTGCTGGCCCTGGCCTACCTCTCAAGTTTCATTTATAGCATTCTATTTCTTCATTTTTTGTCTTGCGTAGTCACAATGACTTTAAGTTTTCAGATATATCAGGATCTTTTCCAGCTCACAAACTTTGCAAACACTGTTGCTTTGCTTGGATTCCTCTTTCCATTTATTGTTTATTCAGTTTAACATCTTCCCTGCCCGGCCCCCAATCTACCTACAACACACAGCTAAGAATCTTGGATTCCTCCTTCCTAACACTTAGATCATTAATGATATCTTTTCCAAGATCTGTCTTTGCCTTCAGACTTTGATCTTTCAACTATATAAATCTGTCTCAGGCTGAATGTCTAGGGCCTAACCCATGTAAAGGAAATAAAATATTTTTTTAATAAAAAGTAATAATAATAGCAAACATATGCATAACATTCATACTAATGTAAGTTCCTTCAATAAATCTTCACTCTTTAATCTTCCCAACAACTCTATAGAGTAAAGGAGGAAACCACAGCATTTAAATGGTTATGTAACCTGCCCATGGTCATATAGCTAAATAAGTAATAGAGTCCACATTCAAATGTAGGCAATTTGCCTGTCCTGAAGTCTAGAATCTATTTTCTGAACTTACATGATATACTGCATCTCCTATGTTACAAAGTCAATACAGTCAAAAGACTGCTAATACTACGTTATGTCCACATTCATAATGAAAAGACATTTAGTTTAGAGGTTAGTAAAAGATTTTAAGATTTTATTTATTTATTTGTGTGTGTGAGAGAGAGTGTGCACAAGCAGGGGATGCTATAGGCAGAGGGAGAAGCAGGATTCCCACTGAGCAAGGAGCCCAATGTGGGACTTGATCCCAGCACCCTGGGTTCATGACCTGAGCCAAAGGCAGACACTCAACCAAGTCACCCAGGTCTCCCAAGAAACACGTGATTTTTATCCCATGAGGTTCACATATCCTACCCAGTCAGTCCTATCCCTTTTGGTTTAAGAATCCTTGGCCTAAGAAGCATTATCACCCGGAGCCTGCAGAACTTCCCACAATAAGCAATACCGTGGGCTCAAAAGGGAAAATTGTCCTAGTCCATATCTTTTTTGAGATATACACTATTAAAAGCAGAGCTCTAGATTACTTTTATGGCTACACAAATTTATATGATTTTAGTTTTACTATTAGGCATATTCAGATGATTTGAGATGAAACGTTAGAGCCCAATTTTCCCTGCTTCTTTTTTTTTTTTAAGGTTTTAATTAATTTATTTGACAGAGACACAGCAAGAGAGGGAACACAAGCAGAGGGAGAAGGGAGAGGGAGCAGCAGGTTTCCCGCCGAGCAAGGAGCCGGATGCGGGGCCCAATCCCAGGATCCCGGGACCACGACCCAAATCAAAGGCAGACACCCAACGACTGAGCCACCCAGGTGCCCCAATTTTCCCTTCTTCTCTTAATATCAGTTGTCTATGTTTCAAAAACAAGAAGAATAAGGATTCCATGGTTCCTGAACTCAGGTATTCAGGACAATACAATCACTGTGTCATCGGGGTAAATAATCCCACTAATTTTTCATGAACTTCTCCTCTGTCCTTGTCACTCTGTGAAGTAGATATTTATAAAACCAACTGCAAAGGCAAACAGGCATATTTGAATGACTCTGTGCCAATTTTTATCAGCATACTCAAGTAAACGCATTATAGTTCACATGTAGACTAATACAGTTTAATAACAGGTATGAGAAAGCCAGAAAAAGAAGCAAACTATACATCGGATATCGCATATGCAAATAATAAAATTGCTATATTTACTCTATTGAATGAAAACCACTTACAAAAAAATAAGACTACACTGTAGTTAGCAAAACAAAACAAAACCACACAAAAAACCAGGTACACTAATAAACTCAGAGCAGCCTTTGCTATGCCATCTGAAAGCTTCAAGTAATTTGTAAAACTGAGATAGTATCAGCAACTACATTATGGATTAACACTATCCCTATTTATTTTTTTTCAAAACAAGGTAACTATCCCCTGCAGTGATAGTAGGAATGAAAATGATACTATTTTCACCAGTCTCTGTTTACCTTCCCACATAGAGGGCTTTAACAATTTAACAAGAAAGTCTAGAAAAGAAGGCAATTCTATTGGACATAATAATGTAGATTCTACTGGGAATCACTGTTCTAAGAAAGATGGCCTATCTTGGGGCGCCTGGGTAGCTACAGGTGGGTTAAATCTTCTGCCTTCGGCTCAGGTCATGATCTCAGGGTCCTGGGACCGAGCCCCTCACTGGGCTCTCCGCTCAGCAGGAAGCCTGCTTCCTCCTCTCTCTCTGTCTGCCTCTCTGCCTACTTGTGATCTCTGTCTGTCAAACAAATAAATAAAATCTCTAAGAAAGATGGCCTATCTTAAGTCAAGAGATACTCTCTTTCATAACTACTCTCACTGAGGGACAGGAGAAACCAGATCCCTCCCATTCTCCTGTTTCTCCAACTAAAAGCAAAAAAAAAAAAAAAAAAAAAAAAAAAAAGTTAGATTTCAACTTACAGCCACAGTGGAATTACTGGTATTTGGATTTGCCTTTTTGGTATAAACAAGTAGACAACTGTATGAAATATATTAAATTTTTTCAAACAGTGGGGAAATACATGGTACAAACCTATGATCCCCAAGAGAAAAGTAAACAAAGGAGATGAGCCCCATAATTACTTCAGCTTTCCACCTGAAGGCAATTTCCAGGCTGCGAACCAGGTACGATAAAACCCAAGCAGAACCCAGTGGCCTTAACAAGTTCTGGAGAAAGAGATTCAAGTTTAGGGAAAATGAGGCAGTTGGAATTTGCAGGCAAAATATCCGACATAAGGGACTGATGGAGAAAAGGAGCTCAAGAAATCAACATATGAGCTTCTTTACATCTTAGGCTAAGCTGTATATGCACAGAGAGAAACTACCTAGAAACCAAAGAAAACTACTGGGAAAAAAAAAACACTGGAAAGTTTAAGGTGAACGATTTCAAAAGCTTTTAAAGGGCTTGAAGACATCTGAGTTAAAGCCAGTCCCAGTGAAAAGGCTTCACCGAATACCTGGGGTATTCAGTAGTGACCCAAGGAGGATAAAACCTCAGAAGAGAGCTAAAATACCACTAGAGTAAGAACTACCCTAGATCTACCTTAGCAAAGCTAAAAAACAAATCTGTAACTGGTCAAGCTGCTCCACAACAAACTTAATGGCTGCCAAAATAAATATAATGTTCTTTAAAGGGAGACAACGATATCCACTCACTGATATAACATTTGTAACATCCACCATGCAATACAAATCACTACAGACATTCACAGAAAAGGGAAAGTGTGATCCATAAATGGGGGAAAAAAAAATCAGTCAGTGAAAATAGATCTAGAAATGATGAAACTAGGAGGCAAGTACATTAAATAAGTTACTGTAAAAACATTCAAGGATGTAAAGGAAAACATAAATATAATTAAGAAATGAGAAAAAAAACAAAAAAGGTGCTACAGAGAAATGAAAAATGCAGTATCAGAAATAAGGAATTCAATGGGTAAATTTAACAGGAAATTAAATACTGGAAGAGTAGATGAGGAAATATGAAGATACAGCAATAAACACTATCCAAAATGAGAGAAAAGAAGGAAAAAATGAACAGCGCTTCAGTAACCTTTGGGACAATGACAAGCAGTTTAACATACATGTAATTGGAGTACAGGAAGTGAGAAAGAGGAAAGAAGAAATATTTGAAAAAATAATGGAACATCATCTTTCAGAGTTGATAAAAACTATAAACCCACATATCCAAGAAGCTCAACAAAGAATATAACCAGAAAGAACCCCAAGGCACATTCATAACCAAACCGCTGAGACCCTGTGATAAAGAGAAAGCCTCAAAAGCATAGAGAGAAAACAATATATTATATTGAAGGGATCAAAGATAAGAAAACCACTTCTCAAAAGAAGTAACATAAGCCAGAAGAAAATAAACACTTTTATTTTTTTTAAAGATTTTATTTATTTATTTGACAGACAGAGATCACAAGTAGGCAGAGGGGCAGGCAGAGAGAAAGGGGGAAGCAGGCTCCCTGCTGAGCAGAGAGCCTGATGCGGGGCTCGATCCCAGGACCCTGGAATCATGACCTGAGCCGAAGGCAGAGGCTTTAACCCACTGAGCCACCCAGGCGCCCCAAGGAAACACTTTGAAAATAATACAAGAAAAAAAAATATCCCATCACCTGGAAATCTACATACAGTGAAGCTATTCTTCAATAACGAAGGCAAAATAAAGACCTTTCTGGACAAATAGAAATCAAGAAAATTAACTGGCAGGAGACTGGCACTAGAAATATTATAAAATAATCCTTATGCTAAAGAAAATGACTCCAGATGGAAACGCATATATAGGAAGAAATGGAACCACAATGTTATGAGGCTCTTACATTACATGTGAAGTGATATACTTTTATTTGAAGATAAACTGTGGAAAGTTAGGGATGCATATTGTAAACCCCAAAGCAATCAATAGTAAAGTAAAACAAAGTGGCATAGCTAACAGCCAAAAGAGGAAGTAAAGTGGATAACTACCAAAAATACAATATATTTAATTAGATTTATTACTTTCAGCTAAGGTTTTTCTTATGCATGACAGGATGAACTTTTAATGAAGTCTGTAATATAGTTATTTCCCTATCTCTTTCTTTCTTTTTTTTTTTAAAGATATTTATTTATTTATTTATTTGTCAGAGAGAGAGAGAGAGAGAGAGAGAGAGAGAGGGAGCGCGCGCGCGCACAAGCAGGGAGAGGGAGAAGCAGGCTCCCCACTGAGCAAGGAGCCCAATGTGGGATGCAGGATGCAGCACTTGATCCTAGGATCCTGAGATCAAGACCTGAAGTGAAGGCAGATGCTCAACCAACTGACCACCTACGCATCCCTCCCCATTTCTTTTTGCACAGACATTAATTATACAGTTTCTCCATGGATGAAAACTATACAATCAGAATACAGATATTCTAGAAATTCAACGACGACCATTCTGCCAAAAAAAAAACCCACCTAGACTCCTACTTAGATAAAATATAATTTTTGCAAACCCATGTGTTAATTAATATCAGTCACATATGACAATATCAAAATAAATATGATCACAATTTGAATTGAAGTTCAGAGGTAAATCTTTTCTCAGAGTATGAGAACATAACCATTCATTTTGAATACTATTCAAGACATTTTAAAAGTAGATTTCATTCTGCAAAAGACCTAACAGGAAAAAATAATGTTTCTACTTCTAAAATTCCATTAAGAAACAAAAACACCTTTCCAAAGATCCCTGCACAATTTCAAAAAGTAAACTTTAAATACTTATATATTAATTTAATGAATACATGCTAAAGTTAGTCACCAATAAAATACAAAAGTTCTTAAACTGAAAAAATACCTTGTATATTGGCTTGCCAAAAGCAAATGAACTAAAAAAAAAATTACCTTAAATATATAATACATAATTTTAGTGGTATCTGAAAGCTATTTCATTATATAAAATATTTTGCTTTGGAGAGCCTTACCAGCTGGTACCATTTGCCCAGAGAGACAGCTGTTTTTTAGTTTCCCTATCTCAGCATGTTTCCAACTGTCAGTTCTAAGTGTATGCAATCCCATAGTGACAGAATACTTTAAGAGAAATGGCTCATTAACTGTGAATCTACAAAGTCCACTCTCTTCAGTGAATTCAAATTAAACCCACAGACTTGCTAGCTCATAACAGAATTCCCCACACATTTTTTGTTGTTCTTTTGCACTGTCGACTCAAAGTAAAATATTCACACCATCTACTATCAAATATTTTGCTCAATCCTATAAATGCACTGACATAAAAAATGGTAGTGGAAGTATTTCTTCAAAAATTATGAATTAAAGAGCTATTTTAATAAAATAAGAACTTCCCAATTCTGTTACAGTGTAAGTAGCTTACAATTTTGCAGAGTATTATGGACAATAATACTCAAGTGTGTAATGCACAAATGTTTCTTAGAAAATTCCTAGTAACGACTCTAAGAAGAGACTGATATTAAAAGGAAAGAAATAAATAGGATACCTCTTCATTGTTTTATAGACTACAAAATTCCTAACTAAACCTTTCACCTCTCACCTGTGCCAGGAAGAACTCCCAGCTGTTTTTACTTCTAGGTTGTCAATACTGACACTACATTTTTCTTTAATATTTCTACCAAATCAGTCATCACTAAACATAAGTTGTTTGAATAACTTATCAGGCTCCAGAAATTATCTAGTTCAGCCACACTAGGTTTTAGCAAAAAATACTCTCTGTGACAGACTAGTTGTGCCCCTGAGTTGATTTTAATATTAGCATAACATAAAGATAGTTGTTCTAGGAGCTAGAAGGGAAATCAGTACAGATGAACATTAAATATGTTTTCTAAGTACTCCAGTATAGCTTCAAGTAGTTATTCTGTATTCAAAGAGATACTTTACGATGCAAAGCAAACCTAAAAAAATACAAAATCTTTTCATATAGTATATTCTACATACTTCTTAGCAATCAAAACCTACATTTAACCTTAGGTTTGCAAAACCATATTATCAGTAAACACTTTGACAAACTAGTCTTCCCTTTTTCAAGTTATATCTGCTCTAATTCTAGAAAAAAGGAGTTGAAATATATCACTTTCTAATTCAAGATTTGATAATCTCATGTCATCAATTAACCTCTGCCTCAAATTATTTCACCTGTAAGAATAGCCCAGACACAACTTTCTCCACAGGATTTTTTTTTTTTTTTTTTTTTTTTTTTAAAGAGAGAGAGAGAGCGAGTGAGAGAGCATAAGCAGGGCTGAGAGGAAGAGAATCAACGTGGGGCTCGATCTCACAACTCTGAGATCATGACCTGAGCAAAATCAAGAGTTGGATGCTTAACAGATTGAGCCACCAAGGTGCCCCTGTACTGGAAAATATTTTTAAGTCAACTTACAGTCAATGACTTACGCTAGTTTTTGTTAAAGTATTCCATATAGTTTTGAACATTGCTATACTGACCCCAAACACTCAGTTTGAATAAATTAAGTTCCAGAATTCTGTGTAAATTCTATATCGTACTGCAAAATAATCAGAATCCCTCTGTTCTGATCAAACAGTTCACAAATGCCCAGAAAGAGATTCTCAATAGTATTTATAACTGTACACACACATACACTCACATATATGAATATGGAGATGTGTAGATGCATGAGTGCATCCCCAAAGGAAAAGAGGTTCAAGGAACAATTTGTGCAGTCTTTTCTTTAAAAATTGGGGGAAAAAAAAACCCTGACAAATTCATGAAGAATAAAATAAAGAGTGTAATGAGAAGTCCCATCTGCCTATGACATAATAGCCAAGCATGATTTTTTAGAATCTTTTCCTTTAACTAACTTAACAAAATGTTCTTAAAACCTAGAGAGTATTGAGAAGGGGGTGGGGTATCAATTAGCATATATTTTGGAAGTCAAATATACTTTATTGGTAATAGAATTTAGCCTAATTTCATTTCTATTATTTCTAAAATCCTAATTAATCTTGAGCAAAGGAAGAAAATAAAAAGATGTACAAACTTAAAATATATCCATCCTTCTGGTTCATGAAAGATATATTTGTAAAATATTTGTATTTTTAAAAAAAACCCTATATATATTGCAAAATATACTTTGCATTAAATATCTACCTGAAAAAAGATTTTTTTTCCACAGAGTATGGAAAGACAAAAATTTAGTATAAAAGGACATTGGCTCAGAACAACATACCAGATGAACATAAAAGGTTAATTTTAATAATCAAATTCATAATTCATCTAATCTAGGAAATGCCAAGAATAGTTTAAAGAGATATTCCATTTAACATGAACTAATGCACCAACTGTCAGTAACAGTGAAGATGACTAAATGATTCTGAAATACAATATGCTTGTGTTTAATGACATCAGTAGACATGTAGGAAATTTGCAATAGATTATTTGCCCAGTTACTATGCTGCTTGTAAAACCATTACTAGACTACAAATCTTATTCTACTTTTAGAACTGCCCATGATCCAAGAAAAGAAAAAAAAAATAGCATAAAACATATTATTCTTTTCTTAGACAGGTACATTTGAGTGAAAATACAATTTTAAGAATGTTATGCTTTTGTTTCTGGCACAGAAAAACCTCTCTAAGCATTATTCATATTATTTCTCTCCCCTAAAGTTAACATACTTTAATGCCATATGGGCACAAATTTACTTCTGTTCATTTAAACTTGCAATTAAACTTTATAACATAGAAAACTGCTAAAGTAAAATAATCCCATTCCACTAAAAGGCTTTTTTTTTTTTTTTTTTTCTAAAATAACATGGATGATGTGCCAAATGGCTGGGGTGGTAGCTCATTATACCTTCAGAGAGAATCCAAGTTTGAGGCTTATCTTGGGTTCTCACACATAGTGGCAAAACCCTGGAGTGCTATGAAGGGTTAGAAAGGGCAGATCTAATGCCTGAATTGAGTGAATTTATTCAGAGGACACTAGTTGTCTAGTAATCTAATAAGCAGTACATTCGTATATTGATCAATGCATTTTATTTTAACTTTATTAAATAACAAAGTCCTTTGTATCTAAAATATTCAAACCATTCCACAGTAAGAACCCTTTGTGCTACCCAGAAAATATTCTTGTTTTTCTTTAATCTATGTCAACTCCTTTAAAATCATGAAATCCTATATAGAGAATGAAATAATTTGTGAAATTCCAATTAATAAGGAATCAGAAAATTAATATACTTTCAAAGAAATAAGCAGCAGGATCTGGTCCAGCATATCAATAATCCTAAATATATATTCATAAAGGGTAAATGAGAACATAAGGCATCCCCAGTTATAGGAGAAAGATCAAAGAAAGACTTCTAAGGAATCAGGCAGAAACATGGAGGGGAAAGCCCGGACACATAAAGCAACATTCTCTATTGTGCCTTCAGTATCAACAGTGGTAAAATTTACTCCATACAAAGAATCTGAATAATGTTGTTAGAGCAATTAAATTATTCAGTGTTAATAACTGTATACAAATTCCAGCTGTTAGTAACATGACAAGTAAGCCAAAAAATAGATGAAGTTTAAAAGCAAAAATAAATAATGCCTTTTTAAAACTGAAATGCAGTCATATATCTAATTACATTAATCAACTTCATAAAGAGCATCCACAAAAAAATTCTATACTTAATATTTTCCTTAATGGTGGAAGTCTGAATGCTTTCTTCCTAAGACTAGGAAGAAGACAATGATTTGCACTTTTAATACTCTTATTAAACACTGTGGTAGAAGTTTTAGCCATGCAATAAGATAAGAAAAGGAAATAAGAGACATACAAATCAGAAACGTAGAAATGAAACTGCTCCTATTTGCAGATGAAATTTTATCTATATAGAAAATCCCAAAGATTCTACCATGAAAAAAATAAAATCCTGGAATAAATGAATGCATCAAGAAACCAGGATACAAGATAAACTTATGGAAATCCATCTTATTTCTATACACAGCAATAAAAATATGAATGCTTAAGTTAAAAATATAATACCACTTACAATCACTCAAACAAATTAAATACTTGGTATACAATTAATAAAATGAGTACAGGACTTACAGCTGAAAACTATAAAATGTTGGTGAAAGAAATCAAACACATAAAGAAATGCAGACACATACTGTCTTCATGTAAGAGTCAACATAAAAAGATGTCAATTCCCCACAAATCAATAAGCAAGTTAATGCTTACATGTTATTAAGTGTTATTAAAATCCAACCAAATTCTTTTAAGATACAGACAAGATTATTTTAAAACATGTATGAAAAGGTAAAGGAACCAGAATAGATAAAACAATTTTGAGAAAAGAAAAAGTAGGAGGAATCAGTCTAACCTTAGCTACAGCAATCCAAAATATGTGGTATTTTAAGAATGACAGATATATATATATATACACAACAGAAAACTTATTTTTTTTTAGAAGATTTTATTTATTTATTTGACACAGAGAGAGAGAGCACAAGCAGGGGGAGTGGGAGAGAGAGAAACATGTTCCTCAATGAGCAGGGAGCCTGATGTCAGACTCAATCCCAGGACACCGGGATCATGACCTGAGCTGAAGGCAGATGCTTAACCGACTGAGCCACCCAGGCGCTCCACAGCAGAAAACTCTTAAGTATACACGTACATATATGCCCAAGTGAATGTTGAGAAAGATGTTAACAGCAATTCAATGAAGAAAAGACAGTCTTTTTAAGAAAAGGTACTGGAGTAACTGAATATCTATAGGGGAAAAAAAAGAACCTTGGCCTAAACCTCACACCGCACACAAAATTTAACTAAAAATGGATCACAGATTTATTTATTTATTTTAAAGATTTTACTTATTTATTTGACACACACAGAGAGAAATCACAAGTAGGCAGAAAGGCAGACAGAGAGAGAGGGGGAAGCAGGCTCTCCGCTGAGCAAAGAGCCCGATGCGGGACTCAATCCCAGGACCCTGAGATCATGACCTGAGCCGAAGGCAGAGGCTTAACCCACTGAGCCACCCAGGCGCCCTGGATCATAGATTTAAATATGATACGTAAAACTATAAAACTTCTAGGAAAATACATAGAAAAAAATATGCAAGATGTAGGATTAGGCAAAGTCCTTAGATTTAACACCAAAAGCATGATCCATGAAAGAAAAAAAAAAATGAGAAACTAGACTTCTTCAGAATTGAAAACATTTCCTCTGTGAAAGACCTGTTAAAAGGATGAAAAGACAATCTACACCTTGGGTGAATATACAACTGATTCTCATTATTCATGGTACATGTATTCTATAAATTCTCCATGAACACTAAATTAGTTAATATTGAAATACAGGTTCCTGCAAGACTCTGGTCACAACATTTTCTTTTCTTTCTTTTTTTTTTTTTTTTGGTCACAACATTTTCATCAACCGATCAATACATAACACAGTTTTATATGTGCTTTATTTAAAATCATTTTATCTAACATTTACTGATTTATTAGCATTGAATTAAAAGCCAATAGCACTGTAGGTCATGCCTGAACAAAGCTTATCTAACATATGCATTTGCTCTGTAAGGCATTTCACAGTTTCCATGCATTCAAGAACACTAGACAGCACTTCAAAGCTATCTTGAAAGTCTTTTTGAAGAGAAAAATCACCAATAAAAGACATAAAAAAGCAAAAAGCAAAAAAAATATATGTAGTACTAAATACTCTGCAAAATGTACCCTAGTTTACAATAGGAGAGTTAAAACAGAAGTCAGAGCATCACCTTGTTTGACCTCAGCTGAAAATGAGGTAGGGTGTCTCAAAATTTTTGCCACATTGTGCATGTCTGTAAATGACTGTAAAGGCACCACAGTATTGATTTTGTTGTTACAAACTAATTTTATCAAGTAGGTGAATTTGCAAATACAGATGCCATAAATAATGAGCTCTGATTGTATTTGCAAACCAAACATCTGAAAAAAGGATTAGTATCTAGAATATATAAAGAACACAAATTTTTAAAAGTAAAACAACTCAAACAATCCAATTAGAAAATGACCAAAAAACAATGAAATGTTTCACAGATAAGAATATACAGATGTTAAATAAGCATATGAAAAGATGTTCAAGATAATTAGCCATTAGAGAAATGCTAATTAAAGTCACAATGAAATATCATCACACATCTAAGTGAATGGGTAAAATAAAAGGTGACAGTATCAAGTGCTTGGTGAGGATGCATAGAAAATGGATCATACATACATTGCTGGTGGGAATAAAAAATGATAACAGTCACTATGGAAAACAGTTTGGCAGTTTTTAAGAAAATTAAACATATAACTACCATACAAGCCAGCAACTGCACTCCTGGGCATTATGCTGGAGAAAAAAAAGCAATTACCCTGATGCAAATACCTACATACAGATTTTATATCAGTGACTATTTATTCTATTTGTCTCAAACCACAGGGTAAAAAAACCCATGTCCATTAACAGGTGAACAGTTAAACAGCTATGGTGTATCTACACCATGGAGTAATGCTCAGCCATAAATAAATAAATATATATAATATATATAGAATATAAATATATACATATATTTAATATATATTTATTTAAATTTATTAAATTTATTTAAATATATGTATATTTAATATATATTTAATATATGTATATATAAATACAATAAATAGTCATCCAGGTTGTTGTATGTATTTATATATATATATAAATACAATAAATATATATTTTTATATATATATTAATATATGCAACAACCTGGATGAATCTCCAGAGAATTATGCTGAATGAAAACAGACACTCTCAAAAGGCTACATACTAACTCTAAACACACTTATTTAACATGGAAATAATAAAGTTATAGAATTAGAAAAATGATTCATGATTACCTGAGGTAAAGAATGGAGGGGACTGAGATGGGCAGGAGATGGGTGAGGCTATTAGAAGACAATATAAGAGATCCCTGTGGTAATGGAGATGTTCTATATCTCAACTATATCAATCTCAGTATCCTGACTTCAATACTGTACTATCACTTACAAGACATTAGCACTAGAGGAAATGGGGTAAGATTCAACTTCTCTGTATTATCTCTTATAATTGCTTATGAATCTAAAATTACTGCAAATTAAAAAGCTAATGAAAACAGTGAAATGTAGTTATGATTTCAACCATATTATTTAGTATGTCACACTATTTTTTTTGAGGTAGTAATTTCTAAGTTTTAAAACTCATTTACTTCAAATAAATCTAATATAAGCTAAAAGATGAGTTATGCATTTTAAAAGGCATTTTAAAAGATGAGTTATGCATTTTAAAAGGCATGTATTTCCCTACAGGAAAATAATGAAATATAAAAGTGCTTACACAATAAAAACTTGTTTTTAAATGTCTGAGCAACAAGAGTAACAAAGTACTTCATTATTGATTTTTTTCTCTACAGAAAAATGAATTAGCTATTTCAAAATTACAACTAAATCAAGGTTTAGAATGCAAGTATAGCACTAATTCAGTTCTGCACAATCTGATGTCCAAATTTGATCCAGTTATAGAAACAGTTACTGTTGTATTTCCTGGCTACTGGATGCATCTCTAACAAATCATTTGACAACTGCAGACCCCATCAGAAAGAGATAAATGACTTCCAAATCTATTTGTCCTTCCAAAAAAAGGATCAAGGAGAGAAGAGCAAAAATGATCTATAGATTTTCGTTTGGTGCCACTATTCTTATTTGCAACATAATGCAAAGAGCCATACAATTCACCAAGACAAAAATAATCTATTGTATTTTTTAAATGATATAACAATGGCATATGTTAATTAAAAAGCATAAAGTTTTTAAAAAGCAATAGCTACAATTAAAATGTTAACATGTGTACAACAGAATGCAGCACGAAATTCACACAATAGCTTAGGCTGATTTACTCTGAACAAAAACCAACTCCCAAGAGCTGTGAAGAGTCTGAGATTTTACTCTACTTGGAAGCTAAATGTTAGCATGTTACTGTTTCACGGGTGTTGATAGCTCTGACACAAGGGTCTGAAACAAAGGCCTTTGCTACTCATGGCACAGCAAGCAACACGAGCATATTTGTGTCAGTCTTCCTTGTCCCCATGTCCCATTGGGGCAGGGCAATAAGCCCAGATGACACCTGCACACACAGAGTTGCATTATGAGAGGGGCCTTGAGCCAAGGGCCCAGCGCTGTTTGAGCAGGCAGCTAATAGTGCAAACAGGCCAGGGCCACTCTCCCAGGAAAACTGGCTCAAATTAGCAGATGGGCAGGCTTCCAAACTTGCAAACTTAGCAAGGATGTACAGGAATGGTCCAGCTCCTCCCCAGCACCAGCATTTATATTTTCTTAAGTACAATTGCTTAACCAGATAGAATTCAGAAAAACTTAAGATATAAGTATTGAGTAGACAAATGAATTACAATTTTAAAAGTTCTGTACTTAATTTTTAAGTGAAATATACAATGAAATTATATATTAGCCTACATGAACACCATACCAAAGATCCAATACATATGTTTTCTATAAGCTAAATTAGTCTGTGGCCAGAATCTACAAATGAAAAAGCATTTCTCTGCCACCTTTTATTCACCAGTGAGGTTGTAAATTGCTGTAAAGCTAACTTTACAAGTCTGAGACATGAGTTGAAGAAGTCGTAGGAAAGGGGTATGAGAAATATCTGGGAATATAGGTTAAAATTTCTAAAATGTTTTCAGAAAGACCAAGCAGGATAGCCCCACAAAATCTCACAACTCACCAGAAGAAGTTGTCCAGAGTTTCTCAAATTTTAATGGGCATATTAATCACTTGGGTATAGTATTAAAATGTGGACTGATTCAGTAGGCTAGGGTGAGGCCTGGGAATGGGAATGGACATTTCTAGTATGTTACCAGATGTTTCTTATACTGCTTAGACTAGGCACACTTCGAGTAGCAAGAGTTACAAGACTCATTGAGTGCCAAACCATTGCCTAGGCAAAGTCTGAGGTGCACTACACTCTAAATTTGTTCAACAATGCGATTTTGAAATTTTCTGTCACTGGAAAAAAATGTCACATTACTCGTTGTGACTAATATTAATTAAAAGTTTACTTTCAAGTAGTGTTAAGTCAACTCGTATGATTATATGTTCTATATAGCATATCTGTGTGATTTTCTCCACACAAAAATATTTGGAGCATATTGGCCCTCAAGATTATCTTAATGTAGTTCTTAATTATCTTCTGGTATAAGATCTATGTATAAAGGTAGTACTGATTCCAACTTCAATTAACCAATTTAGCTCACAATGTGCTCTTCCTGCTGCTAGTATTAAGAATAAACCTAAATATATAATTCATTTCTTGGCACTTTTTAAAAGGTCTTTTGATAACATTTGAGCAATATGTAGGTTTCTGTACAAGTTCAGAGAATAAACTCATTTTAACAGGGTTGTGAAAACTTGCATGTTGAAAATAAACTAACTTGATTTCTGTAAAGAAATGTCAGGATCATGTATTAAGTATTGTGCCTCTCAAAATTAATTTGTCTTTATGCATCCTTAATCCCACAAAATATGACTCTTTCAAAGAATAATGGCAAATGCATTTGTTCACATTCAAAAAGTTTGTCTATCCTCAAATTATTTAAGACTTACTAATAAAAGATACTCTTCAGAATCATTTACAGACAAAACAACATAATAGTTACAAGTACAGTCTAAAAAAAAAGATTCACTTAAAAAAAGAACAATTTCCACCTGCTTTCAATAAATGGATCAATATATCAATAATACACTAACATTGTCATTATTTCTTATTGTGATTTTACTACTCAAAATTCCTCATCATAAGAACAGAAGTCTAGATAACAAGACCTCGAGATCTCACCAAATAAAAATATCTCACAATGATCTGACCCTCTAAATTTTTTTAAAAGAGCTAATCATCACATATTCAATAACCGTGATGAATGATAAAACCAATAAATATAAAATGACTCTGCAAATTAACTCTCTTGATCTGGCTAAAATACAACATCCAAATGTTGAAAAGGACAGATTTTAAGACAACTAAAACTTAAGCAAGCAAACATTTCACAGTTTATTTTTGCTTTTATATTTATATAAAAAATTTAAATATACTTTTTCTCATACTGAAACTAGAAGCATCTTCAGGAGTTAAAAATCTACATTAAAAAAAAAAAAAACTATAATTTCTCCAGTGTGACCTTCATAACATTAGGTAATTTACCACTGGAGCAATCTGTCTATAGTTTTGAGAAAGGATTTTTAACTGTTTCTTTAATAGAGAATTAAAATAACCTATTCAGGTTATCTATTTCTTCTTTAGTGAGATTCTATAGTTTGTGTTTCTCAAGGACTTTATTCATTTTATCTAAATTGTTGGATTTACTGGCAGAAAGTTATTCATAGTATTCCCTTACTATTCTTTTAATGTCTGTGCAATATGTAGTGACAGTCCCTCTGTTACACCTAAAATTTTCGATTTGTATCTTCTGGCTAGAGTTTATTAAATTTCTGATAATATCAAAGAACCAGACTTTGGACTTATTGATTTGTTTTCTCAGTGCCTTTCTATGTTTATTTAATTCATTTCTGCTCTTTATTTCTTCTATTTACTCTGGTTTTAATTTCTTCTTCTTTATTTAGTTTCTTAAAGGTGGAAGCTTAGGTCAGCAATCTTAAGCCTTTCTGTTTCTAATATAAATAGTCAATGCTACAAATGTTCCTGTAAGCACTGCTTTGACTGCACCCCCACTAGTTTTAATATGCTGTATTTCCATTTTCAGTAAATTAAACAGATTTTCTCTCTTCAGAATTTCTTCTTTGACTGATGGGTTATTTACAATTGCACTGTTTTGTTTCAAACAATAAAACTGGGTTTTTCCATATAATTTTCTATCAGAGAGAATGTACCATATATCTGGTCAGAGAACACACTTCTTTTTTTTTTTTTTTTTTAAGATTTTATTTATTTATTTGACAGAGAGAGAGATAACAAGCAGGCAGGGAGGCAGGCAGAGAGAGAGAGGAGGAAGCAGGCTCCCCGCTGAGCAGAGAGCCCAATGCGGGGCTCAATCCCAGGACCTGAGATCATGACCTGAGCCCAAGGCAGAGGTTTTAACCCACTGAGCCACCCAGGTGCCTGAACACACTTCTTCTGACTCAAATCCTTTAAGTTTGTTGTGACTTGCATTATGGCCAAGAATCTGATTTATTTTGTTTTAGGTGTATTCTTATGTTGTTAGATGGAATGTTTTGAAAATACCAATTTGATGACATTAGGTAATAGTGTTGTTCAGATTTTCTATATCTTCATTGATTTTCATCTACTTGTTCTGAGTTATTAAGTAGGATACTAAAACTTCTAACTGTAACTGGATTTACCTATTTCTTTCAGTTCTATCAGTTTTTACTCTGTGCATTTTGAAGGTCTGTACATAAACTTTTAGGATTATTATGCCCTCTTGATGAATTAATCCATTTATCATGACTACTTGACTCTGTCTAGCCATGGAATCTCATTTGCCTGATAGGAATATAATTGTTCCAGCTTCCATTTGATTAGTGCAACATGGGGGATATTTTTGCCATGTTTTTATTTTTATACTTTGTGTCTTTATATTTAAGCAGGTTTATAGACAGCATATGACTAAGTCTGCCATTATTTTTATCCAATATAATCTCTACCCTTTACTTGGATTTTTTACACCACTTGTGTTTGAAATAACTGTGATACTGTTGAATTGTGATATTGACTTCCTATTTCTCTCAGGTCTTCCTCGTTCCCTTTTTGCTCATTTCCAGGCTTCTTTTATACTGAGTTTTTAGTTATATCACTTTCTTTTCATTATTAGTTTATTAGCTAAATCTCTTTTTTATGAGATTTGTCCAAAAATTACCGTACATACTTTTAAGTATTAGAGTCTATCTTCATAGAAGATACATAGAAGATACATAGAAGAAACTTAACACTACCTTCATTTCTCTCTCCCCAGGCTTTGTACTATTATTATACATTGTATTTGTGCACATGCTTTAAATTCTACAATGCATTATAATTATTTTTGTTTAAAAAGTCAATTATGTTTTGTTATCAGCTTTTCTGAGTTACAATTTCACACCATAAAATTCATCCTTTTGTACTATACAATTTAGTGGTTCTTAATATATTCATGGAATTGTGAAAAACATCAACACTACCTAAATTTAGAAAATTTCCATCATCCCCCAAAAGAAACACCTGCCTATTATCAGTCACTCCCTATTTTGCCTGAACTCCTTACTCTGCCTGTCAATGATTAATTTACTTAATGTTTCTATTTGTCTCTTCTGGACATTTCATACCTTAGAATCATTCAATACATTTGTGTGTGTGTGTGTGTGTGTGTGTGTGAGAGAGAGAGAGAGAGAGAGAGAGAGAGAGAGAGACTGGCTTCTTTCATTTGCATAATGTCCCCGAATTTCATTCATATTCTAGCATGTATCAGTACTTCATTACTTTTTACTGCCAACTATTATTTCACTGTATGGATACCACATTTCGTTCAGCCACTCTTCAGGTGATGATGTTTGGGTTGTTTCCACTGTTTGCTGTTATCTGTAAGATTGCTATGAACATTTGCATACAAGTTTTATGTGGAGATACATTTTCACTTCTCTTAGATATACACTTATGGTAGGGATTTCTGGGTCATATACTATCTCTATGGTTATGAATTTTAACATATTGAGGAACTGCCAGACTACTCTCTAAAGTGGCCTCACAATTTTACAATCCCACCTACAATGTATGAGGGATCTGATTTCACCAACATCCTCACCAATACTTGTTATTACCTTTCTCTTTTATTATAACTATGTTAGTGGGTGTGAAATCTCATGGTTTTCATTTGCATTTCCCTAATGACTAACAATGTTGAACATGTTTTCATGCACCCACTGGTCATTTGTTTATCTTTTATTCAAAAATATTTATTCAGACCTTCTGTCTATTGTAATTGTATAGCTGTTTTAATGTTCTTATCTACTAATTCTATCCTATGTATCATTTTGTATTTATTTCTTCGACCCAAATTTCTCCTGGTTATAGGTTGTATCTTCCTACTTTTTTGTGCATGCCTGGCAATTATGATTGGATGACAGGCACTGAATTTTATGTTGACTGTCCAATTTTATTGTATTCCTTAAAATATCCTGAGGCTTTATTCTCAGATAGTGGGATGTAGTTAAGTTACCTCGATAATGTTTAGTTCTTGTGAGGATGCTTTTAAGCTTTATTAGAGCAATTACTGAATAGCTTTTAGCCCGCAGTTAACCTGATTCCCATACTAGCGCAATGCTTTCCTGGGGAATACCAAACGTCCCATGTGTGAGATTGTTTCACTCTTGCTGGTAGGTATACAAACTATTCCTGACCCAAGGAAAGTTTTAGAGATTGTTTTGCCTGCTCCTTTCCAGTAGTTTCTCCCGTCTTTAGAAGATTACTGAAGCATGCCTTTTAGTAGATTACTCACATGCACACACTGATCAATACTCGGCCAAAAACTCAGAGTAAATCCACTAAAGATCTCCAGAGCATCTTCTCTTTTCGATTCTGTGCAGCTCTCTCCTTTCTAGTATACTGCCCCGCAATGTGAGAAAATCCTAACAAAGCTGGCCTCCCCAAACTCTGCACTCCCAACTCAGTAACCTCTCCAGGCTACGTTTGGAATTCTTCTCCCCATGCTGTAGCCTGGAGCCTCTCCACAGGCAGTTACTGCTGTGCAATGTCTGAAAACTATTGTTTCATACATTTTCTCTGGCTTTAAAAAAATGTAAGATAGGGGAAAGACTCTTTCCCTCTTACTCTATTTTGGCTGGGAGTAGAAGTCCTATATACTTTTAGGAATATAAACAATTCATTTACCAATATTCTGTCATAGAACCAAGGCTTTTTCATTGAGTATTGGTCTATTGTCTAAATTCTTATATATATCATATTCTTTATGCTACATCTATGATTTCTAGTTTATTTTCTTTAAAGTATAGAGAACATTTAGTGGCACCTGGGTGGCTCAGTGGGTTAAGCCTCTGCTTTCAGCTCATTCATGATCTCAGGGTCCTGGGATCGAGCCCCACATCGGGCTCTCTGCTCAGCGTGGAACCTGCTTCCCCACCCCCCTCTCTGCCTGCCTGCCTCTCTGCCTACTTGTGATCTCTGTCAAATAAATAAATAAAATCTTTTAAAAAAATGAAGTATAGAGAACAAATTAAAACATTTAAGAAACACTTGAAATGAATGAAAGTGTCTTTGGATTTTATAATTTTCTACACATACACATACACATACATACACCCCACAATTTCTTATAGTAATTACATTCACAGTTTCTTTCAGTACTCGCTCTTATTCAATATTTCCTAATTATTCAAATTGTTTTGATAAAAACAACAATTCTTTTTTTTCTTTCAGTTTTCATAGGTTTGTAGAATTTTAATGAAAATTTTAATGAAAAGCATAATTCAAATACACAAGTTTGGGTATAAACTCAGCTGGAGGGAAAGACACACACAGACAACTAGAGAATACCCTATACTAGCCACAACATTCGGGGTGAACCATTCAATAAGTCAGTAAGACAACAGTCAGAAGTTTGTTAATAAAGCTTCCCCTGAATTATCAAGATGTAACAGCTAATTTAATATCTAAGGACTATAGACTTTTATTAAATACTTCAGAGAACAATCTGTCAACGAAAGAAAGTACGTCTCATATAAAATGGCAATTACTTAGAAGAAACTATAACCCAAAAAGTAGATTGTACAGGAAATCCCACCACCTTCCCTAATAAAGGTAATGATGTGAAAATATTAAATACAGGTATTGACAGGGATTTTGAAGAAGACAAAAGGTGAAGTTTGTGTGACAGTAAGATAAACAGACCAAATCAAAGGCACTGTGCAGACAATGTCTCAGGCATCAGTAAGTGATGTTCACAGATTGGCAACAGCCTAACACACACACCACAGGGAGCATGTCTGTGTAAGAATTTGTACAAATAAATGAATTATTTCCAAATAATAAAATGTAGCATATTATCTATATAACTCTAAAATGGCAAATCAGCTAGATTTTCATGGAGAACTATTATAAACAGTATCTTACTTTGGCTTGTAAACACTATAGTCCCTAAATAATCCTTTAATAAACTAAAGAACTAATTAACTAAAAATTATTTTGGAAAAGAAAAAAGATGACATTCTTTCTTTCTTTTTATAAAAAATTCAAGTTCAACTAGCCAACATATAGTACATCGTTAGTTTGGATGCAGTGTTCAATAACTCATCAGTTGCATATAACACCCAGCACTCATTCACATCACCTTCTTAAATGCTCGACTTACTTCATTAAAAGAATGTGTCATGTTTAAAATAGTGATTTATAGCATTATAAAAAATGGTTTGGCCTAAAAATTTTAAAAGATAAAACCTAACTATTAAAATAAAAACTATATATTACCATAATACCAATTCTAAGATACTAAGAAATTCCTCCTGAATAATATACTGGATTAAAGTTTTCAATGATACTGGAAAGTAGTATGATTAAGAACTAAGAATATGGGTTCTAATAATAATGTACCAAATGTTCTTAGGCAAGTCATTTACCTTTCTCTTGCTCTACTTAGTCCTATCTGAAATCTGTACAAGAAATATTAAAAGCCATGCAGCACAGGATAAGTTCTGAATATGAAGTAAATGAAATATTGTCAGTTCTTCAGCATATCACTAAAGAAAGCAATACTTCCTTAAGGCTACAGCTAATTATTTCTTGACTGTGGTACCTTCAGAGTTCACTGCTCTGAGTGCTTCTAAGCCTGTTCCACTGTCCCCCAGTTGTCTCAGTATATAAGCAGAGAATTTTTTTTTTTTTTTTTTAAATCTTCAGCTTCAACTTTTCTTTCCTTAGCTTCAGGAAACTGGTGTTTTCCCACAATCTTCAGAGACAAAACTAATTCCCTTCCTTCAGTGAAAGTGTCAATTACCTTGCAAGGTTCTATAAAGTATGACCAAGTTCTCTGGAGTCTTCTCTTTTCCCATATATACAAACATAGGAATACGTTATACCTTACCTTTCAAACTCACATTTTAAAAAAAAAAATTTGTTGATATTTTTTCCTGTTAGATTTTTTCATACCAATATAGGCTTTTAAAGAATGAGTTTATTACTAATGGAATGCCACATGTTCCCATATTACATAAACACATGTGAAGTCACAACAGGAATACTGCTTCAAATCCCGTAACAATACTCAACAGAAAAATCATATCGTCATTGTACTCAATATTCAGTCAGAAAACACTGAATACTGGTCCAGTGCCAGGCTCTATGGTGGGTACCAGGAACGATGCTGTAAAGCAAATAAACAGAGCTTCTGATCTGATCTAGCTCACATTTTAGAGAGAAAGAAGTATCTAAGAAAGACATTAAATGCAAGAAAAAACAAAATGTATTATGAGTTATGACAGTAAATATTGGCATCTGTGAGAATCTAACCTAATCCTGGATCAGAGCAGGTCTCACTAAAGAATTGGGACTTAAGTTACGACCTGAAAGATGAGTATCAGTTAAATAGTCTATGGAAGAAAGAAGTGTTTCAAGCAAAGAAGAGAGGCCACGTTAAGGCTGTGAGAAAAATAACTTCAAAGTAACTCCTGAAGTTCATAATGGCTTGAGTTTAGAGTAGGACAGAGGAAAATGAGGCTACATAGTTCTTCTCTGACCTTGTATTCCACATGTAGTTTGACTTTATCCTAAAGACACCAAGAAATAGAAAGTAATAATGTTCTAACTTTGGGATAATGTTTTGGCTTCGGAGTGGAGATATCAAGAATTACACTTAGCCAAGAAGAGAGTCAGGAGAACTCCGTGAAACACCTCCACTGATCTCCGTGTGACTTCAGTCTACAAAAATCATTACTTCTCCTTGACATATATTCTTCACCTGGCTTTAACAACATCACATGTCTCAAGGTTTTCCCTCTGCCTCAATGGCTGTTTTTTTAGTCTCCATTGCACTGTAGATAAATGTGATGTCCCTTCCAAAGGTAAAAGAGTTTGGGTTAAAATATATACATGTTGGCACATGATCAAACATTATTCTAGCTATTTCTGTAAAGGTGCTGAATGACATTTACATTTCAATTGGTGGACCTGAAGAGAAGCAGACTGCCTTCATGGGCCTTATCCATTCGGATGAAGGGCTCAACAGAAAGAAAACTGGCCTCCCCTAAGCAAGAGGGAATTCTGACTATAGACTGTTTTTGGACTCAAACTGCAACAAACTCCTCCTTTGTTCTCCAACCTGCCAGCCAGCCCATCAGATTTTTGGACTTGCCGAAACCCCAGAAGCTCATGAGATAATTTCCTAAAATAAATGTATTTCTCTCTATATACACAATCTATTGGTTCTGTTTCTCTGGAGAACCCTAACCAACACAGTATCCATTTAGACTTAGTTTAGCCCCAACACACCCACAAAAAGAGAGATATATTAAACACTAAGGGAAATGAAATATAATACCTGTTATAATAGAATTGTTTTAAAAGCACATATGAGACACAAAGAAGAGAGATGTCCATTCTAGCCTATATAGAGCAGGGTAAGCTTTCTCAGAGGTTGGTCTAAGCCTGAAAGATGAATAAATACTCTGCAAGCAGATGGGAGGGGGGGCGGTGAAGCAACATCCCTGGCACCAAATGGTTCCTGCAGATTAGTGTTTGATTGAATAAGCAGAAAATGTGAATCTTCAAAAAACATTTTAAGAATTATGCTACCATAGGTGGCAAAATGGTGATTTTCTAATTCTATCATATATAATAGTTTTAGTAGCCAGTATTCGTTGGTAAAGAAGAACATTCCTTCCTCACTAGCAAATGAACTACAGCTCCTTATAAGACTAGCTGATTAATTCCTTCCCTTTGATTATCAATTTTTATAGTTTTCATCTGATGACGGAAAATCAATGATATTTTTAAAAATTAAGAAATGATAACTTTTTATTAAATGTTTTAAAACCACTAGAACCCTTATTCTGTTTTATCCTGAAAGTGTCCCAATTTTGGCCAAAAGACGCCCTTTCAGACTGGCTCCTCTGTTCTTTTCACATATTTCCATTAGACTAAGTGTTTCCTTTCTGGTAAAACATATGTGCTAGGCTCATCTTGTATTTTCCCAGTCCCCGATCTGGAATCAGCCTTCTGTCCAATGACCCTTGACTCCTTTTACTAAAGCAATGCATTTAGACACCAAGATGTTACCACTAACAGTACTCATCGTTAAGAGGGAGCCACTACCGGGGCGCCTGGGTGGCTCAGTGGGTTAGGGCCTCTGCCTTCGGCTCGGGTCATGGTCCCAGGGTCCTGGGATCGAGCCCCGCATCGGATTCTCTGCTCAGCGGGGGGCCTGCTTCCGTCCCTCTCTCTATCTGCCTGCCCCTCTGCCTACTTGTGATCTCTGTCTGTCAGGTAAACAAATAAAATCTTTAAAAAAAAAAAAAAAAGGGAGCCACTACCTCCAAGCCTTTTTAGTGGTTAGAACTAAGGAATATATTTTTAAAACATAATGAGTTTGTAGTGATATTCCAAAATGTAAAACTATTCTCTACGTGGGTTTTCCTAACTGCTTTGTTACGTTTGTATCTCTTTTACCTAATCCTGAAAATCATAGTTTACAATTACATTTACATGTTTACTTATTTGCTTTAATATACCATGTTAATTAAATAGCATCAACGTTATTATACCAATATCACTATTAACAACAAAACCATTGAGCTAGTTTTAACATTTTACTGGACATTCTCAACCACAGGACGAATCCAACAAAGGAAGTACCAAGTGCCGTATCCAAAAGACATCAGAAATCATTCTTTGTTCTCTTTTGTATATCTAACTAGATATACACTTCAACTTCTTTTAAAATTTTGTGGAATTTTTTTTTTCCTAAAATACTGAAATCTATAATGCTTCAAAAATCAAAACTGCACAAAAAAGTATTAGAGATTTCTCAATGCCATCGCTTCATGTCATTCCTCCAGCTCCCCATAAATATTATTAATTTTGAGGCAATTTTTCCAGTTTTTTTTTCACAAAAATAAACATACAACAAATATATGCATTTACCCCTCCTTTCTCACACAAAAGGGAAAATGCATCTGTAATTTTGTAAAATATTGGCAATTTTTCATCTAAAGAGATTATACCACTTTATTTTACGTTCCTACCAGAAACATATGAAAGGTCTCTTCTCACTACTACCTCATCTACTGAGTGTGCCATCAAGCTTGTAAGATCTTTGTCAACCTGACAGGTGAGAAATGTTATTTTAGCACAGTCTTCATTAATGTGTCTCTTATTATGAGTGAATTTTAACATGTTTTCATATGTTTAAAGGCTATTTTCATTATTTTCCCCGGAATCACTTGCTCATGCATATTTGCCACAGGTAGGGATTTCTGTGGGTTTTTTGGTTGTTTTGGGGGGGTTCTTTTGGGCCCCCCCCTTTTTTTTTGGTGGGAAGGGGCTTTTTCTTTTCAAGTTTCAGAGGAGCTAATATTCTTTGGCAACTTCCTTGCTTTCTGATATGACAAGATATTCCAGACTTATGTCATTTGTTTCTGGCCACACTGTGATCCAACATTTCTCCAAAGTATCTGCATTATTTTAAAAGGAAGTAGTATTTCAAAACCACAATCATTGACACTGGGTTGGTATTTCAAAAATATGATCAATGCTACTAGGTTCATAGTTTTATTTAATTTTTTGCATTAGACCTCTGATCAATTTGGAGTTCATTCTGGTGTACACTGTGTGATTCATGGTCAAATTTTATATTCTTACAAATGATTATCAATTACTTAAGTTCCTTTTCCCCCAGTGATTTACAATTTGGCTACAATATAAACTATATTTCCATGTCTATTTGAACTTTCAATGTATTTGTGGACTTTGTATTCTATTCAGTTGGGTCTGTGTGTTTGCTCATCTGTCAATACCACATTGTTTTTAAGAGGCTTACAGTTTTTCTCTGTTGGGTTTTCTCATTATTTCAGTGACTACTTCTTCAATTCTAAGTTCTCCGATTACTAATACCATCCTTGATACAGTATCCCTCTTATAGGAATGGATGCTAAGGAGAGATGGAAGTCAAAGGAGACTGCTGACCAACTCCGGGCTGAGGGTCAGTTCTTCATCTCTACCAGAGAAGTTAAATTTGTTGTCAGTAATTAATAAGTAGACTAAAAGAGAAAGGAGAAAAGAAAAACTAGAAATTAAATCTTCATACTATTAATAATAAAGGTAAGTTATAAATCTTAAACAGAGTAGTTGTATTTTTATTCCATACTCCTAACACTTGCATGGCACATTTAAGAATATAAAATGATATATGTATGTACCTTACTAATTCATCACAACAATATGGATAATTTTATCTGCACTTTACAGTGGGGGATCAAAAACATTGTTTTTCTAAATTCATACAGATAGTACTGACCAAACCTAGGACCCATATTTCTGGATGGCTAGCCATTCCTTTCTGTCACAACGTAAGATCTGTGAATTTCACATTACATGAAAGTATTTATTATACACCATCATATTATATTTAAATATCTAAATATTAATATTAGAGTGATAATTTATATAATATATATAATATATATGATATATAATTTATATTAAATTATATTATAGAGTGATAATTTATATTATAACAATATAGTTTATATTATATTTATGTTCCTTAAGTTGCTCCTATTTCACATAAATATGCCTAACTATGGCAAAATGAAAAAAAACCCTAGGAGAGGAAGATGACAGTGGAGTAGGAATACCCCAGCCTCATCCCATCCCACAAATACAACTTGGTAACTATTAAATCATCCTACATACCCCAGATATCAACCTGACCACTGACAGAACAAACCCTACAAACTAAAGGGAGATTTAAAAAAAAAAAACAACACACACAGAAAGAAGGTAGGAGGTACGGAGACATGGTTTAGTGGAGAAACATATCATGGCTGCTCTGGAGGGGAGGGAGCTGTGATCACAAAGAAAGCATGAAAGAGAGGAGCACCCAGGGGAATGCACAGGAGAGTATTTCCCCATAGCCATTGGCTTGGAAAACCAGAGGGGTTGAATTTCCTGAATTCTTACAACCACAGACCTTAAAGACTGGAGTTTTAAAGGCCAGTGGGCTTCTTGGAGGAACACTGCACTTTGCCCACTTCAAGGTTCTGTCAATGTGCTGCAGATTATAAGGACGTTTAATTGTATCTACATTCCCTCCTTGGAAGCTAGGCCATTGACAGAAATGCTGTGTTCTTATAAATTGCCAAGACTTTTGCAAACTGAGGGAGACTCATGTCTTGCAGGATTGTAATCTCTATAAATTAACCATTTGTTTTTCCTTTAGGGCATCCAGGAGTACCTGAGGAATGTCATATATATTCCATGGTGAGTGTTGCAGCCCCAACCCCATAGTATATAATCTGCCACCCCTCACAACCCCAGTACAAAAACTCTTTTGGCCCACAGGTCCTGTCCCCATGCTTTAATAAAACCACCATTTTGCAACAAAAAGATAAATAAATTAAATTAAATTTAAAAATAAAGGTCAGTGGGCTTGGCTGGGATAAAACCTGGAGGACACTGCAATACTCTTGAAAAGAAGGCAGGCAAACAACCTGGGGTGGGGGACAGACAGCAAGAAAACAGATCTAAAAAACACCTGGGGCACATAGTGGGGAGATTATTTATCTTCTTGGAGCATGTTCCTTAGAGGCAGCATTCACAGAGACAGGGCTTCTGGAACAAAGGAGCTGGCCAATGTCATTTCTCTCCCCCATTCCTCACCATAAACATGGAGCAACCCATGGGAAGCAGGAAAGCATGGACACTGGCTGCCTAATTTACTTACACTAAGCCCCACCCTCCTGTAGTCCACGGAATTGCATTCCTAGTCACACTTCCATCAGTTCCAGCCCACTCAGCCCCTCCACCAGGAGACCACCACAATCCCTTGTTGACACAACATCTCCCAACAAGAGAGTTTTGCAGGGCCTCAATTCTGGTGGAGGTGATGACAGGGCTCATTTCACAAGCAGAAGAGCACACGTAATTAAAAGTCACCATATTCTGGCCAAGGACCAAACACTACCAACAGCGGGCAAGAAGAGCCACTGCATGAAGGACACAGCAGCCAGAACACAACAGCACAGTGCACACAGCACACACTAGAGACACTCCCAAAAAGTGCCAATCCCTAGGCATACATGACCTCTTCTTTATAAAGCTATTACTTCCTGTAACAGGAGGCATAACTGGCTTTGCTAATACAGAGAACAAGTAGAGACTTAAACAAAATGAGAAGACAGAGGAATTTCTCCCAGATGAAAGAACAAGATATGGTCATGGCCAGAGATCTAAACAAAACAGTTAAAAGTAGCATGACCAATGGAGAATTTAAAGCAATAATCATAAGGATACTAACTGGACTTGAGAAAAGAATGGAAGACATCAGTGAGACCCTGACCACAGAGATAAAAAGACTTAAAAAAAAAGAGTCTGAGATGAATAGTGCAATAAATGAGATTAAAAACATGCTTGATGCAATGAACAGCAGGCTGGAAGAAGCATGGGAATGAACTAATGATATAGAAGACAAAGTAACAGGAAGCCCTGAAGCTGAACAAAAGAGAGAAAGAAGAATTATGCAAATTCAGAACAGACTTAGGGAACCTTGTGACTACATTAACTGTAATGATATTCATATTATATGAGTCCCAGAAGAAGACAGAGAAAAGGCGGCAGAAAATTTATTTGAAGAAATAATAGCTGAAAAATTCCCTAATGTGAAGAAGGACACAGACATCCAGATCCAGGAGGCACAGAGAACACCCATCAAAATCAACAGAAGCTGGGGTGCCTGGGTAGCTCAGTTGCTAAGTGTCTGCCTTGGCTCAGGTCATGATCCCAGGGTCCTGGGACAGAGACCCGCATCAGGCTCCCTGCTTGGCAGGATGCCTGTTTCTCCCTCTCCCACTCCCACTCCCACTGCTTGTGTTCTCTCTCTTGCTGTGTCTTTTCTGTCAAATAAATAAATAAAATCTTAAAAAAAAATCAACAAAAGCAGGCCAACACCAAGGCATGTTATAATTAAATTGGCACAACATAGTGATAAAGAAAAAACCTTAAAAGAAACAAGACAAAATAAGGTATTAACTTATAAGGGAAAACCCACAGGAGATTTTTCAACAGAATGTGGCAAGCCAAAAGGTAGTGGCATGATAAAGTGGCCAAATGGGAAAAATCTACAGCCAAGAATACTATATCCAGCAAGGCTATCATTCAGAATAGAAAGAGAAATAAAGAGTTCCCCTGACAAACAAAAGCTAAAGGAGTTCATGACCCTACAAAAAATGTTAAAGGGGACTCTTTGAGTGAAAAGGAGAGACCAAAAGTGACAGTATAAAGGCAGGAAACACAAAAGCAGAAAAAAGGAATATTCCTGTAAAAAAAAAATCAGTCAAGGAGCCCCAAAAATAAAAAGATATAAAATATAATAAAAAATACCTAAATTGTGGAGAGGAGAAGAGGAAAGAATGGCTTCAAACTTAAATGACTATCAACTTAATAGAGACTACTATATGCAGAAGAGCATATATACAAAGCTAATGGTAACCAAAATCAAAATAATAATAATAACATGCAAAGAATAAAGAGAAAAAAATCTAAATATATCACTAAAGAAAATCAGAAAAACATGAAAGACAAGAAAAGACCAGAGAAAACCTCCCAAAATGACCATAAAAGAAACAACAAAATGGCAATAAATATCAATTATTACTTAAAATGTAAATGGACTGGACACTCCAATCGAATGGCATAGGGTGTAAGAATGGATAAAAAAACAAGACCCAGGGATGCCTGGGTGGCTCAGTTGGTTGGACGACTGCCTTCAGCTCAGATCATGATCCCGGAGTCCCAGGATCGAGTACCGCATCGGGCTCCCAGCTCCATGGGGAGTCTGCTTCTCCCTCTGACCTTCTCCTCGCTCATGCTCTCTTTCACTGTCTCTCTCTCAAATAAATAAATAAAATATTTAAAAACAACAACAACAACAACAAAAAAAAAACAAGACCCATCTATAGGCTGCCTACAAGAGACTTATCATATTTTTTTTAAGATTTTAGTTCTTAGTTATTTGTGAGAGAAAGAGAGAGAGAGAGCTCATATGTGCCTGGGAAAGAGAACCCAATGATGACACAGTGCACCATCTCAGGAACCTGGGCTCATGACTTAAGAAGAAGGCAGATGCTTAATCGACTGAGCCACCCAGGAGCCCCAACAGAGTCATTTTAGACCTGAAGACACCTACAGATTCAAAGTGAGGGGATAGAGAAACATTTATCATGCAAATGCATGTCAAAAGAAAGCTGGAGTTGTAATACTTTTAGTGGGCAAACTAGACTTTAAAACAAAGACTGTAAGAAGAGACAAAAAAGGGCACCATAGAATAATAAAGGTTACAATGCAACAAGAAAATGTAACAATTATAAATATTTATGTACCCAACATGGGAGCACCAAAATACACAAAACAATAACAAACATAAAGGAACTAACCAATACTAATACAATTATAGTAGGGGACATTAAAACCAAACTTATGTCAATGGACGGATCATCTAAATGGAAAATAAACAAGAAAACAATGGCTTTGAATGACACACTGGACCAGATAGATTTAACAGATATATTCAGAGCATTCCAACCTAAAATAGCAGAACACACATTCTTTTCAAGTGCACATGGAACATTCTCCAGAGTAGATCACATATTAGGCCACAGAAAAAGTTTCAACAAAAGATCGAAATTATATCATGCAGCTCTTCTGAACACAACAGTATGAAACTAGAAATCAACCATAAGAAAAAATATGGAAAGACTACAAATACATGGGAGTTAAATAAAATGCTAACACCACTAGATAGTAAATGGATCAACTAAGAAATCAAAGAAGAAATTAAAAATTACATGGTTTTTTTTTAGAGGCAAGATGGCGGAGAAGTAGAGGATTGAAATGACATCAGGTAGCAGGAGTTCAGGTAGATAGTTATCAAACCATTCCAAACACCTACAAACTTAACCGGAGATCGAAGAGAAGAAAAGCAGCAAATCTAGGAACAGAAAATCGACCACCTTCTAAAAGATAGGACGTCTGGAGAAGTGAATCTGAAGCAATGGGAAGACAGACTGCAGCAGGAGGGGACAGCTCCTGGCAAGCGGCAAAATGGCAGAGCACAAAATCAGAACTTTTAGAAGTCTGCTCCACTGAGGGACATTGCTCCAGAGGCTAAGCAGGGGTGGAGCCCTTGCAGGAACAGTGTGGTCTCAGGACCTGCGGGGTCACTGAAAGATTGGGGTCTGAGTGTGCCAGAGCTGTCAGGTATCAGAATGGGGAAACTGACTACAGAGAAAGAGCCGAGGAATGAGCTCTCAGCTCAGGGATACCTTAAACCGTGACCCATGGCACAGTTGGACCACTGCTCTTTGAGCAGGGACCGCACGAGTGGCAGATCCAGGGAGATTCCCCTTCCTCATCTGGAGGAGCAATGCGGCAGGAATCTGCTGGGTTTGGAGACTCCAAACGGGGGCTGCGCGCCAGAGACAGAAAAGCTTGGTAACAGGCTGGGTGAGCACAGAGCGTGGCCAGAGACCAGGGAGATGGGAGTGTTTAACTCCTTTTCTCTGAGGGCACACTGAGGAGTGGGGACCCCCAGCTCTCGGCTCCTCTGGGCCGAAGATTGAGAGGCTGCCATTTTTATTCCCGTCCTCCAGAGGTCTACGGAAAGTGTTGAGGGAACAAAAACGCCCCAGAGCGAATCTGAGCAGATTTCATAGCCTGGCCCATGGCAAGGGTGCGGTAATTCCGCCTCCGGCAAAGACATTTGAGAATCACTACCAAAGGCCCCTCCCGCAAAAGATCAACAAGAACATCCAGCCAAGACCAAGCTCACCAACCAAGGAGAACAACGGAAATCCAGAGCTAGGGTAAAGCAATGCATGGATTCATGGCTTTCTCCCCATGATCCTTTAGTCTTGCAAACTTAAATTAAATTTTTTAAAATTTATTTTTCTTATTCTAATTTTTTAACTTTTTCTTTTTCCTCTTTTTATGTTTTTTAATTAGTTTTTCTTAATACCTTTCTAAAAAATTCTTTTTAAACCTTCTTTATTATACTCATAGTTTATCCTTCATTGTATTTAACCTTACTTTTTGTATATATATAGGGTTTTTGTTTTTTTCTAAAAAATTTTGGCATACAATTTCTTCTGATTGAACAAAATATACCCTAAATCTAGCACAGGGCTTTGTTCTAGATTCCAGCCTGAGAACATTCTCTCCTCTTTTTATTTCTTCTTTCTTTTTCCAACCAACTTATCTTATCAATTCCTTTATTACAATTTTTTTTTAAATTTTCATCTTTACAGTCATATTCCATCCCTTCATCATGCTTACCCTTATTTTTGTATATATATAAGTCTTTCTTTCTTTAAAATTTTGGGAGGTGGTTTCTTCTAAGAGACCAAAATACACCCAAAATCAAGTGGGTGGCTCTGCTCTATTCACTAGTATAATATATATATATATATATATATATATATATATATATATATATATCTACATACATACATATATATACTTTTTTTTTTTAAATTTCTTTTTACCCCCATTCTTCTTCCCCCGGATGGGAGTCTCTTCTGATTTGGTTAACGTACATTATCCTGGGGCCTTTGTCACCCTTTTACTATTTTATTTTCTCGATACTCACCACAGAAAAAAGAACAAGAGGCAGTACGGATGGCTAGGGACCTAATCAACATGGACATTGGTAGTATGTCAGATCTAGAGTTCAGAATGACAATTCTCAAGGGCTAGCTGGGCTTGAAAAAGGCATGGAAGATATTAGAGAAACCCTGTCTGGAGAAATAAAAGCCCTTTCTGGAGAAATAAAAGAACTAAGGCTAACCAAACTGAAATCAAAAAAGCTATTAATGAGGAGCAATCAAAAATGGAGGTTCTTACTGCTAGGAAAATGAGGCAGAAGAGAGAATTAGTGATATAGGGAAGACCAAATGACAGAGAATAAAGAAGCTGAGCAAAAGAGAGACAAACAACTACTGGACCACGAGGGGAGAATTCAAGAGATAAGTGATATAATCTCTCAAAACAGTATTAGAATAATTGGGATTCCAGAAGAAGAAGAAAGAGAGAGAGGGGCAGAAGGAATATTGGAGCAAATTATAGTAGAGAATTTCCCTAACATGGCAAAGGGAACAAGCATTGAAATCCAGGAGACACACAGAACCCCACTCAAAATCAATAAAAACAGGTCCACATCCCATCATCTGATAGTAAAACTTACTAGTCTTAGTGACAAAGAGAAAATCCTGAAAACAGCTCGGGACAAGAAGTCTGTAACATACAACAGTAGAAATATTAGACTGGCAGCAGACTTATCCACAGAGACCTGGCAGGCCAGAAAGAACTGGCATAATATATTCAGAGCACTAAATAAGAAAAATATGCAGCCAAGAATACTATCTCCAGCTAGGCTATCATTGAAAATAGAAGGAGAGATTAAAAAAACTTCCAGGACAAACAAAAATTAAAAGAATTTGCAGGGGCGCCTGGGTGGCTCAGTGGGTTAAAGCCTCTGCCTTCGGCTCAGGTCATGATCCCAGAGCCCTGGGATCGAGCCCCGCATTGGGCTCTCTGCTCAGCGGGGAGCCTGCTTCCTCCTTCTCTCTCTCTGCCTGCCTCTCTGCCTAATTGTGATCTCTGTCTGTCAAATAAATAAAATCTTTAAAAAAAAAAAAAAAAAAGAATTTGCAAACACCAAACCAGGCCTACAGGAAATATTGAAAGGGGTCCTCCAAGCAAAGAGAGAGCCTAAAAGTATTACAAGAGAAAGGAACGGAGACAATACAGTAATAGTCACCTTACATGCAATACAATGGCACTAAATTCATATCTTTCAATAGTTACCCTGAATGTAAATGGGGTAAATGCCCCAATACAAAGACACAGGGTATCAGAATGGATAAAAACCCAAATCCACCAATATGCTGTCTACAAGAAACTCATTTTAGACCCAAAGACACCTCCAGACTGAAAGTAAGGGGGTAGAAAACAACTTACCATGCTAATGGACATCAAAAGAAAGCTGGGGTGATAATCCTTATATCAGTTAAATTAGATTTTAAGCCAAGGACTATAATAAGAGATGAGGAAGGACACTATATCATACTCAAGGGTCTGTCCAACAAGAAGATCTAACAATTTTAAATATCTATGCCCCTAACATGGGAGCAGTCTACTATACAAACCAATTAATAATAAAATCAAAGAAACACATCGACAATAATACAATAATAGTAGGGGACTTTAACAACCCCCTCACTGAAATGGACAGATCATCCAAGCGAAAGATCAACAAGGAAATAAAGGCCTTAAATGACACACTGGACCAGATGGACATCACAGATACATTCACAACATTCCATCCCAAAGCAACAGAATACACATTCTTCTCTAGTGCACATGAACATTCTCCAGAATAGATCACATCCTGGGTCACAAATCAGGTCTCAACCGGTACCAAAAGATTGGGATCATTCCTTGCATATTTTCAGACCACAATGCTCTGAAGCTAGAACCCAATCACAAAAGGAAAGTTGGAAAGAATTCAAATACATGGAGGCTAAAAAGCATCTTACTAAAGAATGAATGGGTCAACCAGGAAATTAAAGAACTGAAAAAATTCATGGAAACAAATGATAATGAAAGCACAACTGTTCAAAATCTGTGGGACACAGCAAAGACAGTCCTGAGAGGAAAGCATATAGCTATACAAGCCATTTTCAAGAAACAAGAAAGGTCTCAAGTATACAACCTAACCCTGCACCTAAAGGAGCTGGAGAAAGAAGAGCAAAGAAAGCCCAAACCCAGCAGGAGAAAAGAAATAATAAAGATCAGAGCAGAAATCAATGAAATCAACACCAAAAGAATAGTAGAAAAAATCAACAAAACTAGCAGCTGGTTCTTTGAAAGAATTAGTAAGATTGATAGACCCCTGGCCAGACTTATCAAAAAGAAAAGAGAAAGGACCCAAATAAGTAAAATCATGAATGAAAGAGGAGAGATCACAACCAACACCAAAGAAATACAATTATAAGAACATATTATAAGCAACTATACACCAGCAAATTTGACAATCTGGAAGAAATGGATGTATTCCTAGAGATATATAAACTACCACAACTGAACCAGGAAGAAATAGAAAACCTGAACAGACCCATAACCAGTAATGTGATTGAAGCAGTCATCCAAAATCTCCTAACAAACAAGAGCCCAGGGCCAGACGGCTTCCCAAGGGAATTCTTCCGAACATTTCAAGAATAATTAATACCTATTGTCCTGAAACTGTTCCAAAAAATAGAAACGGATGGAAAACTTCCAAACTCATTTTATGGGGCCAGCATTACCTTAATCCCAAAACCAGACAAAGACCCCATCATAAAAGAGAATTACAGACCAATATCCATGATGAACACAGATGCAAAAATTCTCACCAAAATACTAGCCAATAGGATCCAACAGTATATTAAAAGGATTATTCATCACGACCAAGTGTAATTTATTCCTGGGCTGCAAGGTTGAGTCAACATCTGCAAATCAATCAATGCAACACAATACATTAATAAAAGAAAAAACAAGAATCATATGATACTCTCAATTGATGCTGAAAAAGCATTTGACAAAGTACAGCATCCCTTCTTGATCAAAATTCTTCAAAGCATAGGGATAGAGGGTACATTCCTCAATATCATCAGTGCCATCTATGAAAAACCCACAGTTAATATCATTCTCAATGGGAAAAAACTGAGAGCTTTTCCCCTAAGACCAAGAACACGGCAGGGATGCCCAATACACCACTGCTATTCAACATAGTACCAGAACTACTAGCCTCAGCAATCAAACAACAAAAAGAAATTAAAGTCATCCAAATCGGAGAAGAAGAAGTCAAACTCTCACTCGTTGCAGATGATATGATACTTTATGTAGAAAACCCAAAAGACTCCACTCCAAAACTGCTAGAACTAGTACAGGAATTCAGTAAAGTGTCAGGATATAAAATCAATGTATAGAAATCAGTTGCATTTTTATACACCAATAAGAAGACAGAAGAAAGAGAAATTAAGGAGTCGATCCCATTTACAATGGTACCCAAAAACCATAAGATACCTAGGAATAAACCTAACCAAAGAGGCTAAGAATCTGTACTCAGAAAACTATAAAGAACTCATGAAAGAAATTGAGGAAGACACAAAGAAATGGAAAAATGTTCCATGCTCATGGACTGGAAGAACAAATATTGTGAAAATGTCTTCGCTACCTAAAGCAATCTACACATTTAATGCAATCCCTATCAAAATACCATCATTTTTTTTCAAAAAACTGTAACAAATAATCCTAAAATTTATATAAAACCAGAAAAGACCCTGAATAGCCAGAAGAATGTTGAAAAAGAAAGCCCAAGTTGGTGGCATCAGAATTCCAGACTTCAAGCTCTATTACAAAGCTGTAATCACGAAGACAGTATGGTACTGGCACAAAAACAGACACATATATCAATGGAACAGAATAGAGAGCCCAGAAATAGACCCTCAACTTTATGGTCAACTAATCTTTGACAAAGCAGAAAAGAACGTCCAGTGGAAAAAAGACAGTCTCTTCAACAAATGGTGTTGGGAAAATTGTGGACATCCACATGCGGAAGAATGAAACTGGACCATTTCCATACACCATGCACAAAAATAGACTCCAAATGGATGAAAGACCTCAATGTGAAACAGGAATCCATCAAAATCCTTGAGGAGAATGCAGGCAGCAACTCTCTGACCTCAGTTGCAGGAACTTCTTCCTAGAAACACTGCCAAAGGCAAGGGAAGCAAGGGCAAAAATGAACTACTGGGACTTCATTAAGATCAAACGCTTTTGCACAACAAGGGAAACAGTCAACAAAACCAAAAGACAATTGACAGAATGGGAGAAAATATTCACAAACGACATATCAGATAAAAGGCTAGCATTCAAAATCTATAAAGAACTTATCAAACTCAACACCCAAAGAACAAATAATCTAGTCAAGAAATGGGCAGAGACATGAAAACACATTTCCACAAAGAAGACATCCAGATGGCCAACAGACACATGAAAAAGTGCTCAACATCACTCGGCATCAGGGAAATACAAATCAAAAGCACAATGAGATACCACCTCACACCTGTCAGAATGGCTAAAATTAACAAGTCAGGAAACGACAGATGTTGGTGAGGATGTGGAGAAAGGGGAACTCTCCTACGCTGCTGGTGGGAATGTAAGCTTGTGCAAGCCACTCTGGAAAACAGCATGGAGGTTCAAAAAGTTGAAAACAGAGCTACCCTCCAACCCAGCAATCCCACTATTGGGTATTTACCCTAAAGATACAAATGTAGTGACCTGAAGGGGCACGTGTGTAAGCCTGACAATTCACAGACCTGTACCCCTGGGGCAAATAATGCATTATATGTTAATAAAAATAATTAATAAAAAAATGAAAAGAAAAAAATTACATGGAGGAAAATAAAAACCCAGATACAAAATCTCTTTGACGCAGTAGTAGTGGTTCTATGATGGAAGTTTAGAGCAATACAGGCCTACCTCAAGAAAGAAGGAAAATTAAAGCAAAAAAAAGGTAAGAAAAATCTTAAACAACCTAAGATCACACCTAAAGGAGCTAAAAAAAAGAACAACAGGGGCACCTGGGTGGCTCAGTGGGTTAAGCCGCTGCCTTCGGCTCAGGTCATGATCCCAGGTCCTGGGTTCAAGCCCCACATCGGGCTTTCTGCTCAACAGGGAGCCTGCTTCCTCCTCTCTCTCTGCCTGCCTCTCTGCCTACTTGTGATTTCTCTCTGTCAAATAAATAAATAAAAAAAAATCTTAAAAAAAAAAAAAAAAAAAAAAGAACAACAAATGAAGTCTAAAGCCAGCAGAAGGAAAGAAATAATAAAGATTAGAGCAGAAACACATAATATAGAAACTAAAATAACAGAACACATCAATGAAACCAGGAGATGGTTCTTGGAAAAAAAATCAATAAAACTGATAAACCTCTAGCCAGACTTAGCAAAAAGGAAAGAAAAAGAACTCAAATAAATAAAATCACAAATTAGAGAGAAGAAATAACAACCAATAGCAGAGAAATACAAATGATTATAAGAGAATATTACAAAAAACTATACACCAACAAACTGGGCAACCTAGAAGAAACAGGTAAATTCCTAGAAACATTAATCACCAACACTGAAACAGCAAGAAACAGAAAATTTGAACAGATCGACAATCTGCAAAGAAACTGAATCAGTAATCAAAAACTCCCAACAAACAAAAGTGCAAGACCAGATGGCTTCACAGGTGAAAAAAAATTAAGCTCTTAGTTGTTTTAGTGTGATTCTAGTCAAGAATAAAGAGCCACGCTTATAAAACTGTTCAGTCACTGCTATTCTCTTATTAAGCACATTGACAATTTATTAATTCTTAGAGGTAATTAAGATAAATATTAAAGGAAATGCAAATACCCAAATTAGTAAGAAAATCAAATTTTTCTTTCATTAGAATTTCTGCTGGATTATAAATCCTCCACTTAATAGTAATTCAGTATTGACCTGAAACAGATAGCTGGGGATAATGTCACAAATTACATGCTAGTTTTTACAAATGAAGCCCAAAGCCTAAATTCTACTTATTACCTAACATGATAGCCTTTGGAGTCTTCCTGATTAAGCTTACCAGAAACACTATTTTCTGGCATTCAACTCCAGTATATATACTGGAGAATTCTACTTTGAAAATTACCCTTTCACACCACTCTCCCACCTCCTTAAACCCTTGACAGTATCTTTCTAAATTTAGATAAACTATCCAAACCTCTTATAGGCTATATATTTTTATCAAGCTATATGTAGAGAGTAAAGAAAAAAAAATACATATTAGCAAAAGCTTTTGTTTGACTATAAAAATGTAACTACGTGAATGCAAAGAGTATTTTTTTGTGTAGTTATGGAACTGCATTCTAAGAACAAACTGACATCTCAGTTTATTTTACTTACACAATAAGTTTAATTTACATAGAAATGACAGAGCATTTCAAGAGCAAGTCTTAAAAACAATTTCTGCAAGTGACTGCTATAATAATCTCCTTAAGAGAGAAATAAACATAAACTAAAACGGCAGTTCTGAAACATACATAGTAGTTTTCTAGTGAAGACAAAAGTCGATATTTAGTAGGAACATACTAAAAGAAGGAAAAAAAAAAAAAACCCAGAAGGGGTTTTGGTTTAGATTGTTGGCTAAAGCCAGAATCTATTTCCTTAAAACTTCAATCATCAGAAGCTATTTATTAAGGCAGGTTCCTAGGCAATAAACTCAAATTTGTAATATCTTCTGAATTCCACCCTACCCATCAATGAGGAGAAAGGAGGTTTTTCAGTGCTTCTGTGTCCAGGACGTGGTGAAATGCTTTCTACAGGCTCTCACTTACTGCAACCAGTGACATCACTGGTAACACGAAGTACTAAATTACTTCCAAAATATAAATGCAAAACTTTATTTGTTTTCTAGGAAATTTAGGCAGTTATAGAAGAACTTCTATTTTCTGAATTACAGCAGATTCAGTCTAGAGTTTGACCATGAAGAATAAAAATTTTCCAACAAAACATGCCATAAATACAGATGACTTTTAATCAAATAATTTTTATCAGCAAAGCCATAATTGTCTGAAACTCTTAGAAATTAAATGGGAATTAGAGTAAAGTAATTGAAAATTGTTTAGTTCTACAAATGGGAAAATCATCATTAGCATATCATTTTCCTTTCAATAAGTAAACATTATCTTCATGTTCAAATTCCTAAAATTAAGAAATTTCCTAAAATACATAGGTCTAGAATTTATAGTTTATATATTTGTATAACACTCATTTACTACTCAACAAGTACCATAAGAATACAGAAAATTTCCCCAAATTGCCAAAAGATATGCATTAAAAAATATTGTAGGGGTGCCTGGGTGGTTCAGTAGGTTAAGCCTCTGCCTTCAGCTCAGGTCATAATCTCAGGGTCCTGGGATCGAGCCCCGCATCGGGCTCTCTGCTCAGTAGAGAGCCTGCTTCCCCCTCTCTGCCTGCCTCTCTGCCTACTTGTGATCTCTGTCTGTCAAATAAATAAAATAAAATCTTAAAAAAATAAAAAATAAAAAAAATTGTAATACAGTGTAAAGTATCTTAAAGAGAAAGAAAACAAACTCATGCTGTTAGTTTACTAACATTGTTTAAATTCTATTTTATTATTTTTACTTAATTTTTAATCTTGCTAAGTGGAATATTCATATTTAAGGTCACCTTAAATTGTTCTTTTTTTTTTTTTTAAGATTTTATTTATTTATTTGATAGAGAGATAGAGAGCAAAGTAGGCAGAGTGGCAGGCAGAGGGAGAGGGAGAAGCAGGCTCTCCACTGAGCACGGAGCCCGATGTGGGATGTGATCCCAGGACCCCAGGATCAGGACCTGAGCCAAAGGCAGCCGCTTAACCGATTGAGCCACCCAGGCGCCCACCTTAAATCATTCTCAAAAGAAGGCAAGATAGGCGGAAAAAGAGAATGAGAAGAAAAGAAATTGAGAAAAAGAAAAAAAAAGAGTGGTAGAGGAGATGAGAGAAGGCTTCCTAGAAGATATGAAAGCCAAAACCTGAAGGCAGGTAGAGGTAGGGGTATCATGAACAAGGGAGCAAGGGCATTTCAAAGACAGAAAACGGTACGAGATAAAAGTATAAGGTATGAATGAAGGACAGTAAGGTGGTTAAACTAATTGGAAGACACAGCTCAGAAAAAGAAAGGAAGATGGACAAAAAGATAGGTCCACCTATGCATTATTAAATCCTACCATAAATAACACCAAACAAATTTACAATAGTGAAAATTGTGTCATTATGCATATGTAACTAGAATTCATACATCTCAAACCTAAAATGTAGGAAATGAAATTAAATTAATAGTCAACCTTCAGCAGTGAGATTGGTAATAAAAATAAGTATTTCATGGTGTACCCGAATTCAGAGAAATAAAAAATAAAAACACAAGTATTTCAAACAAGACATGAGAAGCAAGATGGTAGGGAACCAAATACTAACAACCAGACTTCCCTTCTCTAATCTTTGGATCTTTTGTTGTGACAGTTTTATGTTAGAAGGTTATATACTTTTGATAAATATATTGGGAAGTAAATGGGATTGGTACTTGAAGCTCAGGGGTCTACTGATCTATTTTGAGACACACTGCATTACAGAATAAATCCTGTGATTTGGGGTGATCATTTGGGGCCAGCTTGATCACGAACACAAATGCGAATGCAGGCACAGGAGGTGGGAAATCTAGATAATGCAGAATATTTTATCTCTATCTATATATAATCATTAAAGTGAAACTTCATAATACTTTATCATAGAGTAAGATCCACCAAAAATCAATCCTGTGACAATCCATATGTCCAAAGAATATAAGATAGGAGATCTAGGAGACAGGAATTACTTGTACATGGACAATCTAATAAGATACAGTTGCTAAATTCTGACAGAGATAATGCTAGGGGATACAGGTTAAGGGTGAAAAAGATGCAGATGACAAAAAGGACAAAGTTTGTTTAGAGAACAGCACCTGTCCAAGTGAACAAATATGCATGGCTCATGGAAAGGAGTAAACTGTAAGCCCCCTTTAAAAACAAAACAAAACAAACATCCCCAGTTCTTCTGTAAGGTCATATACTACGGATATTCCTAGAATCAACATACTACTAGCCTGCGGCATATAAGTAATTCACTAATGGGGAATGGGGAAATATCTCATGTGCAGAAGAAATTATTCAGGGCATTAATTAAACTTAAGTTACAAATGCTAGCGAAAAATGTCAAGAACTCTGAAGGGCCTAAGATTTTATTCTCTTTGCCAGCTAACAAGTTAGCCTGCTACAATTTCATGGATATTGCCAAAAGACACTAGATTTCTATGTCAGAGACAAAAGACTTTATTACTCAAGGTATTCGGCAAGCAGCATAAGCTTATTTTCATCTCTTTCTTTTGTCCTTCAAGTCCTAAAGAGGCAATATGGACAGGCTAAAGATAGAGGCTAAGCACACAGTGGGACTGCATCATAGCTAAGGAACCTCAAAATTTATGAAGCTCAATCTTGTAAGGGGGTTATTAGCAAACCTGCCCATTCTTTGCCACTAGTGGTGGACGGGAAGAGCATTTTCCTGAAGAGCAAACAAATCTGTTCTCTCCCTTGGAGGAAGACACAAGCTCTGTCTTCCAAGCTGTTTCCTACACAAACACCCTTGAAAAGATAGTCCACAGCAAAAGCTGTCAACGCCTTTGCTCAGACACATGTGGAAATGTAATTCATGGAGAACTGTCTTCCAGAAAAGATAAATAAGTTTCATATATTCTTCATGCTGCTGTTTAACCAAGTAATTCATTCTGACTAGTTTTTAAAGAATCAAAACAGTAATATAGGAACTTTAGCTTTTCCTTAAAGAACTAAAGTAGTATGTATTATCACACTAAACAAATGTGTCCATGTGCATTTTATTATTATTTTTTTTTTAGGATTTTGTTTATTAATTTGACAGACAGAGATCACAAGCAGGCAGAGAGGCAGGCAGAGAGAGAGGAAGGGAAGCAGGCTCCCTGCCAAGCAGAGAGCCTGAGGCGGGGCTCGATCCAAGACCCTGGGATCACGACCTGAGCCAAAGGCAGAGGCTTTAACCCACTGAGCCACCCAGGCGCCCCTCCATGTGCATTTTATTAAAATTATTTAACATGACATAGGATGAGTAAAACTTTTGGCTTTAACAGAACATTCACCTTAATGACAAATGCCATTTTCAAGGGTTCCTCACAATGGTACCATGTGAGGAAACTAAATGCTCACAAGACCTAATCCTTCATCAAGTCAAAGGTAAACAGGTTAGACACACTTTATTAGCCAAGCAAATACCAATTTTCTTCACATAGGTAAGAATTTTTTTTACCTTTATTGAGGAGTAACTGTGATGATTTGATATATATACACATTGCATAATGATAAACAAGATTAATACAATTAACATACTCATCACTTCATATAATTAACATAAGTAACTCTTTTTTTTTTTTTAAGATAACCACTTAAAAGAACACTTATTCCTCCTGGCATAGCAGAGGATTCAACCTCTTTAAAACATTTAAAAGATAAAATTTGTCATGAATTTGTCTTCTGATGTAATGACTCACTACAAAATATTAAGGTAATGGGAAGGACAGGTTTACATAAAAACATAAACTTTGAGAATATGTTTCAAACATAACCATTGAAATAAACAAAAAAAACAACAATTTTTAAAATCACTTTTTTTTTTTTAAACAAAAGACTTCATGGGCTGCCTTAGCTTCAAAACCTTTATTCTGATTCTTCAAAACTGGAAGAAAAAAAAAAAAAAAGAGTGTGAAGTTTAATATATGACCATACCTCTCCTAGAGCTTCATATCTTTTCTGGTTCCATCTGTGCAAATCTTCTTGGTAGTTAAAAACAAACGGTTCCCCAGTTTTTATGTGTCTTAACTGTCCCTCTAGAAGATAAACAAACAGTATTGCTATGATTCAGAGTATATTTATAATAATATGAAAAATAAATAACATCTGATAAAAATTTAAAATAACTTTCTCAGAAGTTTCATTTTTTTCTTTGCATTTTTCCTTCAAATATCAACATGATGCAAACATCTAAGTACTATAAAAGAATGCCCTCAACTACTCAAATGCTGTGCCTTTTGACTTTCATTTCTCTAAAGCAAATTAACACTTGAGGGCCTATAATATATAAGGATCATGGCTAGCTACAGCTGTGAACAAGGTCTCAGGGTCTAAGCTTAGAGGTTAGAGGAGGAGTAAAAGCATAAATATCCATGGGGCGCCTGGGTGGCTCAGTGGGTTAAGCCGCTGCCTTCAGCTCGGGTCATGATCTCGGGGTCCTGGGATCGAGCCCCACATCGGGCTCTCTGCTTGACAGGGAGCCTGCTTCCCTCTCTCTCTCTCTCTGTCTCTGCCTGCCTCTCTATCTACTTATGATCTCTCTCTGTCAAATAAATAAATAAAATCTTAAAAAAAAAAAAGCATAAATATCCAAAAGTTAAGCAACTTTTTAGGAAGGTAAACAAGAATGAAGTTAAGTCAACAATCTAAAAACTGCCACAGGCAACTCATGTAGATAATAAAGACCAAAATGAGTTTGGAAAAATGGAAGAGGAAGACCCTTACAGGTTAGAATAGTTTCAGAGGTTCCAGGGAGATTTCTCAACTAGGCCTAAAGTACGGTTAAGATTTCAAATGAACACTGGAGAAAAGCAGGGAGAAAAGCAGTGAGCCAAGATCAATTTGGACTGTCAAGTCAGACACATTCAATTCAGAGATTTTACTGATAATAACTTTGCTAATAATAACAAGGCAATAAGCAATCAAGAGGCACAGGAAAAGAAAAGAAGAAGAGGTCTGGGACAGCCCAGGCATTTCCTCCCAGGTCCTTCGCTCTCACTGGCAGCACTCTTTGGTCCAGAACAGGTGAAGTCTCAATGTGAGGCGAAAAGGTTACCTCATATATTGGTGAGCATTTGGTTACAAAATACTTCAGTTTTATGTGTCAGAGAGTGGTACTGCTTCTGTGATATCCTTCAGAGAATATACTTCAAATATCCACAGATTATGCTTGTTTACCATAAGCAAACCGAAACCAGTCACCCGCTCAAAGTATTCTATAGATAAACACTCTGCTCATAGCAAACATTGGTCTATATTCACTAAAAGATTACATTATCAGTATGTTTTTAAGGAGAAAATACCAGGCCACCTGTGTTCTTTCTGTCCCAGAAGTGTGCTGCTGGTGATCAGGAGAGAGACCACAGGCCAATTACTTTAACCTATTCTCCCCTGCCTCTACCTAGCAATTTAGACAAAAATGTGAAAAATGGACAGAACGTTCAAGTAATAGTGAACAATCCATTTTAACAGAAACAAAACGAAGTACTGAGCCAAACTGCAGAACACTGGTGAACATGTTGGGATCAAAAAGCGGAAGATTCCAACTACTGGATCTGGACTTTACGCTAAGAGCAGTGAGGCACAAGAAAGGGTTTAGAGACCAAAGAGGGACATGACATGCAGAGTGGAACTTAGTATTTGATTTTTATTCAATGAGGGCAGGAGTGGACAGAAAGTTGAAAGGAATGTATGGCACTAAAACTGAACCCTGGAAAAATACTACTTCAAGTAAAACTACTTCACTATTTTTATGAATCAATTTCACCACATATAAAACTGTCTTTTTAAATATGCAAAACAAGGGCTAATCCTTATTTGTAAAGTTTTTAATACTCTCAACATGAGACACTGTGTTGGATCACTACATAGAACACTCTTTTTTGGGTTCTTTAGGAAAATGGGACCTATTAAAATAGCCACCTATTACCACTACTGTTAAAAGTGAAAAGGTTAAGAGGCAAAGAAAGTGAGCACTCTTATCCAGAAAAAATATCTGGATCACTTAGGTTATATTATTATTTGTAAATATGGCATTTCTCAAAGGTTTGGACAATCACTCCAGTGACTGTCAAAGGTCTAATTTAGGCCATTTTAGCTTAGGGTCCCCTAAAATCAGCTATAAAGTTTCACATGTATACCTAAAATGTGTGCTATTCTGGGAAATGTATCCATATAGTTTATCAGATTTGTTATGGAGTCCAGGACCTCAAAGAGGCTATCACTTGCCTAAATGAATTAATAAGTTCAAAGTATTTAGAATACTTCCTGGCATGTATTAAGAGTTCAATAAATGTCAGGTACTATAGAAGACGATATTCAAACTCAAATGGTCTGCCACAAGTTCAATTACTTTTTCTAGTGATCTAAAAGTGTGCTCTCTCATAATACTGCACCAGAGCAGAGGGAGTATAGGTGAGGGTAAAAGGGGAAAAGCCTTCAACTTCTTCATCAGCAAGGACATTTGAGCTGGGCCTTATACGATTACAGCAATGGGAAACACAAGATGTATTTGAAAAGGCACAGAAGGGGTGCCTGGGTGGCTCAGTGGGTTAAGCCTCTGCCTTGGGCTCAGGTCATCATCTCAGGGTCCTTGGATCAAATCCTGCATCAGGCTCTCTGCTCAGCAGGGAGTCTGCTTCCTCCTCTCTCTCTCTCTCTCTCTCTCTCTCTACCTGCCTCTCTGCCTATTTGTGATCTCTCTTTGTCAAATAATTAAATAAAATCTTAAAAAAAAAGGCACAGTGATTTTAAAGAATAAGGTATAAATCCGATGGAGATAAAAACAATCTCTTCCCCTTTGTTACAAATTGTCCGGCTTAGAATAAAATTTGTATCCAAATTCTTCTTTTATCCAACTAACTACTTTAAAATCATTTAGGAAAAATTAGAAATTTCTTCAATCAGGTAATGAAAGTTTAATTTCAAACCTTTTGTAAGAGTTCTTGTTATCATAAAGTTAAAAAAGAAGTCCCGAAAGACACTAAGTTAGAATTGCCTTTTTAGGGGTTTAGTATTGAGACCTAGTTTCCTATCTCCAAATCCTCACCTCTTTGAAAAAATATTCACCATTAACCCAAATTCAAAGGTGAACCGTATCAAGCTAAAAACGGATCCTTAAAAGTGACATTCTCTCCTTAGAATTCAAGCATTTCTCCTTAATACTGTTAGTCTGTGTTTATGCAAGACAATGTCCAAGATACTTATAAAATAAATGGTAGGCGTGTGCAAGGATGCACGCACATTTGAGGCATACATACATGAAAAGGCGTATGTGTATGCAAAGGTATAGGTATCACATAAGTGTGAATGTAAGGTATGTACATTCAAGGGTGTAGAAGTGAGTGAAAAGATGTCTGTATGTATCTGATAAGAAAGGGAAAGATAAAAGTTTATTACTTCTGGAGCACCTGGCTAGCTAGGTTGGTAAAACAAACAATTACTACTCATATATATCTTGGCATTAAGATATCCTTTATTAAAAGCATGAAAATTAACATCAGATAAGAGATCAAAGTTTCCAATATCATGCTTAAAATCAATTAATCTTCTAGTACACAAAGACTGTCACTATAAATCTTAACACATGTAAGTGTTATTATTAAGGGATATCCACTACCATAATGGTAACAAATCACCAATTTAGTTGATGTGGATCAACAAACAGAAAGCTACAACTTAAACTCTACCAAGCCTATAACACTAGTACTCTTCAAATGTTTAATAGTATGTTATTAATTCAATCAATCATAATTCTTTGTTCTAGAAACATCCTTGTAACTTATGGTATGTTCTTCCAAACCCCAAGTGGAAAGTCTTTCTTGTTCAGAATTTAATTAATAAATTTTAAAATAGGCAGGTTGCCTGGGTGGCTCATTCAGTTAAACATCAGCCTTTGGCTCAGATCATGATCTCGGGGTTCTGGGATGGAGCCCCGTACCAGGCTCTCTGCTCAGCAGAGAGTCTGCTTCTCCCTCTCTGTCTCTCTATCTCTCATTCTTACTCTCACTCTCTCTCAAATAAATAATCTTAAAAAAAATAAAATAAATTTTAAAATAAGTATGTTGCCTGAAAAAAATCATGGAAAACTGAGTATTAGGCTTTAAAATATCATCATAGATGATAACGGCTAGCCATTTCCTTTTAAATACGTGAAAAAGTAGTATCTTTCTACATAATATAATTGGAGTTCCAATTGGATGCCTGAGAGTTGAAAGCTCTGGGCTGAAATACGTTAAGTCACATCAAATTCATGTCCATTGGTTTAAGTGATTTGACAATTACAGAAAATTACAATTTGGTTCTTTTCCTTGAGTGAAAAATTTCACCATGAAGGGGTAAGTCATTATTTCTTAAATGAAATACATAAAACATTCTAACTGGCAAATAAAAATAGTGAATAATATCTGTCCTATGATTCTATTAGCATGATAAATAAATCTTGTATGTAGCAAACACTTACTTTCATTAAAAGCATATTCAAATCCTTCCAGGGTATCAGGAAAATCAAGAGGTGGTTCATCTTTTTTCATTAGTTCATCCAAATCAATCCTAGATAATAAATCTAGAAAAGAATATGAAATGAATTAACATTCATTTTCTTAATAAGTTATATTTTAATAACAAAGTTAATAATAGAGATTGTATTTTTGATTATTTTAAGTATCTTTTTTTTTTGTAATAAAGATTTTATTTATTTATTTGACATAGAGAGATAGACGGAGAGGCAGGCAGAGAGAGAGAGAGAGGGAAGCAGGCTCCCCGCTGAGCAGAGAGCCCGATGTGGGACTCGATCCCAGGACCCTGAGATCACGACCCGAGCCGAAGGCAGCGACTTAACCCACTGAGCCACCCAGGCGCCCTTTAAGTATCCTTTTGTTCTACTAGATTACTTTATATGAGTTGCCTTATTGATAATATTTTTAAAATTTTAAGTTCCCCAAGTGCTATATCATGACAATATCAAAAGCACTTTCAAAATATCAATTCCCAAAACAATCACAATTTTAGATCCTATGTACCACTGTAGTAAATTATTAACTTCTTTTCCTCAAAATATTCAGCTATTAATTTGTATCTCACTAACCTCCATCTATAGTTTCAAAAGTTTCAGGTCATTTAAATAGTCACTAAATCTTATATAAAGATGAAACTACCATTTATGAATAAGGAAACTTACAAATTTAAATGGGGTAATATAGCACATTATGGAGAAAATGTGGTTAATACAAAGCAGTTTTTATTCTTCACACCATTTGATTTCCATACCATAAAAATACTCTCAACAAAGATTTTTAAATAAATAAATTTTTAAAAATAAATAAATAAATTTTTAAATAAATATTAAATTTAAATATTTTAAATAAACAAAGTATTTTGAAATAATTCTGGAGTTATAGAAATGTTGAAAGAAAATACAGATAGTACATTTATGTCCTCTATCCAGTTTCCCCTATTGTTAACACCTAAAAAACAGATATCAAGTCAGGAAATGGGTGGAAGACATGAGCAGACACTTCTCCAAAGAAGACATACAAATGGCTAATAGACACATGAAAAAGTGTTCATCATCATTAGCCATTAGGGAAATTCAAATCAAAACCACATTGAGATATCACCTTCACCAGTCAGAATGGCCAGAATTAACAGGGCAAGAAACAACAAATGTTGGAGAAGTTGTGGAGAAAAGGGAACCCTCATACATTGTTGGTGGGAATGCAAACTGGTACAGCCACTTTGGAAAACAGTGTGGCGGTTCCTCAAAAAATTAAAAATAGAGCTACCCTATGACCTGGCAATTGCACTACTGGGTATTTACCCCAAAGATACAGATGTAGTGAAAAGAAGGGCTATATGCACCCCAATGTTCATAGCAGCAATGTCCACAATAGCCAAAATGTGGAAAAAGCCAAGATGCCCTTCCATGGATGAATGGATAAAGAAGATGGGGGTCCATATACATAATGGAGTATTACTCAGCCATCAAAAAGGATGAATACCCAACTTTTGCATCAACATGGATGGGACTGGAGGAGAGTATGTTGAGTGAAATAAGTCAAGTGGAGAGAAAGTCAATCATCATATGGTTTCACTTACTTGGGGAACATAAGGAATAGTGTGGGAGGACATTAGGAGAAGGGAAAAACAAAGAGGGAGAAATCAGAGTGGGAGACGAACCATGATAGACTGTGGACTCCAGGAAACAAACCGAGGATTTCAGAAGGGAGGGAGGTGGAGGGATGGATGAACCTGCTTATGGGTATTAAGAAGGGCACAGATTCCATGGAGCACTGGGTGTTATGAGCAAACAATGAATTATGGAACACTCTATCAAATACTAATGATATACTATATGGTGACTAACATAACACAATAAAAAAATAATTTAAAAAAATTAAACAAAATAAAAATAAAACATCCCACATTACCAGGGTACATTTGTGAAAGTGAAGAAATCAACATCTGTACGTCCCTATTAACTAAGTCCAGAAATTATTCATCTGTTTTCCCATTAAGGTCCATTTTCCATTCCAGGATCTCATCCAGAACATCACCCCACATACAGTTGTCATGTCTATCAGTCTCCTCTGGCCTGTGACAGATTCCACTCTTTGTCTCTTTTCTATGATCATGACTGTTTTGGGGAATATTGGTTAGGTATTTTGCAGAATGACCTTCAAATTAGGTGTATCTGATTTTTTTTTTTTTTTCATTTTGTGATTAGACCAGGGTTACAGGTTTTTAGAAGAATACCACAGAGGTAAACTGCCCCGCTTATCACATCATATCAAAGGGAATATGATATCCATGGTATATCCCTGGGGATGTTAATCTCCATCAGCTGGCTAAGGCAGTGTCTGCCAGACTTCTCAACTATGATCCCTATTTTTTCCCTTTCTATAATCTATTCCTTGGAAGTGAGTAAGGCTAGCCCACATTCAAGGAAGAAAAGTAGAACTGTGCTCTGCCTTGTGGAACAAAGAATACCTACATACATTATTTGTAATTCTTCTGTATGAATTTTTGTCTCTCTTCCTCCATTTACACATTTATTCAATCTTGTATCAGTACAGAATCAGGGATATTTATTATATAATTTGGGTTATAATAAATATTACATCATTTATTTTGTTGCTCAAATTGTTCCAGCAATGGCCATGGCTCTAAGCTCTTCCAGCTGGCTCCTATAACTGTTTGACATGCTCTTATTTTTTGTTTTTTAAATATTTCCCTATTTTGTGTTACCACAAAATGCGTGTTCTAGGCTTATCTTTTCCCTGCCACAGGCTAGAATCAGTCTGTCAACAAGTATTTAATGACCTTTTAGGCTCTTATTATAGCATGAGGCAAAAATTCTCACTATATGTCATCAGAGTTATATCAGAACTCAAAAAAACAAAAAGATAAACTTCAAATTTATTGTTCCAAAGAAAAGATATTTTTTAAAAAGTTTAGGTTTTGGGGCACCTGGGTGGCTCAGTGGGTTAAGCCTCTGCCTTTGGCTCAGGTCATGATCTCAGCATCCTGGGATCAAGCCCCACATTGGGCTCTCTGCTCAGCAGAGAGCCTGCTTCCCCCTCTCTCTCTGCCTGCCTCTCTGGCCTACTTGTGATATTTCTCTCTCTGTCAAATAAATAAATAAAATCTTAAAAAAAAAAAAAAAAGTTCAGGTTTCGAGATTTTGCATTCTAACTCAAGTTCCCGAAGAGAAACCAGCTCCTAGGATACATAATAAAGTAAACCAGTCCCTTTTCCTACAAAAGAATTATCTCAGAAGAAACACTTTATTTCTGTCTTACAGAAATACAACAAATCCATCTGTATGGAACATCAAAATACGCCAAAGAAAAAAGTAGTTTTTCTACCTCCAGTCTCTAGTCTCTTTCTGTAGGACATAAAGATAAGCCATCAAAAAAATAATTTTTTAGTACTCTTCAAACTGCCACACCAAATAAAACTCGACTCACATAAAAATACGGCATCTTCAAAATTCAAAAATAAAAAATGTTTGCAAATTCTCCGGTAAAATGGAAATGTCACATAATATGCATACTGGGCTAACAAAGGGATACAGGCCGACAAATTTCTAATTCATTAGTGAATATCTGAACACCATGTACTTCTGTGCAAAACAGAGCAAAACAGAAGATTTTTTAATAGCAAAAATGGCTTGGAGTGGCTCGAAAATTCTCTTTCCAATGAGCTGAGGTTCCTTCACTATAGTCATTTACAGTTCAAACTTAGAAACCTTTTAATCAGATACAGAGCAACCATCTAATTTTTAAGCAGATATATTATGTATAACAGCCGCTTTGTCTATCAGTTCAGATCATAAAATGCCACCTAACATCTACATACCAATTTAAGGTTTTCACATACTTTATCTCACTTGATCGTCACAACCCTATAGAACAGTAGCATGTATTATCACCTTCACCGTCTTTCAGATGAGAAAATGAGCTCAGAGAGGAAAAATGGCTTGTCCAAAATTATACCTTAATAGTACAGTGGGATTAATGGAATAGATGTAGTTTCCAATACCTGACTCAATGCTCTTTCAAAATCACCATACTTACTCTATGTGCCATATCAACCCTACAATATTCTAACCCCGCTCTTCCTTACCTTATAAAGAATAAAGTTAGGAATATAGAAATATGCTTTTGCCTTGCTTGAAATGTTCCTATGAAGGACAAAATGAAAACTAAATAAATAGGCATTCCTTAAACTTCTCTTCTATTAACAAAGGAACCAGATATAGATATTTTATTTCATTAGTACTGAGAAGACATGCAAAAAGAAAATGTCAGAAATTACTTTTTCTGCTTTTTAAAAAGAAAGCAATACTATAAGTTGCATTTTACATAGAGACTGAGTTTCAAAGGCAGTGGATTAGGCAAAAATCAAGTATAATAAAACATTTCCATTAAAAATACCTTCATTCACCTATAAAATACAGTACGACTGAATCCATATAATTTAAATATGCATCAGATGTAACACAAGTGTTTTTTCTAAAACATGCCTCTGGTAATTAAAGTGACTCAGCAACTAGAATTCTAAACTTCAACTAAGCATATGCAATACTTGGATAAAAATACCACTTGATACCCAAAGAAATGAAAACAGAGGCTTAAACAGATTATTTGTACACTCATGTTCATAGCAGCATTATTCACAATAGCCAAGAAACAACTCAAGTGTGCAAAGACAGAGGAATGGTGTGATGGTTAATTTTATGTGTCAACTTAACTAAGCCATGCCGTGCCCAGATACTTGGTTAAACTTTCCTCTGAGTGTGCCTGCGAAGGTGTTTCGGGATGAGATTGACATTTGAATCTGGATGAATATGTATATGATACTTTCAAACACTTTTGGAAAACTAACATAATGAAATTGGTTGGTTGCTCCGAAGGTCACTGGACAACGAAGTGGAAAAAATAGACAAATTCAGAATTCAAATTCTCAGCTCAAGCACATCATAAACAACCTCTAATTTTCTAAGTGTGTCCTGAAGGTAACTCTGATCTCCTGTAGCTGAATGGCTGAGATTGTTAAAAATCAAACACAGAAGCTCATACTGCAACCAGCTGAATTATAATACAAGCAGAACTACCAGCCTCACAGGTGTCCACTGTTAAAGAGAGGACAGTGACTGGGAAAGAATGGGGTCCTGCAAATTGGAATGGAATGCAGTTAAGGACAATGACTCTCTAAATTCTGACCATTCTTTGTCAAAGGAAGCTTTCCCACCCTCAGTAGAAGCAGTCTCTCTACCTTAGTCTGGGAAAATTAAACCTTTGTTTAAGGAAGCTGTCTCGCCCTCCCCTGAGGCTGTTGCCAGGCAAGACAAAGCTGATTCTTGGGGCACCTGGGTGGCTAGGTGGGTTAAGCGTCTAATTTCATTCAGCTCAGGTCATGATATCAGGTCCTGTGATCAAGTCTCACATGAGCTCCCTGCTCAGAGGGCAGTCTTCTCCCTCTCTCTGTCTCTTCCCCTCCCCCTTGCTTGTTTTCTCTCTCTCTCTCTCTCTCTCTCTCTCTCAATAAATAAATAAATAAGCTGATTCTCTTCAGGACCCACAGCCCAAAGCCCTCTTTGCATCTAGACTTTCAACTACACTCCAGTCATAGCAGACCACTAAAGGTGAGGTATAAAGTGTGACTCATAAGGAGGTACACAACAAAAGCACAACAAAAGAACTACCTGGTTTTTCGAATTTATACAGATAGAAATCCAGAGAACATGTGTGGGAATAAATATTAAGGGTATGGAACAATGGAAGGTCATGGACCTGGAAGGAACTGGATTAAAAAACTGGTACCAAGAAAATCTGGGAAAGAGTTATGTGAGTAAGTCCCCTCTGAAAAGGAAAAAGAAGTGAAAGATATCTGTGTCCCAAATTAACGCTCACCAAAAGGTGACCTCAAAAGAGTAAGATATTAATAATCAAGTGGATAAGATGACTCCTGTGGAGACCAGTCAGCCTCTCTCCCCAGCCACCCCTGTCATTGCCCAATGGGCTCATGAACAAAGTGGTCATGGTGGCAGAGATGGTTGTTATGCATGGGCTTATCAGTATGAACTTACACTCACCAAAGCCAACCTGGCCACAGCCATTACTGATTGTCCAATCTGCCAGCAGGAAAGGACACCACTTAGTCACCAATACGGCATCGTTCCTGTAAGTAATCAGTCAGCTACCTGGTCACAGTGGATTACATCAGACCACTTCCATCAGGAAAGAAGCAACCTTTTGTTCTTACTGGAATAGACACTTTCTCTGAATACTATTTGTCTTTCCCACATGTAATACTTCTACTGTATCTACTGCTCGTGGAGTTACAGAATGCCTTATCTACCATCATGGTGTTCCACATAGCATTGCTTCTGATCAAGGAACTTACTTCACAGCAAAAGAACTGCAGCAATGGTCCAATGCTCATGAAATTCAATGGTCTTACCATTTTCCCCACTATCCTGAAACAGCTAGTTTGAGAGAATGGTGAAATGGCCTTTTGAAGATTACGGTGCCAGCAAGGTGATAGAACCTTGCTGGGCTGAGCAAGATTCTTCAGAAGGCTGTACATACTCAGAATCAGTGTCCAATATATGGTGCTATTTTTACCATAGCCATAATTTACAGGTCTAAAAATAAAGGGATAAAATGGGAGTATCACCATTCACTATCACCCCTAGTGAACAAGGAAAGAATGTCCATTTTCTCACTATTCTCATTCAACAGAGTATTAGGAATCCTAGTAAGTACAAAAAAGGCAAGAAAGGGAATAAAAGGCATACTGTCCAATGTGCAAATGACATGATGGTTTACACAGAAAATATCAAGGAATCTACCCCCAAAATTCCTTGAACTATTAAATGACTTTAGGAAACTCGTAAAAACACGTAGGAAACACGTAAAACTTGATTATATTTCCATAAATTATCAGTTAATATGTGGCAACTGAAATTAAGAACACAACACTGTTTACAATCACTCTAAATAATTAAATCTTAGGGGGCGCCTGGGTGGCTCAGTTGGTTAAGCGACTGCCTTCGGCTCAGGTCATGATCCTGGAGTCCTGGGATCGAGTCCCACATCAGACTCCCTGCTCGGCAGGGAGTCTGCTTCTCCCACTGACCTCTCTCCTCTCATGCTCTCTCTCTCTCAAATAAATAAATAAAATCATTAAAAAAAATTAAAAAAATAATTAAATCTTAGGTATAAATCTAAGAACAAATGTTTACAACTTACATGTTTAAAATTACAAAATGCTCATGAAGGACATTGAAGATTTAAATAAATGAGAGACATAACAGGTCATGGACTGAAAGATGCAATAAAGATGTCAATTGTCACCATATTCATCTATAGGTTTAAATATAATTCTTATCAAAATCTCAGTTAATTTTTTTGCAGATATAATTTTACTCTAAAATTTATATGGAAGAGCAAACAACCTAGAATAGCTAATAGCTAAACAATTTTGAAAAGGAATAAAATGGGAAGAATCATTCTACTCATGTTTAAGATATACTAGTAATCAATTGAGTGTGATTATTAATGAAGATATAGACACAGATCCATGGAGCAAAAGAAAGAACCCAAAATAAGGCCACCCAAACACCCAAATACAACCAATTCATTTTTTACAAAGATGGAAGAAATAATTCCATGTTGGAAAGACAGTCCTTTTCACAAATGGTGCTGGTGCAAATAGACATTAACAGGCCCCCCAAAACCAACCAACCAACCAAACACCCACCTTGACTTAGATCTCCTACCTTCTATAAAAATTAACTCAAAATGTATCATGATGTAAAATCTAAAATTATAAAACTTTTAGAAGAAAACACAGGAGAAAATCTTCACAAACCAGGGTTAGGCAAAGGATGCACAGACATGGCACTAAAAGCATAATCCATAAAAGTTAAAACTGATAAGTAGACTTCTCTAAAGATAAAGTTTAATTCAGTTTGACAATTTGTTCTAAATATACTTTGCTATGCACTGTCACTTTATTTTCTATTATTTCCAATTTAACTCCTTCATTAATTGTTAGAAGCTCATGTGTACCAGGCTTTTTATTCCTATACTACCAATTAATTAAAAGATTCAGAGAAGGTAAGTAGCTAGTTCACAGTAAGCAGAAAAACCTGAGTTTGAATCCAGGCAATTTCACCTTTAGACCCTATCCATACTCTTTTTAGATACATCTAGTAGCTCTAAAATCCAGAAAACCTATGCAAACTCTTATATATTGCTTGAGAAAGTGTAAATTGGAACGACTATTTGGAAAATGTAATTTTCACATTATCAAGTAAGGCTGAAGATGCACAAAAAATCTATCTAGGAAACCCAGTGAGTCTATACACACATTCCTTCACCTCTCTCCTAAATCAGCCATTATTTTGAGAGTGCTAGTCATTTCCAGCAGCATACAAGCATACACTAAAACCTTCTACAGAATTTCCACAGCTTTCTCCAATTCCTCTCTTTCCATTTTCTATGGAAACTCTCCCATGTGGCTTTCATTTCCACCAATTCATGAAAACAGCTCGTTGTGATGATCACTAATGACCTCCACACCGTCAAATCTAAAAGTAATTTCTCAGTCCTCGTCTAACCTGAATCATTATCATGACTGAATGAATTACTCCCATTTTCTTCATTTGGCATTCAGGATCTCTCTCTTGCTCTTGGTTCTCAGACTATTTTACTAGAAATCCATTTTCAGCTTCTTTTGCTGGTTCCTCTTCATCTTCCTGACCCTAGAGTTGAGATGCATCAGGGCTCAATCTACAGATCTCTTCTTTTCTGTCTATACTGACATCCCTGGTGATCTCAATTAGGAGCTCTGGTCCTTTAAATATTACCTCCATGCTAATGATTCCTAAAATTTTCTATCTCTAACCCAAATGCTCTCCCAAACTCCATACTCAACTTCTTTACCTTTCCGTTTAAGTGACATCTCAGTTTAATATTTAATATGTCTAAAACCTAACTCTTGCTTTCCACTATTATCACCATAACTTGATTTTCACAGTTTTTTAAATCTAATACATAGCATCTATCTTAGAGCTTTTTAGGCCAAGAACCTTCAAATTTTTCTTGATTTCTCCTCTAACATCCCATGTCTAATCCAACAGAAAATCATGTAATCTCTTCCTTCAAAACATAAACAGAATCTGTCATCATCCTCTTTTGTTACCACCCTAATCCAACACAACATCATCTCTCACATTTGTCAGGAGAAAGCAATGCTCTTAGCCATTTCCCATATTTGAAGGTAAGGGCTAGTTACACCATCCCCTTGACAGAACATCAGCTCTAAAAGCAGGGACACGATGAGGCAAATTGTGAGCTAAGAAACTGGCTGTGTTGTCATATATATGCTTCAGGCTTTCATGAAAAGAGATAAAAGGTAGAAGGAGAGATTCTTGAGGTATCTTTATCATCCAGCCTCGTAAAACAGGACAGAACAGCAGTGAGGGATTCAGAAAAATGGCTGCAATCAAGATGGTCTGTGGCATTACCTGCAAAGCACCGTAGAGACCACAAAGACTCTACACTGAACAAGTAAAGAGACTCATTATCTGGCATAGTGGGCATCTCAACTTTAAGAAAATCCGTTGAAGAGATCTTTCAGTTCAACAAAGCACACTTATTTTAGGAGTAAACTTCTTTTAGACTGCAGACTTAAAAAAGTCTAGAACTCAAAATTCTCAAAGAATGTCTAAGGTAAATTCCCTCCAAGGTGTTAACATGGAGAGCCTTTCAAAAAATACCCCTAATTAATGCCACAAAGATAGAATACTGGATTATTAGGCAGATCATTATCCTAGCCTAGCATGACATTCTGATCAAAAAAATTATGATAAAGGCAATAGTCTTAACTCAAGAGACCTAGTGTTAGTTTTAGCATTAAATATACAACTTTGGATAAGAAAAGGGTTATGAATTCTTAGTTATAAAATTACATGATTTTATGATTTATTTACTGAGTATATACTCCATCTCAGATACTGAAACAGTTGTTAATCCATTACAGATGGATTAAAAACTCACATTCTTATTTTAGAATTGAAATGAATGGAAGATCACCTAAATATTCCTATGCCTTCATTAGGCACAATGAAAATACCCTGAAAAAGCAAAATAAGTATGTACCTTTCAGTGCTGTAGTCTTTTCTTTTTCATCTGGACCTCCCTGCTGGATTTGTGCCATGCTTATCCAAATTGGCAACAAAATTAAAGAGCTCAAGGAAATAGACATCAATCTTCAGAAGACAGTCTAGAATGAATGAAAGCAATAAATTAAGCTCTACTCAATCCTACCTACTCCATGAGAACTTCCTAGATCCTCCCATTTGGGATTAATCTCTCTATTCTGATTTCCCACTGCACTTTGTTGATGCCTATACCACAGTACTTATCATAGCCTGCCTTGCATTATAGTTATTTATGTATTTGTCTGGGTCAGCTACAGATTACAAGCCCCAGGATAGAGGTATCAACTTTTTGTCATCTTTATATCTCTCATGTCACCAAACACAGATACCTAAAGTCACTGACTAAACTCCCTATTTAAGTTTAGTTCTCTATCATCTAATTTTTTTTAAAAAAATATCTTCAGGTAATTCCAAAAGCCTGAAATTTCTTTTAAAATAAACTATAAGCATGTGCCAGTTACAAGATCAGAATGTCTTCCTCCCAGAAAAGACAGTCAGAAGGAGAAAGATAAAAAAAAGAACTTAAGAGTTACATAAAGCAACTCTAAGTTACCTCTAGTATAATTCAAAATACAACTTTAAGGGAAAAAAATTAGCCCTTTCAAAAATGAAACTATGCCAAATTCAATGTCTGGAAGCCATACTCTATAAATGGTACCCCAGTAAACAATCATGATATAAAATTATGATTTATTAAAAATCTAATCCTGCTCTATTTTGGCCAAAGGGAAGACATTTATACTATAAATCAATGGTTTTTCCCCAGGATGCCCATGAAGACCAAAAAAAAAAAAAAAAAATCACTATTCCTAAAGTTTAAAAGACAGAAATGCAACACATACAATAGAAAAAAATTTAATTTAGTCAATCCATGACTGTTAATGAAATTATATAAAAACCACATTCATGATCACAATAAATGAGACTGAACATTCCTCTGATCGAGGAACCCAATTTATTTGCTATCCACAAAATAAGGTTCAGTTTCCATTCAGAGGGATATTTTATAATTATCTTTACAAACTGAGGCATTTTCGTAATCAAGAGTATAGCAGAAAATACTTTAAAAAAATGAATACGGAGGGGCGCCTGGATGCTTCAGTTGGTTAAGCATCTGCCTTTGGCTCAGGTCATGATCCTAGGGTCCTGGGCTCTCTGCTCAGCATGGAGCCTGCCTCTCTCTCTCCCTCTGCCTGCCACTCTGCCTACCTGTGCTATTTCTCTCTCTCTCTCTCTGCCAAATAAATAAATAAAATTAAAAAAAAAAAAACCCTAATACTGAAATTTTAAACCATGAATGTTCCAAACAGTCATAAATCATATTGCCCTTATATCAATTCTAACTGTACGTTTGGGAGGTGGTATAAGAGGAAAGACCTTCTGGCTTCACCGTTAACTACACGTACCCTTGAAAAATTATTTAACTTCTCTGTCCCTTATTTTCAAATATGAAAAATGGCAATGATAACCATGTTTCCCTCATATTGTTACAGTGAGGCTAAATGTAAAATATTTTGTATAGTACCTGATGTGTATAATTAAGTGCTCAATGTATGCTGGCTTATGTATTTTTTAATTGTTATAAATGTATCACAGCTTCATCATTTAATAATAGCTCTGTGGCCAGGGACAAGACACTTAATATCCAAAATCTTCAGTTTACTCATTTATAAAATGTAGCTCAAGCAATAGTGGTTGAGAATTAGTATTATAGTAGGTATGTATAGCTCATCACTGCTATTACTAGCAGTAATGCTGTTTGTCAATGGAGGCTTCCTAATATGAATAACTAGAATATGAGAATATTTTTGACTGGGAAGGCATTCTCACTTAACAGGAAAGAAGTTGTTTCTTCTGTGAACAAGTAACTGAAAACTCTATAAAAGTACATGACAAAAATGTGTCTACATTACTTCAAGAAACTATAGCAGTTTGTATGGTAGGTGATGTATAAGACAGCAGGGTGCAGTGGTGAATTAAAAGAACAAGGTCACGGCCCAGGTGGTAGCTTAAATCTCTAGCTACCAAAACAAATTGTCAAATAGCTACTTATAAAATATATAAGACCTAGACTGATAATTACATCACATAAAATATATAAGACCTAGACTGATAATTACATCACATAAAAAAAATAGTTCTAAAGTTTATCTATTCATATGCAGGAATCAGTCTTATCTGTCAAGTCCCACAAGTTTGTGTACAGGTTTTACCAAGCAACTCCCTATTTATTATTCACCATCCTATAGCAGGAAATGAAGAGAAATGTTCATAATGAGAGATCCCACGCATTGCTCTCTGTTAACAATTCCACAATTAAATTAACTATCTATAGGGACTTCTTGCATTACTTACTATATCCCTCTGCCAACCCAGTATTTCCTCTAAATACAAGGAGTTAGGTTACTTTTCATTGGCTCCAAATTGTCTGATTTCTAAACAGAACAATTTATACTATTATTTCATTGTGACTGTTTTAATGAATGAAATTATAAAATTTTTTGGTGCTAGAGTAATTTTCAAGATTCACAGTTTAAAGTTCTAGAGACCTAGTGTACAGTATAGTGACTGCAATTAACAATCTTGCATTGCATACTTGGAAGTTGCTAAGAGAGTAGATCTTAAAAGTTCTCATCACACACACACACAAAGATGGTTAACTATATGAAGTGATGAATATGTTAACCAATGTTATTGTGGAATCATTCTACAATATGTACCTATATAAATCATTCCATTGTACTCCTTAGCCTTACATAGTGTTATGTGTCAATTATAATCTTAAAAAAAAAAACAAAAACAAAAACAAAAAAAAACCCCTTGGGAAAAAAAGCTCTATATACTGTACAATGTTTAATAACACATTACCCTTTTAGATTTTAATCTCCCTGAGGACAGGTACCATGTCTATCCCCAGCACATGTCTGGCATGTTTAGAACTCACTGGATATTTGTTGAATTTAAAAATGAATGAGTAAAAGATAGAGGAAAAAAAGAAAATGCACATTTTAAAGAATCATTTTTTAAGACTCTCAAAATTACACAGCATTTAATAATCATATTCTTATTTTATGAGATAACCAAAAAATACATGACACAATTTGCTGAAGTGATGATATATAAATTAAGAGACTACTAATTATTATCTGTGATCCTTAACCTTCTAGCAGCAGATGCAAAGCAGGTAAGCATGAAGCAAAAGCAATTTGTCTATTGCTCTCTTACTCACTGTTAGATTTTTACCCTCTCAAGTTATTTTCCATGGCTGTGGCACAGCTGGTGAAGCTAAATCAGGAATATTATAAATTCTCAATTTAGTTTTCCTGATAAAAATTCAGAGTTATAACCTGCATGACCACAGATAAACACTACTGAAAATGCAGTCAGCAAGCCGTTTGATACATTTGATATATATTAATATGTGCACTCAACATAGTTTATTTAGTATTATCTGATGGAGGTTAGGTTATAGGGAATAAAGTGGTAGAAGGTTTTTACTGATGCGAATTGGGACACAGTTGACATGTTGTATACTTCATGATAACCAGTGCTGTTTAAATATGGTTTCCTAGAAATGGTTATAGTATAAACTAGACTCAAAACATCTCAGTTCGCAATTTCATTCTGTGAACTACACAAAGCAATTATCATATCTTCTTTCCTCCTATGATTCCAACAGAGAACCCAGTATGTATAAATAAAGCTATAAATAACTTGTCATCTGTAATCTTTATCCAGTCAGCATTTCAAAACATGAAACAGTAGAACATTTCTTAGTTGCCCTGTTTGCTCAAAATATGGCATAAGCACTTATAATATGTATAGGAAAATACACAGATGCCTAAGTTTTCTACATCTGTTTGTTTTTAGGTAGGTATTAAATAGGAACTAGACATAGATGATTTTGCAATAGAAGGCCTTTCCACCTCACATTCTGAGTATAATGATGAAAGTATAAAATATATCACCAGACAAGTAAAACTGGGTTAATTCCCCATGACCTTTGGAGCTGGTTTGGTCTCAAAGAATCTATGCTTACTAAGTCAGGTTCTGGATATCCAGCTCGTAATAGCTTACTTGTGGAAGAAAGTACAGTAAGTGAATTGGTACAGAGATTTTCAAGAAACCAAAGGATTTACCCAAATTACAGTTAAAATATCCCTATTACTCAGAAGTTGCTCATCAGCAAAGGTCATTACATAATAATCCTGAATAGCTTATAGTTCAAGGTTGCAGCACACAAAAAATGTGTTTTGGAGTGTGTATATGTGTGCATGTGTGTATATGTAGACATTTATGGGCACTAGGGAAAAGACTGAGGAACGAGGGCATCAGGAAGAGCAGACATGGAAGACAAAGCCCAGAGTAATATGGGCTCTTGGTACATAGAAAATGCCAGCTCCTATAGAGAATGCTATCTACACTTGGCTCAAGGCTTAGCTCAGAGAAGGAATACCTGATTCTAATCTAATCCTTTTTAAAATAATTCCCTAGTTTATCAGACAATATCATATAGAAGGACTGGAATGAGAAAGTCAGCTTTTTAATCTCAATTCCACCACTTAGTAGCTGGGTGACCTTGTGAAACTCTTAACTTTCCTAACCTAAGTTATAGGAATAACAAAGAAAATAAGAGCACTTTCCTTTTACAGGGCAATTATGAAGATTTTATCAAAGAATGTATACAGGGGTGCCTGGGTGGCTCAGTCAGTTAGGCAGCTGCCTTCGGCTCAGGTCATGATCCTGGAGTCCTGGGATTGAGTCCCACACTGAGGTCCCTGCTAAGTGAGGAGTCTGCTTCTCCCTCTGTCCCTCACCCTGCTCTCGTGCTCTCTCCCACTCTCTCTCTCAAATAAATAAAATCTTCAAAAAAAAAAAAGGTATATAAAATTATGTTGAAAACTATAAATTTGTCTATAAATATTAGTAATCCACATCGTTTCAAACATAGTTGGGTTCCAATTAATTTGTACTCAAACACATAAAGGGGGGCACCTGGGTGGCTCAGTTGGTTAAGCAACTGCCTTCAGCTCAGGTCACAATCCTGGAGTCCTGGGATCAAGTCCCGCATCGCACTCCCATCTCCATGGGGAGTCTGCTTCTCCCTCTGACCTTCTTGCCTCTCATGCTCTCTCTCAGATAAATAAATAAAATCTTAAAAAAAAAAAAACACCACACATAAAGGGTACCCAAATCAGTACAATTTATAGGAATGAGAAACTTCTTCTCTCTTTTTTTTTTTAAACATTTTTTATTTATTTATTTGACAGAGAGAGATCACAAGTAGGCAGAGAGGCAGGCAGAAAGGCAGGCAGAGAGAGAGGAGGAAGCAGGCTCTCCACGGAGCAGAGAGCCTGATGCGGGGCTCGATCCCAGGACCCTGAGACCATGACCCGAGCCGAAGGCAGAGGCTCTAACCCACTAAGCCACCCAGGCACCCCAGGAATGAGAAACTTCTGATGTGTGCCATTTGGATGAGTTCTAAATAGAAATAATAAAGCCCCATTAAAAATACCTGTTGGGGGCGCCTGGGTGGCTCAGTGGGTTAAAGCCTCTGCCTTCGGCTCAGGTCATGGTCCCAGAGTCCTGGGATCAAGCCCCACATCAGGCTCTCTGCTCAGCGGGGAGCCTGCTTCCTTCTCTCTCTCTCTGCCTGCCTCTCTGCCTACTTGTAATCTCTGTCTGTCAAATAAATAAATAAAATCTTAAAAAAAAAAACCAAAAAACCTGTTGAGCTGACTTGGGTTTCTAAGACTCTACGTTAAAGATAATCATAATGAAATTTAAATTTTTAAAATATAATTTGTTCATATTTTTTCTAATATTATTAAAATGTGTGTCTGGAAAATGTTCAAGTATGGGAATTCTACCTTCATTTAGATAAAAGTTTGTTCAAAGAATACTGTTCTATTTCCCAACAGCATATATTAGTCAAAAAGTTACCAAGTCCTTTCATACACATTACTTTAGTAGGTCATCACCACCACTGTCGGGGTAGGAGAAGTTGACATATCTGCATTTTACAGAGATGAGGCATCCTGAGCTTTGAAAAGCTAAATAACTTGGCTCAGCCATCCCAGATGGTATGGGGATTCTAACTCCAGTCTTCTGACTCCTGCTTAGAAGCTCTTAAAACAAGCTCCTCTACCTGCATGGTGGAGTCAAACTACTTAAACTTTACAGTTTCAATTTCTAGTTTATGATAGTATGCTATCAGTACCCTTTCGTGTACTAATTATCAGGAAGTCTTACAATTTGGAGTCTGAGCAAGTTGGACATAGTTAATTATATAAAGATGAAACATGTCAACGAAAATTGTCTCAGTCTATTTGGTTTGCTGTTCAGAATTAAGATTGATAAAAATTACTGCTCATCATTTCCATCATACCAATACTTTGGAAAATCAAGTATCTAAAGAAAGAGTCAGAAGTTAAGGAATGCCAAACAGAAATATTTTAGAAGAAACTGAAAATGCACTACTGTGCCTTTTTAAGAGGTTCCAAAATTGGAAGTCATCAGGATAGGTTTCACAATGTTTTGTACCTATCAAAAAGACAAACTCAACAAGGCTAGAATGAAATCCTTAGAATAACTTCAAAACAATGCTAAAACTCAAACTAAGAAATTAAATGAGGACTAAGATAACTCTTGATTTTGAATCCCCTAAAAAGAAAAAAAAGGAATTTAAGAAGTCTAATATGAAGTTTTCATAATGTGGAGTGGAAATGGCAGAGGTATGGCTAAGGACAAAAACAATTCTCAAAAGGATACAATCAAAAATTTGGAAAAACAAAGTCATCTTGAAAAAATAGTCTCTTTTATATGGGTCAAGTATAAATGTCACATAAGCTACTTCAGAGAACTTGAATTCTATGGTATAACATAAACAATATAATAAAATACATAACTCCAGGACAAATTAAACTAGTAGAAACTAATTATACTCATAAGATTTCAAAGTTGCCAATACTATGAAATAGCAATAATAACTTACATGCAAAGCCTACATCAAATTTTCTCATTCTATATATATGCTTACCAGGATCTCTGCTAAATTATGTGAACTCAAGGTTCAACTTAGATTTTTAAAATATAATATGCATGTGATAGACACTAAAGTGAACCCCATGCCCAGATGCCTCCTTCAAGGGTAACTTGCTGCTCAGCGGCAGGGAGTACAGTTAGCAAAAAGCTTCCCACTGTTACCCACATCAGAGTCTGCCTCAGGTGCTGAGTTGCCTCACTCAAGGTCAAGCCTTTCCTAGGCTGACTGGCTTAGTCACTGACTGAGTCAAGTGGGAATATGGAGGCCCCGCCATTTCGGACTAATGCAAGACAACTCCAAGCAATGTTTGCTCCAGAGCTCGCCATCAGGTTGGTGGAGGTTTTGGTCAGACCTGCATTAAGTTCAACTTCTCCCTCCAACCAATCCCATTGTCCTCCTTTTTTCCCTAAGTGTTGGTCTTTAATAAACATCTTGCACTCCAAATTTTACTTCAGCACATGCTTCTGAAAAATCCAAGCTGTCACAATGTACTTTTCTAAATACTTTTTTTTTGAAAGGAAAACAAACATACAATCAAACAAAAAACTTTGTATGTTAAAGAGACAAGATGTATCCAGAATATATAAAGAATTCTGGCAACTCAACAATAAAGACAAATAACCTAATTTTAAAAATGAACAAAGGAAATGAATACACATTTCTCCAAAGAAAATATACAAATGACTAAAAAGCACAATACAAAAAGATATGCTCAACATCATTAGTATTAGGAAAATGAAAATCAAAACCACAATAAGAAACCACTTCGCACCCTAAGGCATTGCTATAATCAACAAGAAAGACAGTAACAAGTACTGGTGAGAATGTAGAGAAACTGAAACCCTCATACATTGTTAGCTGGAATGTACATTGGTATACAACCATTTTAGAAAAGTTTGGCAGTTCCTTAAAATGTTAAACAGATTTACCACATGACCTAGCAATTCCACTTTAGGTATATAACCAAGAGCAATGAAAACACATGTCCACACCAAAACTTCTACACAAATGTTCCTAAAAGCATTAACCATAATTCCCAGAAAGTAAATGTCTATTAAGTGATGATTAGATAAACAAATTATGGTATATCCATACAATAGAATAGTATTCATTAATAAAAATTAAGAATTAATACATGCTCCAACATGAATAACCTCGAAAACATTAAGTGAAAGAAACCAGCTACAAAAGACCACATATAATTCCATTTATATGAAATGACAAGAATAGACAAATCCATAGAAAGAGAAAGTAGACTAATGTGTTTTGGGTGTTGGGGGTGGGGAGGGAGTAAAGAGTGGCTGCTAATGGGTATGAGGTTTCTTTTTGAGTTGATGATTCCAATAGTCCAAAAGAGATAAATTGGAATAGTGTACCTCACTAAGTATTAAATGGTTCTCTCACTCCATCTCCTCTCTACAGCTGTAATGCCAAACATCAAGGCACAATGCACTCTCTTCTCTATTCCTTTTATGAAACAAGAGTGCTAAGTGGACTTTAGGCAGACTCATTTAAAGAACTTCTCTCTTCAAACGTCCCTACCACTCTACCATCCCTCCCATCAGAGCCAGGCTGGCAACCTGCTCTACTTAGACATAAGGGGCAAACTCAGTACTTCCTAGGTATAAAAGGTAAACATCATATATAAAGTTTTTATAAATTAGAGTGCTCTCATCTAGCTGCTTCTGGTTCTGTGCATTGTGGGTTCTCTGTCAGTGGTAATTTACTTCCCTGGCCTGTCACTACTCCTTACATACATACCCCTTCCAGTGATTCACTGATTTACTTTGGATATGATTTAGTTAATTCCTTGACCACACACCACTTAATAACACCCCAATTTTACCCAATTTCTAACAAGGAATGAAATTTAGTAATAACTGCTTTATTATTATTATTATTATTATTATCAGAACTGATTCCACATATTGTATTAGCTTATACTTCAAAGTTAGAAACATACCATTTGCTATACAAACAAAAATTAAAGCATTTAAGCATATAATCAAGCAATTTACTCTTAATGCCAGTAAGCTATACTAATAACAGCAACAAAGTTTAAAGGTAAAGTTAAGCTTTGTGAAGACCACAACTGTACTGCAAATGAGGCATTTAAATACCACTCATTATCAGTGCTACTGACAGTGCATTCCTTGTTGTTTACTTAAGGGGAAAATCTCTGTGAAGCCTGATTTTACCTAAATTTATTAATAACAATGAATGCCATCACTTAAGTGCCTTCAGAATAGATTTTTTTTCACTACTAGAATTTCCCAATTCTTTATAAAGTGATAGTACTTTCTAGAATTTCATGTTTGTACCATATTTCAACACCTAATCGTGGAACCAAGAGGCAATGAATTCAGAAAGATTTGGGGAGGCTCTATATTGTTGGTGATACTACAAAATCTGATCTTAAAAAAAGAGAGCTAGGAATTTGAAATCTCAAGTCATCATTTTAAACTACCATATTAATTACAGTGGTTATTTACTTCATTCAGAGAACAATACACACAATTCATACCTTGCCTAAATTAACAAAGGATTTAAGACAACAAAATTCTCTTGTTCCAAAGGCAAAGGGCTTTGAACCCTCTTGGTTTCTATAAAATATTTTTTCCTCAACAAAGACAACCCTTACTTAGCCACACTATTAATTACAGGAAATTAACTCTGTGGCACTGAAGTCGTCAGCACAAGGGCACTTTGTGGAATGTTAAGCCATTTATGTTATTAGACCTATGCTTAAATACAGTATGCCAGATGGCTCTCGTTACTATTGTCTACATAAGCACAAAGTGGTAGAATCCCTTCCTATGATCATGAGAGTCAAGAATTTTACAACTAGACTTCTCTTCCAACATTATAGCTATGTCCTCTGAGTGACCCTCCTATTGAGAATAACTAAACTTAGAAGGTATATTACAAAACTCAGAATATCTATAAATGTTGCTCACTAAATTATCATTAAGGAAGAAATAATAATTTCAATATCTGCAGAAAAAGTATTTGATAAAATTCAATACTCATTTTTGAAAGAGAACTCATAGCAAAGTAAGAAAAAAGGAACACCCTTAACATAATAAAGAGGTTCAACAAAATAAAACAGAAATACAGTAAAACTGCTCTTCATGGTAATATATTAAAAACATTCTCTTTAAAATCAGGTACCAGGGGACACCTGGGTGGCTCAGTTGGTTAAGCAGCTGCCTTCGGCTCAGGTCATGATCCCAGCGTCCTGGGATCGAGTCCCACATCGGGCTCCTTGCTCGTCAGGGAGCCTGCTTCTCCCTCTGCCTCTGCCTGCCATTCTGTCTGCCTGTGCTCGCTCGCTCTCCCTCTCTCTCTCTGACAAATAAATAAATAAAATCTTTACAAAAAAAAAAATAAATAAATAAAAAAATAAAATCAGGTACCAGAAAAGAATGCCCATCATTACCACTTAACTATTTCCACTTCTAATCAAAATTTTCTGGAGGTTCTACTAGTATAAAATATGGAAAAGTAAATGAAAACGTATCAGAATTGAAAAAGGAAAGTTTTTATTTGCAGATAATATGACCATATAAAACAAAACAAAAGAAGAAGAGCCAAGAAATAAGACTTCCTAGAATCAAAAAACAAGTTAAGTCTATTATTAGGAATAAAAAGAGAATTCAGCAAGATGGCTGAAGTGATTTATATATAAAAATAAAGTGTATTTAAATACCACCAACTATCAGTTATAAAAAAAAATCAGTTACAAAGCATGGTTTTTTAAAAAGAGGTACCATTCATAAATGCAAAAAATTAAAACCTACATATTAAGAATAAATCTAACAAAAGATGTGTTAAACCTATATGCACAAAATGATAAAATGTTACTGAATGACATAAATGAAGACAGAAATACATGAAGAGATATATCATATTCATGGACAGAAAAACTCAATACTGTAAAGATACCAGTTTTCCTCTAACTGATAAATGGATTCAATACAGTTCCATTCAAACCTAACAGAACTTAAAAAACTAATTCAAAAAGTTTTATAGATGAACAGCCAGAAATAGCTGACATGCCTGAAGAAGAACATTATAGAAGAGTTGCCTTACTAGGTATCACCATAACTAACACAGTAAGTCGTTAGTATTGGAATAAACAAAACGATTTATAGAACAGAACTATAAAACAGATCCACATAACAGACTGACGTGACACAGATGATACTAACGTATCACTGGGGAAAGGACAGATTTTTCAATAATTGGGACAACTGGTTAACTATGCAGTAAAAAAAAAAAAAAGAAGAAGAAGAAGAAGAAGAAAGAAAAAAGATACCTATCTTACTCCATACACAAAGATCAATTTTGAATGCACAAAGGGCATAATAAAGCAGAACTTTAAACTTTAGGGAAAAATATAGGAGACTACTGTTTTGATGTTGGGGCATGGAATGAAAATGTGATGAGATATTATTTTACATTCCCTAGACTAGAAAAAATTAAGAAACCTGACAATACCAAAAGTTAAAAAGAGTGGAATCTGAGAAATATTTCTATTCACACTTCTGATCAAAAGATAAATTAGTGAGGGCATCTGGCTGGCTCAGTCAGAAGAGCATGTGACTCTTAACCTTGGGTTTTAAGTTCAAGCTTCACACTAGGTGTAGAGATTACATACACAAACAAACATACAAACTTTAAAAAATTTCAATCACCATTAAAAAAATATATATATAAGTTAGTGTAAAAACATTAGAAAAATTGGCATGAGATTTCCAAATGAAACTTATCATCTCAACCCATTAATCCCATATCTTAGTTTACTGCTTGGACTTATACATGCACATGAGGAGACAGGTGTGTAAATGTTCACAAAATATTCATGTCATCACAAAAGCTGGTTTATTCAATACCTATAACTGCATAACAAATTACCTCAAAATGTAGTTGCCAAAAATAATAAACCCTTATCATAATCTCTCATGGTTTCTGTAGATCACAAATTTCAAAGCAGCTCAGCTGGGAGATTCTGAATCAGGTTCATGAGGTTGCAGTCAAGATATATTGGCCAGGAGGCACCTGGGAGGCTCAGTGGGTTAAGGCCTCTGCCTTCGGCTCGGGTCATGATCCCAGGGATCTGGGATCGAGCCCCGTGTCGGGCTCTCTGTCGGTGGGGAGCCTGCTTTCTCCTCTCCTTCTCTCTCTGCCTGCCTCTCTGCCTACTTGTGATCTCTGTCAAATAAATAAATAAATAAATCTTAAAAAAAAAAAAAAATATATATATATATATATATATATATATATATATATATATATATATTGGCCAGGTCTGCAATCATCTGAAGGCCTGGCTAGAGCTAGCGGTGACTCATTCACACAGATAAATTATCGATACCAGTTGTTGTTAGAAGCCCATGAGTGAGGTAATGAGGTAAAGAAGAATCCCTCATGGGCTTCTTCACAGGTCTGCTTGAGGATCACCACAACATGGCTTGAGAGAGAGCCAGGAGAGCAAGGGGAAAGCTGTCAAAGTCTCATCACCACTTCCTTGACACTCAACTGGCACAGAGGACAACCCTGTTCAATGCAGGAAGGGTCTACAGAAAGGCATGGCTATCAGGAAGAAAAAATCAGGGGCGCCTAGGTGGCTCAATGGGTTGAGGCCTCTGCCTTCGGCTCGGGTCATGATCCCAGGGTCCTGGGATCGAGCCCCACATTGGGCTCTCTGCTCAGCAGGGAGCCTGCCTCCTCTTCTCCCTGCCTGCCTCTGCCTACTCATGATCTCTGTCTGTCAAATAAATAAATACAATCTTTAAAAAAAAAAAAAGGAGAAGAAGAAATCATTGGGGACCATCTTAGAGTCTGGCAACCAAAACTGGACAGGGCTATTCTCCAATTATAGGAGGGCAAATCTACTGTAATATATTAATTGACTATATAGTAGTCAAAGTGAATAAATCACAGCCACACTAAAAAATATGGATAATTTTCCAATTTTTCAAATAATATCAAGTTTACAACTCTCAGGAAATTACATACAATGTAATACTATTTATACAAAGCTCAAAAACAAACTAAACTAAAATAATGTATAAGCATCATAGTTCATTCATAGTTCATAGTTCAGGTAATAAAACTACAAAAAATATCAAGAGAAAAACACAAAATTCAGAAGAGTGATTCTCTCTGGGAAGGTGGGAAGAGTATGAGATGGGGAGAGACACAAAGGTCAATTTTAGTTATTAATAGTGCTTTGATTCTTGGATTGAGGGAATTTATAGCTGTTCATTATATCATTATGATTTATAACTTGCATAAGCATTACATATAGGGTAGCCACTTGTGAATCAGTGCATAATATACACACAATCACACATAGGCCCTAGGTGAATATAATTTTTTTTATTTATCAACAATATATTTTTTAATAAATGATAAAGAAAAGCATTAAAAGAAAAAATATTATGACTAATTTTAGCAGTGCTACCCTCCATAATTTGTTCTGTGGTGCATTTTCCTCTAATTATGATGTTGACAGTCCGGTCTCATCTATTTAGTCAGAAATTTGGGAGTCCTGCTGGTGAATAAATCCTAGCAGAAGCAGTCATAAGGCAAAAGAATAATCAGATATTGAGTAAACTTCAGAGCAGTCATATATCAATCAAATATGAGCTAAGCTATTGCTATCACAAATCCAACTGATTCCTTGCCTGTTTTGAAATGGAACTAATATTCTAATAAAAACTGATTTCCTCAAAAGCTTTGGTACCAGCTATTTAAAAAGATAAACTGTAAAAATTTTTTAAAACTTCTATTAAAAAAAAAACCAACAACTTTATACTGAAATATCTAAAAATATAACTGTGCATTTCTGAAAATAATGAACTCTCATTTATGTTTTTGCTTCTTGTTTGGTATATTGCCTCTAATAAGGATAACTAGTAAAATCTGCCTTTGAGAATATATAAGTGATTAAAATTTTTTAATGCTGGCGTAAAGGGCAGTTATAAGCAACTGGGAAATGAAAGATGAGGACTAAGAATTCAATTAAGAATAATCTGTCCCTTTGACTACTAACGGATGGGCTCAAGTCACAAAAGACTATTTCCCACAGAGTATCATCTGCCAATTTTTCAACATGACACAAAAATGGGCTTTAATTCCGAGAAAAAAACAGTAATAACTTTCCTTGTTTTCCAAAATAAGGTAAAAAAGGGAAAACGCTATAACAGCAGCCACTGGAGGGAGGACTTGATGTTAGAATAAGAATAAAACAAGCATAAAATATTTTATCTGGTGCTTTGTCTGAACATAACATTTTGTTAAATTCATTTTTGTTTATTTAAATGACAAATGCTGAAAACACTGCTTTTTATACATGAGAGTTAAACCTCCTTTCACTGAAAAACAGATGTTGATTCCACCATCTTTTATTGGTGCACAAATTAGCAGTAAGAAAATTATAAAGCAGCCTAGACTAATAAAGAATTAGCACCAATGCTTGGTCAAACTATATACTTAAGGACTTATATTTTATTTTAAATAAGCTTATATTTTGTTCATTTGAAATACTGGCCACAAATTTTGTTCTAACACCTCAGGTATTACTTAGTCCCTACCTGAAATCTGAATTGTGGCATTGCTCTATATGTAGTTGAAGGGTTTGGTTTAGTTTCTAATAAAAATATTCATATATTTTAATATTTGTTGATGTAAACCTGGTTTTACACACAGACAAACACAAACATACATACACACACTCACACTTCAAACCTCCAGTGCTGGCCATTTACAAATCACTAAAAGAAATACTATTTAAAGCAAGTTTAAATAAAGATTCAAAACATAAACCACAGAACTGGAAGGGCACAGAAGTTAGCTTTTTCACAATCCCAGTTTCTATCTTAATAGTGGTCATATACTATACAGTAGACACGAGGCTTGTATAACAATTCTAAATATAACAAAAGTCCTTTCCCATTTAAAATGATTCCTTATACAATCAATATTTTAGAGTTGACTTCTTAAACTCAAGAGTCCTACTCCGATTTAATCAATGAGTCAACAAAACTGCCAGTTCTGAATAAGAACCATTCAGAAGAAAAAGCAAGAAATGAAGTGCAGATTAAACTCTGAAATAAATTCATTGGAGGGGCATAGAAATTCATCCGATAAGGTATTCAAGTGAATAGAATGCACCTAAACTAAGAAAACAGATTTTTTTTAAAAAAATTGGCAACAACAGATACGGAAATAATGTAACTCAGGCACTCGTGCAAAAGAAAAATTTAACAAAGCTATCAGTTAAAATGATATACCATACTATATCAAAGATATGCTTCTAAAATACCATAATTTTGTTTGTATTTTAAAGGTACAGAGAAACTATTTTAGGACTTTTGTAAAAAGAAAAAAAATTGAATTTTATGGAGTAAATAATTGGACCTTAATTTATGTGTTTTAATCTTTAGACCTTCCTAATATTGACATGACTTTAAAACAGGATAGAAAAATATTTGGAAAAATTCATATGGAAATGTACATGGAAAAATGCCTGAAGTATTCAGTTACCAACAAAAAACAAAAACCAAAGTTTTGTTATTACAGAATGTAAAGCACAGACAAAACAACTTCACCCAAATGTTTTGCAAAAATTCAAAACAAGTCTTGGGCAGTCAGGCATCTTAATAAATAAGATAACCAACAGATCTGTAATTCTATAGGTAAATATGTATTGAAACGTTGAAATTAAAACATAAAACATGAAATTAAAACACAAACATAAGTGACTATTGCTTTAAAAATTGTGCTGCAGCTGCTATTAGGCCAATACTTTCAGAAAACAAAAGGTGGTTGGGCTCTGAGAGAAATATATTTTAATGTTTATAGTCTAAGGCTCTCTAAAGAAGAAACCTCCTCTATTTTTAGAGTAATCTTTACTACAATGCGTTACTTAGTTTTGCTCAGATTTTGTTTTCCCTTATCTTTCATAACATTCACTGCTTAATTAAAAATAAAGTTTAAATTTTAAGACACGAAGATTTCTTATATTCTGAGACATTTCTCATTCACTAATTACTATTGCTGAAATATTTTCCTCAAATACTATACTCTCATAAGTGCCTCATGAAATTTAGCTCTTTGTATTTTATATTACAGCCATCTACATACAAGTCATATCACCTCTCAGAGGGTAAGTACTGTGCCTTTCTCATCTTGGTATTTCTTATATACAATGGGCTCATAAATGTCTTAAATAGGGCTTGTCTGCAAAATAATTAAAGCCTATAAAAGCAGATAACACCCCACCAAATTGGAGAAAGGATAACTAATGCAAAAATGAGTCCTTACTTCATTTTTTAAACTGTATTTATATAATTTAGTAAACAAATAATACTAAATAATACCCTTTCAAATGAGGCCTAGTAGCTAACTTAGACTAATTAACTGAAATAATAAAAATTGGTACTATTAGAGGATATAGTAGGATTTAAATAATGCTTATAGTCAAGGTCTTATTCATAAAGAAATAATACACAATACAGACAATAGCGATATAGAAACATAGGGTTTACATAATATTTGTAATCAGGGTCTCATTTAGAAGGAACCAATACACTCTAAAAAATAATAGCCATAAGGAAACACAGTAACACTTCATTACCAAGTTGAGGCATAGGCAGAACTTTCTCTTTTCCCAAGTTTAAGACTAATTATAGGATTTAAGTAGACCAGTAAAGTTTAGGGATGCATAAACAGAGCTGCAAGGAAAATGTAAAATATTTGTTATTTTTTAACAGTTATATGGCTCAATCAAAGTATAAGAATGATCAAACGAGAAATTTCTCAATGAAGAGGGCAAATAGTAGAAGAGAAAAAAACCATCCCTTTCAAATATCACTGCAACTTTTCCCATTAGGTCAACATGTAAACAACCTTAGCTGTTTATGTATACAGGATATGTGATAGGTGTTGGCAAACTGGCTCATAAATGGGAAAAGGAAGAACCACAAGATTTCAAACCATGTGAACTATATATAAACATCTGAGTGTAACAAATTTTGACATTTCAACTCTGACTTTCCGTTCCAGGCACTTTGTTTCACAGTGCCAGGTAAATAGAAGAGAGTAGAAAAATCATAGACTAATAGTAGTAAAGAATTGAGGATGGTGTTCCTCACACACCCTAAGCATCTCTACCTAAAATTCAAAAGCAATATGGAAAGGCAGTTGCAGGAATGGAGAACTAATAGCAAATAACTACAAATTAGAATTTGAAACCTTCTGGTTCATTTCAGGAATCCTTGATCTTTTAAACACTATATGTACAGCAGACAGATTATCAATGTTTTCCAAAGGTCACTACATGATTACTGAACAAAATCAATCAAATAATATATGTACCCTATCCACATCTAAATTCTCCATTTAAATTCGATGACATATGGCAGACTATAAATACCACATAGGCAGTTACTTTTCATATAATACTTGGTATCAAAAGAAGGTAACATCTACAACTGAAAGTTCTTTAAATCAGAGGAGTGTCTTTCCTGAGAGAAAACAAATTACCAGGGTAGAGAAGAGTATGATTGCAAAAGCACTGAGTAATGAGTACAGAATCAGAAATGTTGAAAAACTGAGTTCTTTCTTCCTAAGATCAGGATCAAGACAGGAATGCCCATTTTTTTATTTTGGCTGTGTTAGTCACCATACAATACACATTAGTTTTTGATGTAGTGTTCCAAGATTCATATCTTACATACAACACCCAGTGCTCCATGCAATGAGTGCCCTCCTAATACCGACCACCAAGCTCACCCTTCCCCCATCCCCTCTAAAACCTTCAGTTTGTTTCTTGGAGTCCACAGTCTCTCATGGTTCATCTCCCCCTCTGATTTCCCCTTCACTTTTCCTTTCCTTCTCCTAATGTCCTCCATGTTATTCCTTATGTTCCACAAGTAAGTGAAACCATATGATAATTGACTTTCTCTGCTTGACTTACTTCACTTAGCATAATTTCCTCCAGTTCCACCCATGTTGATGCAAAAGTTGGCTGTTCATCCTTTCTGATGGCTGAGTAATATTCCATTGTGTATATGGACCACATCTTCTTTATCCATTCATCTGTTGAAGGGCATCTTGGCTCCTTCCACATTTTGGCTATTGTGGACACTGTTGCTATTAACACTGGGGTGCATATGGCCCTTCTTTTCACTACATCTGTATCTTTGGAGTAAATACCCAGTAGTGCAATTGCTGGATCATAGGGAACTCTATTTTTAATTTTTTGAAGAACCTCCACACTGTTTTCCAAAGTGGCTGCACCAACTTGCATTCCCACCAACAGTGTAAGAGGGTTACCCTTTCTCCACATCCTCTCCAACATTTGTTGTTTCCTGCCTTGTTGATCTTTGTCCTTCTAACTGATGTAAGGTGGTATCTCAATGTGGTTTTGATTTGAACTTCCCTGATGGCTAATGGTGATGAACATTTTTTCAGGTGTCTGCTAGCCATTTGTGTGTCTTCGTTGGAGAAGTGTGTGTTCATGTCTTCTGTCCATTTCTTGACTTGATTATCTGTTTTTTGGGTGTTGAGGTTGAGAAGTTCTTTATAGATCTTGAATATCAGTCCATGCTTTATAGTGTCATTTGCGAATATCTTCTCCCATTTTGTGGGTTGCCTCTTTGTTTTGCTGACTATTTCCTTTGCTGTGCGGAAGCTTTTTATCTTGATGAAGTCCCAAAGTTCCTTTTCGCTTTTGTTTCCCTTGCCTTTGGAGACATGTCTTGAGAGAAGCTGCCATGGCCAATGTCAAAAGAGGTTACTGCCTATGTTCTCCTCTAGGATTTTGATGGATTCCTGTCTCACGTTGAGGTCTTTCATCCATTTTAAATTTATCTTTGTGTATGGTGTAAGAGAATGGTTGAGTTTCATTCTTCTACACATAGCTGTCCAATTTTCCCAGCACCATTTATTGAAGAGACTGTCTTTTTTCCACTGGATGTTTTTTCCTGCTATGTCAAAGATTATTTGACCATAGAGTTGAGGGTCCATATCTGGGCTTTCTACTCTGTTTCCATTGGTCTATGTGTCTGTTTTTGTGCCAGTACCATGCTGTCTTGGTGATCACAGCTTTGTAATAAAAGCTTGAAATAAGGCAACATGATGCCTCCAGCTTTGTTTTTCTTTTTCAACATTTCCTTGGCGATTTGGGATCTTTTCTGGTTCCGTACAAATTTTAAGATTGTTTATTCCAGCAGTTTGAAAAATGCCAATAATATTTTGATCAGGATGGCACTGAAAGTATACACTGCTCTGGGCAGCATAGATATTTTAACAATGTTTATTCTTCCAATCCATGAGCATGGAATGTTTTTCCATCTTTCTGTGTCTTCTTCAATTTCTTTCATGAGTGTTCTGTAGTTCTCAAGTACAGATCCTTTACCTCTTTGGTTAGGTTTATTCCAAGGTATCTTATGGGTTTTGGTGCTATAGTAAATGGAATCGATTCTCTAATTTCCCTTTCTACAGTTTCATTATTAGTGTATAAGAAAACAACTGATTTCTGTGCATTCATTTTGTATCTTGCCACATTACTGAATTGCTGTATGAATTCTAGTAATTTGGGGGTGGAGTCTCCACATAAAGTATCATGTCATCTGTGAAGAGAGAGAGTTTGACTTCTTCTTTGCCAATGTGAATAACTTTTATTTCTTTTTGTAGTCTGACTGTAGTACTAGGACTTCTAGTACTATGTTGAACAATAGTGGCAAGAGTGGGAATGCCCACTTTCTCCATTAATTGTACTAAAAGAAATACATGTGGATAGAGTATATAAAATGCAGCATTTGATTGCCTTTGCCTATTAATTTATGAATACCCACTTTTACCATTAAGTGAATTGAGAGAAGTAAATGTGGATATGGTAAATAAAATGTAGTATTTGACTGGCTTGGTTCATAAGTTTATTACAGAGTAAGCTCTAGATACACTGATAATCTGCCTGCCCTACACATCAAATGCTTAAGTCAGTACTCAGTGCAATGGGGGGAGGAACGCACAGAGATTGGAAGAAAGTAAAACTGTCTTTAATTGCATTTTATGTGACTGTTAACATGGAAAATCCCAGAGAAACTACAAAACAACACTACTACTGTCAACAAATTTAACAAGGTGAGAGAACACAAAGAAAAGTATAAAATTCAACTACATTCATAAACACAGGTACATATAGATCAAGAACAATTAGGAAATATGGGAAACAATCAGTTCAGTGGTGCCAAAAACATAAATTCCTAAAAATAAAGCTAACAGATAAGATCCAAGAATGTTACATCAAAAACCACTTTGTTGGAAAAAAAAAAAAAAGATGTGAATAAACAGAAAGAAATACCACTTTCAGGGATAAGAAAACTCACTATTTTTAAGATGATGCTCTTCCCCAAATTTATTTATTTATTTGTTTATTTATTTTTAAAGATTTTATTTATTTATTTGACAGACAGAGATCACAAGCAGGCAGAGAGGCAGGCAGAGAGAGAGAGAGGAGGAAGCAGGCTCCCTGCGGAGCAGAGAGCCCGATGTGGGGCTCGATCCCAGGACCCTGGGATCATGACCTGAGCCGAAGGCAGAGGCTTTAACCCACTGAGCCACCCAGGAGCCCCCCACTTTTTTTTTTTTAAAGATTTTATTTATTTATTTGACAGACAGAGATCACAAGCAGGCAGAAAGGCAGGCAGAGCCAAATTTATTTATAAATCCAACACAATCCCAATCAGATCACAGGAGGCTATTCTGTAGATATTGGAAAGTTAATTCTAAAATTCACACAGAAATACAGAAGACTAGAATAACCAAAGCAATTTCATAGCCCAACAAAGTGGAAGAAGTACCCTAAATAATTTTAAAAATTACCATAAAGTTATAGTAATCGAAACAGTTTGGTATTGAGAAAAAATATATATACAACAAAGGAACTGAACAGAGTCTAAAAATAGACAAACACATATAAAGTCAGTTGATTTCCAACAAAAGTGTAAGGCTAATCAACAGAAGGAAAGTCTCCAATAATAATGCTGACTGAATATCTGTATGGAAAAAAATAAAAACCAACTCACGTCATACATAAATAGTAACTCAAAATAGATCACAGACCTGGATATAATACCCAAAACTATAAAAATCTGGAAGAAAACACAGGAGAAAACTTTTGCAACCTTGAATAGGCAAAAGATTCTTAGTTATAACAGTAACAACAACAAAACACCTATGAAACATAAAAGAAAAAAATTGGTAAGTTATGTCTCATTAAAATTAAAAAACATTTGCTCTCCAAAAAATAACATTAAGAAAGTGAACAAGAAGCCACAAACTGGAATAAATATTTGAAAAAGACATATTAGGGGCGCCTGGGTGGCTCAGTGGGTTAAGCCGCTGCCTTCAGCTCAGGTCATGATCTCAGGGTCCTGGGATCGAGCCCCGTGTCGGGCTCTCTGCTCAGCGGGGAGCCTGCTTCCTCCTCTCTCTCTGCCTGCCTCTCTGCCTGCTTGTGATCTCTCTCTGTCAAATAAATAAATAAAATCTTTAAAAAAAAATGAAAAAGACATATTAGAAAAAAAGATTTGTATACAAATTATGTGAAGAACTCTTGGAACTGAGCAATAATAATAACCCAATTTAAAAGTAGGCAAAACAAACAAAGTCCAGACTAAGACAGGTGAATTCTACCAAACATTTAATACTCCTTCTTCTCAAACTATTCTTAAAAATTGAAGAGGAAGAAAAACTTCTAAATTCATTCTATGGGGGGCAGTATTACCGTGATACTAAAATCAGATGAAGACACAGCAAAACAAAACAAAAACCAGAACAAACAAAACAACTACAGGCTAATATCTCTGATGAACAGAAAAATACTCAAAAAAAATATTATGAAACCAAATCCAACAATACATTATTCCGGAATCAGTCAACATGATGCATCATATCAATAAGAGAAAGGATTAAAAACCCTATGACCATTTCAACAGAGGCAGAAAAAGCATGTAAAAAGTATAACATCTATTCATGATAAAAATCCTCAACAAAGTAGCTTTAGAGAAAATATACCTCAATATAATAAACTTACAATGTAGAAAAACTAAGAGCATTTCCCTAAGGTCAGGAACAAGGTAAGGATGTCCACTCTTAGCACTTTTATTCAACATAGTACCAGAAATCTAGCCACAGCAATTAGACGATAAAAGGTAATAAAAGGCATCCAAACTGGCAAGTAATAAGTAAAACTTCCACATTTGCAAATGACATGATACCATATATAGAAAACTCTAAAGACTCCACCAGAAAACTACTCGAACTGATTACTAGAACTGATAAATGAATTCTGTAAATTCAGAGGACATAAAATCAATGTACAGAAACCCATTACACTTCTATACGTTAATAATGAAGCAGCAGAAAGAGAAATTAAGAAAACAATCTCATTAACAATTGCACCAAAAAGAATAAAATAACTGGGACTAAACTTAACCTAGGAGGTGAAAAACTTGTACCCTGAAAACTATACAACACTGACAAAAGTAACTCAAGACAACACAAACAAGATATTCCATGCTCATGTACTGGAAGAACAAGTATTGTTAAAATGTCCATACTATCCAGATCAATCTACAGATTTAATACAATCCTATCAAAATATCAACAGCATTTTTCACAGAACTAGAACAATCCTAAATTTTTTTTTAAAGATTTTATTTGTTTACTTGACAGACAGAGATCACAAGTAGGCAGAGAGGCAGGCAGAGAGAGAGGAAGGGAAGCAGGCTCCCTGCTGAGCAGAGAGCCCAACATGGGGCTCGATCCCAGGACCCTGAGATCATGACCTGAGCCGAAGGCAGAGGCTTAACCCACTGAGCCACCCAGGCACCCCCAATCCTAAAATTTTTATGAAACCACAAAAGATCTCGAATAACCAACAGAATCTTGAAAAAGAAAAACAAAGCTGGAGGTATCACAATTCCAGATTTCAAGTTATACTACAAAACTACAGCAATCAAAACAGTATGGTCCTGGCACAAAACCAGAGACACAGATCAATGGAACAGAATAGAAAGCCCAGAAATAAATCCAAATTATATGGTCAATTAATTTTCAACAATGGAGGCCAGAAGAAGCAATGGGAAAAAGAGTCTCTTCAAAAAATGATGTTGGGAAAACTGGACAGCTATGTGCAAAAGAATGAAACTGGACCATTTTCTTATACCATAGGCAAAAATAAACTCAAAATTGATTAAGTACCTAAATGTGAGACCTAAAACCATAAAAATCCTAGAAGAAAGCACAGGCAGTAATGTATCTGAGATTGGACACAGCAACACATTTCTAGGTATGTGTCCTGAGGCAAGGAGAAAAAAAAAGCAAAAACCAACTGTCAGGAATACATCAAAATAAAAAACTTCTGTGCAGCAAAGTAAACAATCAGCAAAACTAAAATACAACCTATTGAATGGGAGAATATACTGCAAATGACATATCCTATAAAGGATTAGTAGCCAAAATATATAAAGACTTTATACAATTCAATATCCAAAAAACAAATAATCCAAATAAAAAATGGGCAGAAGACCTGAACAGACATTTCTCCAAAGAAGACATCCACATGGCCAACAGACACAGGAGAGATGCTCAACATCATTCATCAACAAGGAAATGCAAATCAAAATTATAATGAGTTATCACCTCATACCTGTCAGAATGGCTAAAATCAGAAACACAAGAAACAAGCGTTGTCAAGAATTGGGAGGGAAAGGAACCCTCCTCATTCACTGTAGGTGGGAACGCAAACTGGTGCAACAACTGCAGAAAACAGTTGGAGGTTCCTCCCAAAATTAAAAATAGAACGGGGTGCTGGGTGGCTCAGTCAGTTAAGCATCTGACTCTTGCTCTTAGCTCAGGTCCTGATCTCAGAGTCATGAGATCAAGCCCCAAGTCAGGCTCTGTGCTGGGCATGGAGCCTACTTAAGATTCTCTCTCTTCCACCCACTGCCCCTCCCCCGCCTCTACCTTTAAAAAAAAAAAAATAGAACTACCCTATGATCCAGTAATCACATTACTGGGTATTTACCTAAAAAATACAAAGACAATAATTCAAAAGGATATACATACCTTCATATTTATGGCAGCATTATTTACAATAGACAAATGATGGAAACAACCCCAGTGTCCATCAATATATGGATGGATAAAGAAGATCTGTGTGTGTGTGTGTGTGTGTGTGTGTGTGTGTATGTGTGTATATATATATACATATGTGTGTGTGTGTGTATGTGTGTGTATTAGAATTAGACCAAAAACATACCCTTAAATATAGAGAACAGATGGTTACCAGAGGAGAGATGGGCAGGGGGGATGGGTGAAATGAGTGAAGGGGATTAAGAGTACACCTATCTTAAGGAGCACTGAGTAATGTATAGGATTACTGAACCACTATACTGTAACCTGAAACCATATAACACTGTATGTTAACGATAATGAAATTTAAAAATTAATAAAATTTAATAGATTTCAAAAGAAAGCAGGCAAAAGATTTAAAAGAAATATACAAATAACCACTGAAAACTGACATGAAAAAACATTTGGAGGTGAAAGACATATTATTTTGGTTGGATGACAGTTTCATGGATGTGTCCTAAAACACACCAAAATATAAACTTTAAACATGTAAAGTTTATTGTAGTTCAGTTATATCTTAATAAAGTTAAAAGGTTATATCTTAATAAGGTTATGTCTTGGGTGCCTGGGTGGCTCAGTTGGTTAAGCAACTGCCTTCGGCTCAGGTCATGATCCTGGAGTCCCAGGATCGAGTCCCACATCGGACTCCTTGCTCGGCAGGGAGTCTGCTTCTCCTGCTGACCTCTCTACTCTCATGCTCTCTCTCTCTCTCAAATAAATAAATAAAATCTTTAAAAAAAAAAATAAGGTTATGTCTTAATAAGGATAAAAGGAGACTTTTAAATGTTAAAATGGTAACTGGTATGATTTATTCTCTTTTTCTAAAATGTTTACATGTTACGGATAGTACTCATTCTATGGAAAACAATGGACCATGTTGGTAGAAAAAATATGAGAAATACATACACTGCTATAGAAGGAATTATCTTATGATATTACAGTCAAATCTCATTATTTATTCTAAAAGCGATCAGCAAATACACATGAATACAAAAATAACTTAAACATCACAAGTATTTAGATTTGCGTATAATTATAACTGCTATTAAGGAATTCATAAGACTGCAAGCCAAAAAAAAATAGCTCTAAATATTGAAATTTCAAGCAGTCATATACTCCAGAAATACACTGGAAATAATTAGATTTCTAATCTTACCACTCCAGGCAATTCAGCAATATTTACACACATGAAGAAGAAAACTTAAGATGATCTTCAGCAAGCGTCTAATAACTGCTCTAGATTTAGAGGGCGTGGGAGTAGATATAGACATATGCTATTTCACGAAGATTATAAACTTCTAACATCAATGACCTTTATTAAATCAGCAGAACGAGCCTACAGTTTCCTACTATCTTTTCATTCATTCACTTAATGAAAATTTATTAACTGCTCAAACATAACAGATTTTGTGTTTGACAGAAGAGATGCTAAAAGGCAGTAGAGTATGGTTAAAACAAGTGATACCAGAGCTGGAATGCCTCTGTTTAAATTTTAACAATTCTATGTATTTCCGAGGGCAAGTTACTTGACCTTCAGCTGTCTAGTAAAAGGTTAACAGCAGGCTTAAGGTGTTCAAACCCTATATTTTCTAAGGAATGGACGGTCCCTTGACTAGCTTCTGGGAAATAGCTAAAAAGGCCCTGGAATATCATGCCTGATAAGAGTGTCTTTGTACACTGGAAGCCATGGGCCATGCCATATAGTTTATTCTAACCATGTGATTTACAGTGAGTGCATGCTTTGATCCACCTGAGTCCTGCAGCAAGCTTTATCAGTCTGATCTCTGTGAGGGCTGGAAACTGAGTAGTTGTCACTCCATGCCTAGGTGACTGACAGCCCCAACCCCTAAAAGGAAAAAAAAAAAAAAAAAAGACAAAACCCTAGACTCCAAGGCTCAGGAGAGCCTTCCTGGTTGGTTAAGACTTTACACTTATTACACATTGTCTTTAGGTAATTAAGCACTTTCCATATGACTGTATTGAAAGATGACGAGAGGAGCTAGTGCTTTGTGTCTCCTGGACTCCTGCCCTTCGTGCTTCTTCTCTTTGCTGATTTTAATCTGTATCTTTTCTTTTTTTTTTTTTTTTTTTTAAATATTTTATTTATTTATTTGACAGACAGAGATCACAAGTAGGCAGAGAGGCAGGCAGAGAGAGAGGAGAAAGCAGGCTCCCCGCTGAGCAGGGAGCCCGATGCGGGGCTCGATCCCAGGACCCTGGGATCATGACCTGAGCTGAAGGCAGAGGCTTTAACCCACTGAGCCACCCAGGCGCCCCTAATCTGTATCTTTTCACTATAATAAACTGAAAGCATGAATGTAACAGCTTTTCTGAGTTCTGGGAGTTCTTCCAGGAAATCATCAAACCTAAGGGTTCTTAAGGATCCTCAACACAGTAACATTGTTTCCGCACCCAAAAAACTGTATTTATTATTAGTACTTACTTAAAGAATAGATGGGGGGATCAAAAGAATTAATGTATGTTAGAGGCTTACAATAATGCGCAGCATATAATGTTTGCTGTTTCTCATGCTGTTACAAAAATAAGTGGTCCTAATAATTGAATAGCTTGGTCTAGTGAGAGAGCACATTAAATAATTAAACTGCAAGTGCTAAAAAAGAATGCATAAAACATGAGAGGAGCAGAGAGCATCAGTTCCTTCTCTCCTATCCCCAACTCTGTTGTCTTCATTTAGGTCTTCATCATTTCTCATTTCCTAAGTAAAATGCTGGGAGTATCCTCATAACAGTGTAATCTTTACAGGACTCCCCGACACCATATCATCTACCAGCAGTAACAGCACCACCACCACCAATACTGCCTGATCCAATATTCCTTTAACCCGATTCCACACTCTGAGAATCCATTCCAATATATGTTCCCCTGATTTCTGTAGAACCAAAATTGACAAAAACTATCAAATTATTTTAGTGTATCACATTTCTTCCTGGTTTTAATTTTATACCTCATCCCCTGGGGCCTCTGCGGACTCAAGTCTGATTATAGGTCTAAAAGCAATGAAAGGTGGCAAGAATAAGACAAGATGATCAGCAGTCCATTGTAGGAAACTACTTTAAGAGATATTACAGGGTCTTTAGGCCAGGGGAGACATTCTAGGAAGGAGTAGAGGACTACTTCTACTGGCAAAGGAGGTTCAACATAATTTAGAGAGGCAAGGTTCCTAGCTTCATCAGACTCTGCCCAAAGGTACCCACAACTATAAGGATCCAGCCCTTTCTTCAAGGTTGCAAACTCAGACTGTGCTGTAATTAAAATACCCACATGATTTGTTTTAAAGAAAGCTTAGAATTATAACTGTACAACACGATGGTTTCTTTTAGGGCAGGAAAAGATAAATTTTGGTACCTGGAAGTGGAGTGCAGCCATACTGAAAACTTAAAATGTAAGAGGGGCTTTGGAACCAGCCCTATGTAGAGTGTAGAGAAAGCCTAAAACACCCTGAAGAATGTGTTTATAAAAGTCCCTGAACTCTGATAAATCTATGGGTGAGGACATACAAAAAAGCAAATGGAAATTTGAGGAAGGGGGATACTTGTTAAGTAGTGGCAGAAACTTTAGCAACAATGTCCCACGGAGTTATACAGAAAGAAGAAAATATGACTAACGAAGTGGCTGATCTAGCTAAGATTTCCTACCAGAGTGTTGAATGTGCCACCTGGTTCATTTTACTGCTTATAGTAAAACTTGCGAAGTGAGAGAGAAAATAATGAAAGGGCTGTTAAACAAAAAAGAAGATAAGACTTACTCTACAAAATATACTGTCAAGTAAGTGAAAAGCCAAGCCACAAACTGAGAGAAAACATTTGCAAAGACGGATCTAATAAAGGTATCTTACCTAAAATATACAAAGAACTCTTAAAATGCAACAACAAGAAAACTGGGCCAAAGGCCTGAATAGATGCTTCACCAAAGATACACAGATGGCAAATAAGCTTATGAAAAGATCCTAAACATCATATGCCATTACGAATTGCAAATTAAAACAACAATGAGTTACTGCTGCATACCTATTAGAACAAATTCCTAAATGCCTGACAAGAAATGCTGGCAAGTATCTAGAGCAATAGGAACTCTCATTCATTGCTGGTGAGAATGCAAAATGGTACAGCCATGATGGAAGCTAAATAAGGCAGTTTGTTACAAAATTAAACATACTCTCACCATACTTTACAGGAATCATACTCCTTGGTATTTACCCAAATGAGTTGAAAACTTCTGTCCATACAAACATCCGCACACAGATGTTTATAACAACTTTATTCATTACTGCCAAATTTAGAAACAACCAAGATGTCCTTCAGTAGCTTAATGAATAAATCAACTGTGGTACAACCATACAATGATTATTAAGCACTTTAAAAAAAAACTATCAAACCATGAAAAAATAGGAGAGGAACTTTAAATACCCATTACTAAGTTAAAAAAAGGCAATCTGAAAAGAATATCTACATACTATACAATTCCAATTATAAGACATTTTGGAAAAGGCAAAACTACAGACACAATCAAAAGTTTAGAGGTTGGCAGGGGTTGTGGAAAGGAGGGCTAAACAAGGTAGTGAAACTATTTAAGTGCAGTGAAATTATTCTCTATAATAAATACTATGATGGTGGATACATGTCATTACACATTTGCCTGAACCCACAGAATGCATTAACACCATGACTGAACCCTAATGTAGTAAACTATGGATTTTGGATGATAATGATAGGTCAACATAGGTTAATCAGTTGTAACAAATACACCACTCTGATTTGGAATGCTGATGGGAGAGGCTGTGCAAGCGTAGGGGGAGGAGGTATGTGGGACATCTCTTAACTTCCTACTCAATTTTTCTGTGAACCTAGAACTGTTCTAAAAAACCAAATCTATTAAAAGAAAATGTGCAGGGTACTACCAGGAAAACATCACTCAAAAATGAGGCTGAGGGTATGACTGAAAACTCCTTCATTAAAACTTCAAAAATATTAAAGCTGGTGCCTCAGACTATTAGTCATTCAGCCATTAGAAAACACTATTGATCCTCTCAAACAATAAAGCTTCTACAAAATAAGGGCATTATCCCTCAGCCTTGTTACTAGGAGCCCAATGCATATAAGGATTTAATATTGAAAAAAGTGTAACTTTTGCTCAAAGGAATATATCTCAATAGAATTCACACAACATCCACAAGATTTATAAAAGATTAATATATCTTTTTATTTAATATACAAAAGATTTAATATAACTTAAATGAAGAGAGAATTGGGGCCCCAACAGAAAGCAAGCTGAGAAAACAACTCACCTTAGAAACATGTGCTATCTTTCATGAAAAAAGACAGAGATCCAAGGAAAAGCACAGAAGGTAAGGCAAAGAACCATAAAGAATTATTCCCAGGCTTCAGATCCAATCAAGAAACTTCCAATATTTTCCCATCTGGATCTCAGAATTGCTATGAACCAGGGACACCCTGGCATCTTCCATTTTTGCCCTTTTATAACAAAACTATCTATAGCAGTTTTCCTATGCCTGTCCCCCATTGTATGTTCGTTCAGTATTGCAGGTGGGGAGAGGCAGATGGAGCAGAATGGTACTCAAAGAGCTGTGCTTGAAAAACACCCAAGGAACCATATCTAAGCCCAGATCTGATTTAGAAGATGAAATTCTGCACTCTGAGATGATACAGTAACAGAATGAGACATGTTAGGCCTTGGGAAGCAGTGGGTATACTCTGCATGTGGGAAGGACATGAACACCTGGGGTCTGGAGGGCAGACAGTGGCAGCCAACTTCCTACGTCCTGTTACTCACATTTCCATGTAGTCTCCTCTCGCACAGTACCAGAGTTGACTTGTATGACCAGTACTAAACAGGAAAAGTGATAGCATCACGTCTCAGAAATTATAACATTGTGGCTTCCAGCTTGGGTGCCCTCTCACTCTATCAGATCACTTGCTCTTGGGAAGCCATGCTGTGAGCAGCCCTATGGAGAGGCCCAACTGGTACTTAAGTGAAGCTTCTTGCCAACAGCCATAAGAGTAAGCTTGGAAGTGGATCTCTTACAGACCCAGACAAACTATAGAGGACTGCAACCCTAGCTGACACTGTAACTACAACCTCATGAGAGATCCTACACCAGAACCACCCCTAAGCTGACCCTAAATTTCTGTCTCTAAGATACTGTGTGAAATAATATTTTTCATTTCAAGCTGCTAAATTTTGGGATCATTTGTTACATAATAGACAATATGTGAACACCACTAAAGCTCCCAGATTCATTCACTCTCATCATCACTGAATTACCTGATTTCCCAATTCAGAAATAATTCATTTCCTATGTAAAGAAAATCTTCCTCTAGACTTACCAAACGAGAATGCTTTCTTTTACTGTCTCCGGATTTTAAAAAATAGTGGGAAATTAGCTTACATAGCTCAATATTTTCAGAATTAACGGCTGATCTGGCTGAGAGACTTTCTTCATTGAGAAAGAAAGAGAGAGAGGAACCTTACATTTTTAATTAGAACAGTTAAAAACACAAACACATATGCTTGTTTGGATAAAACTAATTATGCATGTTTCCTACTGAAGAAAATATTCAGAATAAATAAGCTTGTTTTCAATAGTTTGTTTTCAATGATAAAACTGAAATGTCTAGTTTTTTTAAAGTACTTTTGTATTCCTAATGCAGATAAAATTTCCACCATTATAATCACTTGCACTGTTCCAAAATAACAAAATACTACCTATAAACAATAATACTCTAATCACAATTACCTGTCAAACACATTAGCACAAAATGATTTATCATATTAGTAACCTAGAAAAAAGTAGGAAAATTCCTAAAAGAACAATGTACAAATAAAAAATGCTTTCATGCTGGCAAAAAAAAAAAAAAAAAAGGTGCAAATGGTCTCCAGTAAATCCAGTTTGTGTTGGATCCAAACCTAGAGCCATCCAGTTTAAAATTCAGGCCATAAACCAACCTATAGGAAAGACCCTACCACTGCCTTGACAGCAGCTTAAGGGAGGTTACTTCAGCACACTAGGATTTAAAAAAATATATTTTACAACATAAACCGTCACTCTTGAGAGGCAGTCAACACCAAAGGCCATACCCCAATCACTGGAGGTATCAAGAAAATAAAAGTGAAAGGGTGCAGTATAGCCATAGAAAGGCAAAGACAAACGATCACCTATTTAAAGACTATATAATGAAGGAATCAAAAATTCAAATGTCTATAGGCACCAGAAAGTTAACAGTCAATACATGCAGTGAGCCCTGTAAGTCATAAGCTTGCACTGTATGAATGTAAAGCCTGCAACAAACTGAAAAACACATAGCTCATTTCAAGGGAATTGTAATTTGCCCTACTGTTGCTATACACAATGAAGACCCAGTGTGACTGGAACTTTCCATTTCTCAGGAGAAACAAAAAACCTGGATATTTACTTAAATTAGCTGAAAACTATTTTACAACATTAAAGATTGTGCAGGTCCGTTTAGGCTGGATATCTCCAATTTGCAAACTGCTCCATGCAGTATTATAGAGGGTATAATTATCTATTATTTCTCTCATATAGCTCAATAACTTCCAGGGCAAAAACAGATATGTCAGTAATAAAAATAAGACTCCAGTAATCCCATAAACAATAATTTCCCAGAAAGTTCAATCAGGTCAAAAGTATTTTCCAAAACCAAGCCTAAGATAAATACTCCCAACTACATTAAAGGGTGTTAAACCAAATGGATCAAGATGATTAATTTCCAAAAAAACTGAGTTAGTACTATAACAATTTCCATAATACACACAAAAATGATAATACCCTGAAGAATAGGTAATACTAATCAGGAGAGTATTTAACTATTTTAATTAATCAAACTTTTGACTTTTTAAAAATGCCTTACTTTGAGTTGCAATTTTGGTTACAATTCTAGTCTGTACATATTCTAAACAAGGCACACAAAACCAAGTTATGCCTTATACCTGAAAAGGATATCACTTAACACTCCTTCATTACCTTAGATATTAACTCTGAATTGTTTTTTAAATAGAAGTAGTGTGTTTACCCACATATAGTATCATTCTTGCTGCTTTCTGATGCCAAAACTCGTATGAGGGAAATGTGATTAGCACGGGCTAAGAACATCAGCCATATCTTATGACAGTTAATAGTTATACTGTTGGGTATTAGTTGTGACCATTTTTGTAATGAGCTCATAAAGGGCCTTACAAAGGCCAAAATCCAAAATCTTAGTCTTTTTTTTTTTTTAATATTTTATTTATTTATTTGAGAGACAGATTACAAGTAGGCAGAGAGCCAGGCGGGGGGGTGCGGGGGGGGGAGCAGGCTCCCCACTGAGCAGAGAGCCCGATGTAGGGCTCCATCCCAGGACCCTGGGATCATGACCTGAGCTGAAGGCAGAGGCTTAACCCACAGAGCCACCCAGGCCCCCCCCCCCCCCAAATCTTAGTCGTATTAGCATCTCTCCAACCTCCAAAGAAATCAACCCTGAGTACATTATCAATCTAGACTATACTTAAAATAAATATCTTATCTGCTATATAAAATGCTTTGCTTCAATAACGTGTCTTCACAGTGATATTTTTCTCTATAGCAAAATCATCTACATTATCTATATTGGAAAAAGGAACCAGTCCCCAAAAAAGACAACAATACAATAACAGAGAAAGCAGCAGAGCACTGCTGTCTCTGCCTTGTCTTTAACTTAGCTGTGAAACCTTGAGCAATTCAGTCATCTGCCATCTCATCTGTACCAAATTAATCAATTTTAATTTGCCAAAGAGTGATGAGCAAAATTGTGGTACAATTTTTCATTCATTACTTTAAATTAAAGTAATCAGTTTAAATGAGCTTTATAACTGAAATAGTTAGCTAAATGTAGTACCCAAGAGTATTTTCTAGACAATGATAGTGTACAAAACCATTCAATAGTTTTTTAAAAAAGGGAAAAAAAAAGTGTTACCTTGAACTACTAGGCCATTAGCTATTCTGGACAAAAAAAATTCCTTTCCTTTTCATAAAAAAATAATCCAAACCCCGCCCCCCGCTCTTTTTTAACAATGCTGAACATCGTTAAATTATACAATTACTCATTAAATTACTCAATTAAACCTCATTATTCTATGGATGGAAATAATGTGATACACTGTCTGAAAAATTTAGTTGATTCCTGTAGGGCTGTATATACTGCACACCTTTCCAAACATTGACTACTGAGCCAGATGAACTGACTGACACACTGGTACACAGTAGGTCTTACTGAACTACTCAAATGGCTGATTTCAGAACCATATGCTGAGATGTAGCTGGTGATCTGCTCTCTCCCGCCCCATCCCATTCCAATCTGTGGAGCTATATTAGTTTCTGTCACCTTGTTGCTGAATCTTATCTCCTCTGCTGCCAGTTCTGCCGCTTATTGTCCATCACTGTTACTGATGTCCTTTGCCACTCCCCACTGTTATATTGCTATCCAGTACTTCTTTCTTCTGTTTCACCATTTTTAAGGGGAGAAGGGAGAACAGAAAGAGAGAATCTTAAGCAGGCTACAAGCCCAGCACACAACCAGATGCAGAGTTCTACCTCACAACCCCGAGATCATGACCTGAGCCAAAATCAACAGTCAGATGCTTAACTGACTGAGCCACCCAGGTGCCCGTTTCACCATTTTTGTCTCTTCTGTTTGTTTCCAGGCCTCCAGCTCTCAGAAAAAAGAGATCAACTTCACAGACACAGTCAGCCAATCAATACACTCCTTGCCTTCTAATTAAAAGAAAAAAAAAAATCAAAGCAGGTCGGAACGATCCTTGGTTTTTCTGAACTGCTTTTTATCACAATCTGATACTCAAAGGTTCATTCATTGTTATAAAAGATGCTTTATGGTCCTTTTTATTTCTAAGTTTGGAGTTATTGCAGATACTTGTCTACAGAAAATTGAAATTTTTACAATTATAGTAATATAAGGGTTAAGATAATCCACAGAGAAATAGCAGCTGTCTTCTTAACCCTTAGAAGACTCACCAAAAAAAAAAAAAAAAAAAAAATCCAAAAATTTCTATGAAAATCAGATCTTAAAATAAATGAATAGCACTCCAAAGAAGATATACATATGGCCCCAAAGCATATGAAAAGATGTTTAACACCTCCAATCATTAGGAAACTTCAAATAAAAACTGCATGAGATAGTACTTCACACCCATTAGGATGACTATTATCAGAGAGAGAGAGAGAGAGAATGTGTTTGGCAAAGATGTGAAAAAGTATCGGTAAAGACATAGAAAAATTGCAACCTCTGCTCATTGTTAGTAAGAACATAAAATAGTACAACCAGTGTGGATAACAGTAAGGTGGTTCCTAAAAAATTAAATACAGAATTGACATTTGATCCAATTCTGGATATATAGGCAAGAGACATGAAAGCAGAAACTCAAAGAGATATTTGCACACTTCTGTTCAGAGCAACCTTTATTCACAATAGGCAAAATGTGAAAGCAACACAATCATCCACGGTCAAAATGATTTTTAAAAATGTGGTATACACATACAATGGAGTATCAGTCAACCTTAAGAAGAAAACAAGATACAACATGCATGAACCTTGAAAGCATAATGCTAAGTGAAATAAGCCAGTCACCAAAGGACAATTATTGTATGATTCTATTCATACGAGTAAACCTTGAGTAGAGAGACAGGATAGTTAGAGACAGAAAGTAAACTGGTGATTGTGAGAGGCTAAAGGGAGGGGAGAACAGAGAGTTAATGTTTAAAGTGTATGGATTTTCAGTTGAGGAAGATGAAAAGTTCTGGAGATGGATGACAGTAATGATTGCCTAATAGTGTGAGTGTACTTAATACCACTCATATATACAGTTTAAAATGGTAAATTTTATGTTATGTATATTTTACCAAAATAAAAAAGATGAATGAAAAGTAAAGTTTACAATAGGGCAGGAAAGTACTTGATATTTACTTATCCATGGCTACTGTGTAAATCTTATCTGACTAAAACAGAGAGCACAAGTAATTTATTAACTAAGTAAATGGTGTTTAACTTCATTAGTGTCAATGAAGAGCAGAAACATCTCTAAATATTTAAGGACTTCAGATTCTCCTCATAGAGCTCTATCTGGGAAAGATGAAAAAAAAAATCAACAGTCTGTCAATAAGTAAGATCTCCCATGCACACACCAAACCACTGAATAAATACTCATTTTCGAGATTCTTAAACCCTAACGCCTCCATCATTGCTATTCTCGGATATACCAAACATACCCTTGCCTCACCACGTTCTGCTACACTAAAATACCCATCCCACAAGCTGCAGAGTTCACTCTCTCATTTCATTCAGATGTCTACTCATATGTTCCTTTATCAGAGAGGCTAAGCTTGAAAATCCTAGGTAAAATAGTATTCTCTGTAATCCTCACTCCCCACAAAGAGCTTTATTTTCTTCACAGTTTTTATCACTACTTGATATATACATTTACTTGCTAATCTTTTTCTCCATCCACTGCGAGTAAATTCCAGGAGCACAAGGACTTTGTCTATTTTGTTCCCTATTGTACCCCCATCACCTACAACACCACTTGGCACATTGAGGGTGGCCAATAAATACTTGTTAAATGAATAAACAGATGGATGCTCACGGCATAAAATCATATTTTCCTCTTGGTCTTGGTACACTTCTACCATCTCCAGCCTTCCAACAGCCACCAGCCATTGCCTCAAAGCCATCCAGAGTAGGAATGATTAAAGTGGAACACCTAGTTTAAAAAGTCAGATAGAAGCCTGGTACCAGCACTGACAATAATACCTTAATTAGACACTTCAAACAGTGCTTGCTCTCACAGTTTCTAAATACCCTAAGTGAATACACTATAACCTCACAATATGGAATAGAGTACAAAAATACAGAATTTACCTCTAACACTGCTTTAAAACAAAAAGATACCATGTATTGCGTAATAAACATTGCACTGCATCTGTTTTAACAAACATTACGAGGCACTTGCTAGTCTGAAAACCACAGAATTTTTCGCTCTACAACTTCGCAGAGGTAGGGAAATACACAAATGCAAGAACACTAGTTGTTAATAAATATAGACAAAAGTTAAGTAACCAATTCTTGGCCCAAGAGATACACACTCTGCAGCATGAGAAGAATATGTTAAAACTCTGGATATGAGAGAGTAAAGCATGCTTCCAATACACATCTAAGTTTATTTTAAAGTCAAAAGTTTAAAAACCCATTCCAGTCAAATGTCCCACCAGCGCCCATACATACATTTTACAAGTTTTGAGAGATTTTTTATAACTGCACTTTAATTTTCTGCCTGCAGTTAACGACATCTGGTAAAGCTTCCGCCGTTGATTATAATTTTTATAGAAAAAAAATGTTTAATCAGACAATAAATACCGTCCCTCCTGAGAAAGCATACAAGGGCCCATTACTCTATGGTCTCTAGGGCTCACCAAACCCCACATGTTCATTTGTAAGAACAGTCAACCAGGGAACGCACGTGTCCTGCCCCGCCTCATAAGTAAAAACGGCAGGGGGAACCTGCCCTTAGGCGGTGTCCCAGAATTGGGGACGCCTGTGCGCAGGGCACGCAGTGTGAGATGTGGGCAGCCTGCGGCCCCGGGGCTAACGATCCCAGCCCGAGACCGACCAGGCCAGCCCCTTCCTCTGATTTCCGCCAGGGCCTGCCCCCGGAGCTCATATCCCGGCAAACGCAGGTCCTACCTGAGCTCTGCCCCCAGCTACAGGGCTGCGGGGGGAGTCGGGAGGAGGCGTGGCCTTCCAGCTCGCCAGACGAACTCCCTCGTGCGGTTGTTATGACTTTCCCTCTCGGGATCCGCGCCCCGACCAAGTTCGAGCCGCACTTCCGGGGTCCGCGGGCAACTGAAACGTCATTGCGCACGCGACGGCGTCTGCGACAATCCGGAAATGGGCGGAGCGTAGTCGCTAAATTGGTTCCTGTGGAGCTAGGTGGGCTGGGAGAGAGAGGCTTGTGGGAGGTAAGAGTTGTTCTATTCTTTCTCCGCGGGCCTTGGTCGCCTTTTCCTATACCCTCTTTTGTAAAGCGGGAGACTCCACTTCCTGAGTAGCCTTGAGGACGGGGCCACCTTGAAGCCTCGTTCTCCAAGAAAATTAAAAAAGCAGTTGCGAGACTGTCCATGCAGCCAGTTGCCTACTCTCCCACTTATGTTTTATTCATACTTTACCCACTCCATTCAGCTCCAGAAAAGACAGAAGGTCGAAACTTCTAGATTTGGAAGGTTAAATTTACTTCAAAATTACGACTTATAAAGTAGGAAATTAAGGTTAAGTCCCCTCACCTGCTTTTTTCCTATTTCCTGAGTTACTAGTGGGATGAATGAGAAACATTTGTGGAAACCTGTAATCACATGACTAAGAGGACTTTGGTTCTAAACGCAGCCTTTATGGGGAAATTCCTGGTAGCAAAAATTGCTCATGAAAATCATTTAAATGGCCCACAAAGTACAGAATACATAATGTTAAAAATAAGTCTAGATCTTTAATTCTTATCCACACTTGAATGTGAGACCTCTTAGGTAGTTGAAATGTTAGAATGAAAGTGTTTGTGTGTCCATATCCGGGCATTTAAACAATCAGAAATCCAAGAGGCAATTCGTAATCTTCATCTTAACCATTTAGCATCATTTGACACAGTTAATTACATCTTTTTACTTGAAACTTGATACACATTTTTCCTTTGACTATTGTGAGATCATGGTGCTTTTTTGATTCTTCTTCGCTTGATTCTTCCTGATTTCTTTCTTTCTTTCTCTCTCTTTCTTTCTTTCTTTCTTTCTTTCTTCTTAAGATTTTATTTATCTATTTGACACAGAGAGAGAGCACAGGGAGAGGGAGAAGCAGGCTCGCCACAGAGCAGAGAACCCAACACTGGGCTGGATTCCAAGACCCCGGGATCATGACCTGGGCTGAAGGGCAGTAGCTTAGTGGACTGAGCCACCCAGGTGCCCCTCTTCCTGATTTCTAAACGTGATTATGCTCCAGACTTATTCCCTTCTTTATCTCTCCTTATTCCCCAGGTGATCTCATCCATTTCCTTCACCGTGTTTTACATAACTTCACTATGCTGATGGCTTCCAAATACCCACATCCAGCTCTGACTTCTATGATTATTATACTCACATATCCAACTTCTTATTCAACATATTACTAGGATATTTAATATGCATTTCAGACTCTATCTTCTACCTTCAAAACCTGTCTCCTATTGCATATCTCCCCATCTCAGTAAATGGCATTGGATTCTTAAAATTGTTCAGATTATCCTCTGACTCCTCTTTCTCTAACATTCCATGTCCAATCCCTCAGCAAAATCTGTTGGCTCTTTTTTCAAAAGGTATGCTGAACCTAATTAGTTCTCAACACCTATACAGCATTATTCTGCTACTCAGTGGATGCTGTAATTGCCTTTTAATTATTCTACAAGCTTCTTTTTTTTTTTTTTTTTGCCTTCCTACAGTCTAGCCTCCATTTGGCAGCTGTAAAAATGCTTCTAAAATACATGTCAGAATTTGTTACTTTCCTGGACAAAACTTTAAAGACCTTCTTTACTCAAGTAGAAGAAAATAAAAAATTGTTTTCATAAAACTCTAAGATACTACATGATCCGGCCCCTGGTCCCTCTTCGCTGCCACTGAGGAGGAGGGTTGTAAGAGATTTGGAAATGTGGTGGGGATGAGGCTTGACCAGTAACCTTGGAGTTTGGGAAATGGCAGTCCCAAAGGTGATTACCCAGCTCTCTTGCCTGGAAATATTTAAAGGGAAGAGACCAACTGAGGGTGCTGGTGATGACAAAGAGATAAAAACTGTCACATTTTCCCAACAGCTAGTAAACATGTTGGTACATGGCTGTTGTATTCATTTTCAAGGGCCACCAATAACAAAGTACCTTAAACTAGGTGGCTTCACAACAAAAAATTACTGCCTCACATTTCTGGAAGTTAGAAGTTCAAGGTGAAAGTGTAGGCAATGTGGTTCTTTCTGAACACTGGAAGGAAATTTTCTTCCATACCCCTCTTCTGGGATCTGGTGGTTTGCTGGAATCTTTGATGTCCCTTGGCTTATAGATGCATTATCCCAATCTCTACTTGTATCTTGTCATGACATTCTCCCTGTGTATTGTCTCTGCATCCAAATGTTTGTCTTTGTATAGGGACTCTAATCATATTGCATTAGGGTATACCCCAGTGACCTCATTTTAGCTTGATTATCTAATGGCCTTATTTCCAAATAATGTCATTTGTGAGGTAATGGGCTTAGGACTTTATTGTATCGTATCTTTTCAAGGGAACACATTTCAACTTGTACCACTACTAGAATTGTTTTGAAAAAGAAGTGTTTCCAGTAGAATGAAAGAAAGGAAAAGCAACCGAGGAGCAAAATGAAGTTATATGAAGTAAGCCACCAGGAGAGGATCTGCATGGAAATTTGACGTGCTGGCTGGAGCATTCATTCTGCGCATCTGGCAATGGCAGTGTTGGGAGTTCCAGAATTTGGGTGAATCTCCAAAATGTACAAAATCGTCAGCAGTTGTTTTTAGGTAGCTTTAGGCAGTTGTTACAGAGGGCACCATGATTTTCCTTTACAATAGCCTTTTCTTCCCCCATCCCTAAGCTGATGCTAATGGACTTCAAGGCAACAGAGTGAATGTGGGACGTATAGAAGTAAAAGATGGAGGAACCAAGACAAAACAGATTTACCCTCTTCCTCCCAGTCATATTTGTGGGTCAGGCCTATGCCAGGAAAGAGGACACTTTAAGTAAGTTAGAGGTTTCCAGTTCAATATGTAAAGAGTTTGGAGCTCGGAGGTCAGTCACTTCCATCCTCACAATAAGAAAAACCTGAACAAACTAAAAATCATCAACTCTTTTCTAAATCCATGAAAGACTGAGGTCAGCAGGAAAGTTATTGACCCGCAAAAAGGAGAGAAAGGCAGGTATTTAAAGAGCACAGCTTAGAGGGAGCAGAAGTTGGCAGCAGGAGTCAGTGTGGGTAGGAACACCCTACCCACACTGACTCCTGACTCCTGACTACCCAGTAATTGGTAAATTGCTGGAAGCTCATTGTGGACTACCATGAGAATTTAAACTCATCAACTAGCTTGCTTTATTTATTTATTTATTTTTAAAGGTTTTATTTATTTATTTGACAGAGAGAGATCACAAGTAGACAGAGAGGCAGGCAGGCAGAGAGAGAGAGAGAGGGAAGCAGGCTCCCTGCCGAGCAGAGAGCCATGTGGGACTCGATCCCAGGACCCTGGGATCATGACCTGAGCCAAAGGCAGCGGCTTAACCCACTGAGCCACCCAGGTGCCCCCATCAACTAGCTTTAGAGTTAAAAGGTTCAAGTGGTTCCCCTTTTGGGGGAAGGGAGACCACCCACATTCTCCTGAATTTTACCTCTAGAAGTTCCGCCAGGTTCTCACTGTGAAGATAGGAGAAAAATCCTCTTCTGTCTGGGGAAGAGGAAAAGTGACCGTTTTGAAATATGCCTAGAGCTGTCTGTTTTCCTTATCAACCCTGCCATTAAGGGAAACTATTTTACCTAACCAACTGGAGGTTTAGCAATCTAGAGCAATAAAAATACTCACCCCCATCCCCCTCTAGTCTTTGAAGTGGGTTGGGGGAATGGACAACATGTAGGAACAGAAGGGGACTGTAAACAGAGAAATGAAAACACTAAGGATGAATCCAGAGGAAGTGCTAGAAAACTAAAATACATAAACAGAAATGAAAAATAGCTTTGATTGGCTCATAAGTATACTGGACACAGCCAAGGAGAGAATGTAGGTTGAAAATGTGTCAATAGAAGGTTTATAAAACTGAAATGCAAAGAGAAAAAAAAATGAAAAAAAAAAAAACAATATCCAAGTACTCTGTGGAAATGATAAAATGTGTAACATTGGCATAATAGGAAACCTAGAAGAAGAAAAAATAAAGAAAAGAACTATTCGAAGAAATAGTGACAGAATTTTCTAAAACTTTTCTTAATGCAGACACAAAACCCACAGATCCAGGAACCATAGAAAACTGCAAACTGGATAAATACTAAAAAATGTATACTTGGACATGTATATTCTGAAAGTAAAAAATCATGAAGCTGGGGGGCGTGTGCAGGGGGGAACCTTGCCTACAGAGAAAAAGGGGTAAGAAATTGGACTTGGGCCGTCTGGGTGGCTCAGTGGGTTGAAGCCTCTGCCTTCGGCTCCGGTTGTGGTCCCAGGGTCCTGGGATCCAGCCCCACATCAGGCTTTCTGCTCAGCAGGAAGCCTGCTTCCCCTTCTCTCTCTGCCTGCCTCTCTGCCTACTTGTGATCTCTGTCTGTCAAATAAATAAATAAAATCTTTAAAAAAAAAGAATTAAATTGGACTTACCTTCAGAAACTATGCAAGAAGAGAGTAGAGTGAAATATTTAAAGTGTTGGAAGGAAAAAAAAACCCACAGAATTTGATATCCAGTGAAATTATTTTTAAAAAGGCAAAAGAAAAATACTTTCTTAGACAAACAAAAATGGAGGGAGACTGTCATCAGTGGACCTGAACTGCAAGAAATGTTAAAAGAAGTTCTTCAAAGAAATGGAAATGTTATAGGTTGGCAACTTGGTTCTGAAAAAAAAAAAACAAGTTTTAGAGAAGGAATAAAGGTAAAATTAAATCTATTTTTCTTATTCTAAATTGATCTGACAAAATAATACTGTCAATATTGTGTTCTATAATTAGAGCTTGTGGATAAGTAAAGTGAATGACTGCAGTGTTACAAAGGACAGGAGGGAGGAATTGAAAATACTCTGCACTTTCACTACCCATGAAGGTATATAGTGTTAGTTTGAAAGTGGGCTTAGTTAAGTTATAAATGTATATTGCATCGTCTAGGGCAACTGCTTGAAAAGAGTGGAAGACAAAACATTAAATAAAGGAAGGAAGCAAAGGGGCAAAGAATAGAACACATTTAAAGTGACTTCAAGATCATATTGGACTTTTAAATAACTAAAAATTAGACATTTGAAAATGTCCTACTGTGACCAGAAAAGCCATAATGCATGCCTAGCATAAAATCCAGGGATGGGGAAGAAGATCTGATAAAACGGGTTTGGATTGTAGTAGTAGGAGAAAACCTAGGTTTTACTGCTTGTTACCACACATCCCCCAAGTGCTGCACATTGAATATAATCAGTTACATCCAAATATTTATGTTACAGAAATTATAAAGTTTAAAATGTTATATAATATTTATAAAAATCATGTTTTCAAGGTTGGAATGGTACTTTCTCATTGGGATATTAATACCAAGTAATTCTTCAATCTGTTCCTGGTACTTTTCCTCTTTTATTAACTTTCCCTTCCAGCTTATATCTAGTCTGAAGTTCTCTATTTCTGATTCTTTACGATAACTAATGTAAGCACAAAACTTACTCCCACTCTTCATTGTAATCCTTTTATGTACTGATGTTGCTGTTGTGGGCAACTTGGTTATTCTCAAATACCCTCAGAAACTTACTCTCCCTCTCAGTATTCACTGAAACTTGATATATTAGATGTTAAATGTGGTCAGTAGGCTTTTAAGATATGTTGCCACATCCTTAAAATGACGCTTCTTGGGGCGTCTGGGTGGCTCAGTGGGTTAAAGCCTCTGCCTTCGGCTCAGGTCGTGATCTCAGAGTCCTGGGATCGAGCCCCACATCGGGCTCTCTGCTCAGCGGGGAGCCTGCTTCCTCCTCTCTCTCTGCCTGCCTCTCTGCCTACTTGTAATCTCTGTCAAATAAATAAATAAAATCTTTAAAAAAAAAATGACGCTTCTTTATTACACACACACTACATACTGTAATAAATCCTAGCTATGAGTACAAGTATGTAACGAATCCTGTGAGTTCTAGTTAATGTCCAAAGGTAGGCGTGGCCCTGAAGACCCCCAGCACAGTTACCCATTCAGAAGAGAAAAGACACAGTGGAACTGATCTCAAGATGACTCATTGTTGGACTCATCAAACAAGACTTTAAAAAGCTATTACAACTATGCTTAATGACAGAGAGGAAAGTATGCTCATACAGAATGAAAATACAGGAAGTCTCAGCAGAGACATGAGAAGTATAATAAAGAATCAAATGGAAGTTCTGTTACGGAAAAATAGTATGAAATTTTTAAAAATTCACTGTTTGGGCCTAACAGCAGAATGGAGATTCTGAGGAGGGATTCAATGAACTTGGAGATAGATTAATACAAATGTGTCCTACCTATTCATAACACAGATTTTAGGGGTACCTGGGTGGCTCAGTCGTTAAGCGTCTGCTTTCAGCTCAGGTCAGGATCCCAGGATCCTGGGATTGAGCCCTGCATCCAGCTTCCTGCTCAGTGCGGCTTGCTTTTCCTTATCCCACTCCCCCCTGCTTGTGTTCCCTCTCTTGCTGTGTCTCTGTCAAATAAGTAAAATCGTAAAAAAAAAAAAAAAAAAAAAAAAGATATTTCGAAAGACAGAATAAAATGACAGTTGTATATAGAACAATCCGTATGAACACTGTCTTATCAGAAACAGTGGAAGCCAGAAGAAATTGGATCGTCTTACAAGTGCTCAAATAAAAAGGTAATCGGTCCAGAGTTCTGTATCTAGTGAAATACCTCCAATAATGGTGGAATAAACATTTACCACAAGCAGATCTTCAAGAAGTGCTAATGGAGGGGAAATAAAACCATATGGAAGTTAGGATCTTGAAGAAGCATCAGAAATAAAAAACACCTCAGTAAATATGTTAGTTTTCCTCTTAATTTCATTAAAATACATAGAACTTTAGAACAAAAATTTTAACATTGTCTGGTGAGGCTTATTAGATCTGTTGTAATACATGTGAAAGCTGTATTACACACGGCAGGATGAGGTAAGAAGTAAATGGACCTAAACACTATAGAAAGTTAAGGGTATATGTTTAATACTCAGAGGAGCCACTGGGAAAAAAAATGCAGAGGTATAGCTAAAAAGCCAATAATTAAATTAAGATGTGTAAGAATGTTCATAGAAGTTTTATTCATAATAGCCCCAAACTGTAAATAGCCCAGGTGTCCATCAGATTGGGGTATAAATAAACAAATCTTGTATTCATGTAATAGAATACTACAGGCATACCTCACCTTATTGTGCTTTGAAATAATGCATTTTTACAAATTGAAAGTCCTATTGCAGCCTTGCATTGAACAAATCTATTAACAGCATTTTTCCAACAGTATTTGCTCCGTTCATAACATCACATTTTGGTAATTCTAGCAATTACTTTAAACTTCTTCATTATCATATTGGTTATGGTGATCTGTGATTAGTGATCTTTGATGTTACTGTTGTAATTGTTTTGGGTGCCACAAACCATGCCCATTTAAGACTGTGAGCTTAATTGATAAATGTTGTGTGTCTTCTGATAGCTCCACCAACCAACCATTCCAGTTTCTCCCTCTCCTTAGATGTCCGTATTCCCTGAGACACAAAAATAGTGAAATTAAGCCAATTAATAATTAATTAAGTGTTAAAGAGAAAGGAGGAATTGCACATCTCTCACTTTAAATCAAAAGCTAGAAATTACTAAGCTCAGTAAAGAAGGCGTGCTGAAAACCAAGATAGGCTGAAAGCTAGGCCTCTTGGGTCAAACAGTTAGACAAGTTGTGAAGGCAAAGGAAAAGGTCTTGAAGGAAGTTAAAAGGTCTTCCTACTCCAGGACAAACACAAATGATAAGAAAGTGAAACTGCCTTCTTGCTAATATGGAGGAAATTTTAGTGGTCTGGATAGAAGATCACATCAGCTGTAACATTCCCTCAATCCAAAACCTACACCAGGGCAAAACCCTAACTGTCCTCAATTCTATGAAGGTTGAAAGAAGTAAGGAAGCAGCAGAAGACAAGTTGGAAGCTAGTAAATGTTCGTTCATGAGGTTTAAGGAAAGAAGCCATCTCTATTAACATAAAAGTTCAAGGTGAAGCAGCAAATTATTGAAACATCTAGCTAAGATAATCCATGATGGTGTTTATACTAAACAACAGATCTTTGTTCACAGCCTTATATTGGAAGTAGATGCTATCTGGGACTTTTACAGCTAATGAGAAGTCAATGCCTGGCTTCAAAGCTTCCAAGGCAGGCAGTCTGACTCCCTTATTAGGGGCCATGCAGCTGGTTACTTTAAGTTGAAGTCAACGCTTTTTTGCCATTCTGAAAATCCTTGGATCCTTAAGAGTTATATTAAATCTATTCTGCCTATGTTCTATAAATAGAACAACAAACCCTGGATGATGGCACATCTATTTACACCATGGCTTACTGAATATTTTAAGTCCACTCTTCACACCTGCTCAGGAAAAAAAAAAAAAAAAAAAAAAAAAAAAAAAAAAAGATTTTTTTCAAAATATTATGGTTTTTTGACAATACACCTGATCAAGAATTCTGGCAGCAGAGATATTCAGCAAAATTAATGTTTTCAAGCTTACTAGCACAACATCCATTCTTTAACCCATGGATCAAAGAGCAGTCTCACCTCTCAAATGTTACATGGGAAATGCATTTCTTAAGGCTATAGCCGCCTTAAATAGGGATTCCTCTGATGGATCTGGGCAAAGTCATTTGAAAACTTTCTGGGACGAATTCACCATTCTGGATGCCCATAAAGAACACCATGATTTGTGAGGAAAAGGTAAAAATATCTACAAGAACAGGAGTTTGGAAGAAGTTGATTCCATGGTTGACTTAGAGGCACCCAAAATTTAGTGGAGGAAGTAACTGCAGGTGTGGTGGAAATAGCAAGAGAACTAGAAGTGGAGCCTGGAGATAGGACTGAATTGTTGCAATCTCATGATAACATTTTAACGGATGGGGAGTTGCTCTTAAGCATAAGCAAAGAAAGTAATTTCTTTAGATGAAATATACGCTTGGTGAAGATGCTGTGAAGACTTTTGAAATGACAACAAAGGATTTAGATTATTACATGAACTTAGTTGATAGCAGCAATAGGGTTTGAGAGGATTAACTCCAGTTAAAAGAAGTTCGGCGTAGGGGCGCCTGGGTGGCTTACTGGGTTAAAGCCTCTGCCTTTGGCTCAGGTCCTGGTCTCAGGGTCCTGGGATCTCTGCTCAGCAGGCAGCCTGCTTCCCCCTCGCTCTCTGCCTGCCTCTCTGCCTACTTGTGATCTCTCTCTCTCTCTGTCAAATAAATAAATAAAATCTTTTAAAAAAAGTTATGTGTATATAATGCTATCAACATCATTTGCTACAAAGAACTTATTTGCGAAAGGAGGAGTCCATGATGCACACTTCATTGTCCTATTTTGAGAAATAAGACCCCAACCTTTAGCAGTTATCTCCCTGATCAGTCAGCAGCCATCTACATGGAGGCAGGACCTTCCCCTAGCAAAGAGATTATGACTCAGTGAAAGCTCAAATAATGGTTAGCATTTCTTAGCAATAATACGTTAATTAAGATATGTACATTTTTAGACATAATGCTATTGTACACTTAGTAGACTACAGTATACTGTAAACATAAGTTTATGTACTAGGAAACCAAAAAATCCATTTAACCCACTTTATTGTGACATTTGCTTTGTTGTGGTGGTCTAGAACCGAACCTTCAGTACCTCTGAAGTATAGGCCTGTACTCAGCAATAGAAAGGAACAAGCCACTGATATATACAATATGAATAAATCTCAAAACATGCCCAGTGAGGGGCACCTGGTGGCTCAGTGGGTTAAACCTCTGCCTTCAGCTCAGGTCATTGTCTGAGGGTCCCGGGATCAAGCCCTGCATTGGGCTCTCTGTTCAGCAGGGAGCCTGCTTCCCCCTCTCCCTCTGCCTGCCCTGCCTCTCTGCCTATTTGTGCTCTCTCTCTCTGTCAAATAAGTAAATAAAACCTTTTAAAAAATGCCCAGTGAAAGAAGCCTCACATGAAAAAGTACATACTATTTAAATTCATTTGTGTGTACGTCTAGAAAAGTTGAAGCCTATCTGTGGTGAAAAAACTAGAACAAAAGCATGAAAGTTGGCATGTGCCTGGCATATTTAAGAGGTTCTAAGGAAGCCAGTGTGGCTGGAGGGGAGAAAGGAAAGAACAGTAGAATGTGTAATCATAGAGGAAAGAGGGATTGGTGAAAGAGAAGACTAGAACTTGTAGGCTACTTTAAAAGACTTTTTGCTCTGAATTAAAAGGGGAGTCCTGGAGAACGTTGAATAGAGGAGAGACATGATCTGATTGTAAAAGGATCCTGTGGCACCTCTAAGAATTGACTGAAAGGGGTTGGTGTAGAAGTATGTAGATAATTTGGGAGGTTATTGGGTTCATCTAAATGAATGATGATGGTGGCACTGATGTGTGAGGAGCTCAGACTGGTGTCTTCTACTCAGTAAGTTTTAACTCAGTGTTATTTAAATTCCAGATGACCACACCAGTTTTTAGTCAATGAATGTTTTTGAAGGCTCGGATATTTATTTTTAATTTTCAAGAAATATTTATTTTCTGATTGCTTTTTTTTCATAGAAGAGTGCTATTTTATGTTCTGCAGTATCATCAGAAAGTTCTTTTCTGTTTCCTGAACCATCTCTTTTTTTCTCTAAGGTTGGATATTATGTTTATCATGATCCTTTAAGTGTATTTCCTGGCTTTCTGTTTATGTCTTTGTAAAATGGGTTATGTTGACTAGCAGTAACTGGAATGTTTTTCTTTCCATTATTTTATCATGAAAATTTACAAGCATACAGAAGGTTAAAAGAATAGTACAGTGGACACATGCATGTATCTCTACCTCCTAGGTTATACTGTTAACATTTTCTTATACTTGCTTTATTACATAACTGTCCATCTTCTCCCAAGCCTTGGGAGAAGTCTTTTTAAAGTCCATCTCAGTAAGTATCATAATGTTGTTCTGTGGTTTTTTTGGTATATTCTTCTGTAATAGAAGCATATTTTATAAACAAGAAGGGGAAACCGTGGCTCTGAGTCAGTAGATAAGGCCATTTAGGAAGTGCCCTCAAGGCTATAGGGCTAAAAAACAGAGGTAAGTTGAAGTCTTTCCCAGTTATCTAACTAAGAAGGGTTTTGTTATGTAGGAGAATTTCCCTTCTGGTTTGTTTTTCTGCACCACTCCCCCACTCCTAATTTTAGCCAATTTATCCAATTTTAATCTTTCTCAGAGGCACAGTGTAACCTTAGGGTTCATCATATGATATTTTGTTCCCATATCATATGTAAAGATATTAAGAATTTGCTGTTTGTGATTTAAAAAACCCAAATAACCAGTTTAAGCAAGATGGAAGTTCATTTCTCATTCACCTAAGTGTAGGCACTCTAGGACTTTTATGGCTTTACGGTCAGTGACCCAAGTTTCTATATTTTTGTCATTCTGTCAAGTTATCATATGCCATCTTTATCTGGCCAAAATGGCTACTCCAGTTTCTGTTATTATGCTCACAACCCAGCCAGAAGGAAGAGAAAAAATACCCCATGAGAATTTGTGAGAAGTTGCTTGCACCATTTTTGTTTTTATCTTATTTTTTAATTATTTTTTTAAATATTTTATTTATTTAGTTGACAGCCAGAGATCACATGTAGGCAGAAAGGCAGGAAGAGAGAGAGGGGGGAGGGAAGAAGGCTCTCTGCTGAACAGAAAGCCTAACGTGGGGCTTGATCCCAGGACCCTGGGATCATGACCTGAGCCAAAGGCAGAGGCTTTAACCCACTGAGCCACTCAGGCACCCCTGTTTATATCTTATTGATCAGTACTTAGACATGCAGTCACACATTACTAGTATGCTACTAAGCAATTGGAAATGCTGTCTTTTTCTTTTTTTAGAGTTTTTGATAAAGATCTTTACTTTTCCCTCTAGGATTGTATTTAAATTCAAATTAATTAACATGCAGTGTAGTTAGTATTAGTTTCAAGAATAGAATCTAGTGATCATCACTCACATGGAACACCCAGTGCTCAACACAAGTGCCCTCCTTAAGCCCATTATCCTTTTAGCCCATCCCGCCACCCACCTCCCCTGTAACAACCTTCAATTTGTTATCTATAGTTAAGAGTCTCTCATGGTTTGCTTCCCTCTCTATCTTATTTTTCCTTCCCTTCCCCATGTTCATCTGTTTTGTTTCTTAAATTCTACATATGAGTGAAATCATGTGGTATTTGTCTTTCTCTGACTTACGATGCTTAGCGTAATACACTCCAGTTCCATCCATGTTGTTGCAAATGGCATGATTTCATTATTTTCATGGCTAAGTAATATTCCACTATATAAATATTATCCATTCATCAGCCAGTTGGACATTCGGGCTCTTTATATACTTTGGCTGTTGTTGATAGTGCTGCTATAAACATTGGGGTGCATGTGCCCCTTTAAATCAGTATTTTTGTAACCTTTGTTTAAATACCTAGTAGTGCAATTGCTGGGTGATAGGGTAGTTCTATTTTTAATTTTTTGAGGAACATCCCATGCTGTTTTCCAGAGTGGCTGCACCAGTTTGCATTCCCACTGTTTTAAGAGGGTTCTCCTTTCTCTGCATCCTCACCAACATCTCGTTTCCATAGCTGTTAATTTTAGCCATTTTGACAGGTGTGAGATGGTATCTCATTGTGGTTTTAATTTGTATTTCACTGATACTGAGTGAGGTTGAGCATTTTTTCATATGTCTGTTAGCCATTTGTATGTCTTCTTTAGAGAAATGTCTGTTCATGTCTTCTGCCCATTTCTTAACTGGATTATTTATTTTTTGAGTGTTGAAACTGAAAAATTCTTTATAGACTTCGGCCTCTAGCCCTTTATCTGATATGTCATTTGCAAATATCCTTTATTCTATGCGTTGCCTTTAGTTTTGATTGTTTAATGTGCTGTGTAGACGCTTTTTATCTTGATGAAATCCCAATAGTTAATTTTTGCTTTTGTTCCCTTGCCTCAGGAGACATACCTAGAAAGAACGTTGTTTTTGGCTGATGTCAAAGATGTTAGTTATTACCTGTGTTTTCCTCTAGGATTTTGAGGGATTCTTGTCTCACATTTAGGTCCTTCATCTATTTTGAGTTTATTTTTATGTATGATGTAAGAGAGTGGTCCAGTTTCGTTCTTTTAAATTTGGCTGTCCAATTTTCCCAACACCAATTGTTGAACATACTGTCTTTTTTCTATTGGATATTCTTTCCTGCTTTGTTAAAGATTAGTTGATCATATTGTTGTGGGTCCATTCTGGGTTCTCTATTCTGTTCCATGATCCATGTGTCTGTTTTTGTGTGGTATCATGCTGTCTTGATGATTACAGCTTTGTAATATGGCTTGAAGTCTGGAATTGTGATGCCTCTACCTTTGGCTTGCTCTTTCAGTATTCCTTTGGATATTCAGGATCTTTTCTGGTTCCATACAAATTTTAGGATTGTTTCTTCCAGCTCTGTAAAAAATGCTGGTGTGATTTGGTAGGGATTTCGTTGAATGTGTAGATCGCTTTTGGTAGTATACACATTTTAATGATATTTGTTCTTCCAGTCCATGAGCATGGAATGTTTTTCCACTTCTTTGTGTTTTCTTCAATTTCTTTCATAAGTGTTCTGTAGTTTTCAGAGTACAGATCTTTTACCCCTTTGATTAGGTTTATCCCTAGGTTTCTTATGGGTTTTGGTGCATAGGAAATGGGATAGTTTCCTTGATTTCTTTTCTGATTCATTATTGGTATCTAGAAATGCAACAGATTTCTGTAAGTTAATTTTATATCCTGCAAATTTGCTGCATTTATATATCAGTTCTAGCAATTTTTTGATGGAGTCTTTTAGGTTTTCTACATAGTGGGTCATGTCATCTGTGAAGAGTAAAAGTTTGATTTCTTCCTTGCTGATTTGGATACCTTTTCTTTCTGTTGTCTGATTGCTGAGACTAGTACTTCAAGTACTATGTTGAACAACAATGGTGAGAGTAGACATCCCTGTAGTGTTCCTGATCTGAGGGGAAAGCTCTCAGTTTTTCCCCACTAAGGATTATGTTAGCTGTGGGTCCTTCATATATGGCATTTATGATATTGAGGTATGTTCCTTCTATCCCTACTTTCTTGGGTATTTTTATCAAGAAAGGATGCTGTATTTGTCAGATTATTTTTCTACATTTATTGAGAAGATCATATGGTTCTTATCCTTTCATCTATTAATGTGGTATATCATGTTGATTTGTTTGCAGCTATTAAACCTCCCCTGCAGCCCAGGAATAAATCCCACTTGGTCATGGTGAATAATCCTCTTAATGTACTGTTGGATTTGATTAGCTAGTGTCTTGTTGAGAATTTTTACATCCATGTTCATCAGGGATATTCATTTGTAATTCTCCTTTTTAATGGGGTCTTTGTCTGGTTTGGGGATCAAAGTAATGCTGGGCTCATAGAATGAGTATGGAACTTTTCCTTCCATTTTTATTTTTTGGAACAGTTTCAGAAGAATAGGTATTTTTTTTTTAATTTTTAAAAACTTATTTAGTTACAGCTAGCTAACATATAGTACATTATTAGTTTTTGATGTAGTGTTCAGTGATTCATTAGTTGCATATAGTGCCCAGTGAATGGTAAAATTCCCCTGGGAAGTGATACAGCTCTGGACTTTTGTTTGTCGGAAGACTTTTGATTATTGATTCAATTTCTTTTCTGCCTATGGGTCTGTTCAGATTTTCTGTTTCCCTCTGTTTTAGTTTTGGTAGTTTATATGTTTCTAGGAATTTATCAATTTCTTCCAGATTGCCTAATTTGTTGGTTTATAATTGCTCATAATATTTTCTTAACAATTGTATTTCTTCAGTGTTAGTTGTAATCTCTCTTTCATTCATGATTTTATTTATTTGGGTCCTTTCTCTTTTGTTCTTGATAAATCTGGCTAGGGGTTTATCAGTCATACTAATTGTTTCAAAGAATCCGGTCCTAGTTTTGTTGACCTGTTCTAGTCTTCCTTTCCTTTCCTTTCCTTTCCTTTCCTTTCCTTTCCTTTCCTTTCCTTTCCTTTCGTTGCCTTGCCTTCTTTCCTTTCTTCCTATATCATTGATTTCTGCTCTAATCCTATTTTTCTTCTCCTACTGGGTTTAGACTTTTTTTGCCATTTTCTCAGCTTTTCCCATCTTTTCCCAGCTACTTTAGGTGTAAGTTTAGGTTGTGTATTTAAGACTTCTTTTTTTTTTTTTTTTGCTTCTTGAGGAAGGCCTGTATTGCTATATAATTCCCTCTTAAGACTGCTTTTGCTGCATCCCAAAGGTTTTAGACTATCTTGTTTTCATTTTCCTTTGTTTCCATGTATTTTAAAAAAATTTCTTCTTTAATTTCCTGGTTCTTTAATTTCCATTCATTCTTTAGCAGGATATTCTTTAACCTCCATTTGTTTGTGGTCTTTCCAATTTTTTTCTTGTGGTTGACTTTGTTTCATAGCGTTGTGGTCTGAAAATATGCATGGTATGATCTCAGTGTTTTTGTACAAGTTGAGGCCTGTTTTGAACCCAGTATATGATCTATTCTGGAGAATGTTTCATGTGCCCTTGAAAAGAATGTGTATTCTTCTGCTTTAGAATGAAATGCTCTGAATATATCTGTTATGTCAGTCCAGTCCAATGTGTCATTCAAAGCCATTGTTTCCTTGTTGATCTCCTTAGAAGATCTGTCTAGTACTGTGAGGGGGTATTAAAATCCCCTACTATTATTGTATTTTATCAATGATTTTTTTAAGTTATTACTTGATTTCTATAATTGGCTGCTCCCAAGTTGGGGGCCTAAATACTTAAAATTGTTACAGCTTGTTGGATAGACCCCTTTATTATGATATAGTGCCCTTCTTCACCTCTTATTACAGTCTTTGTTTTAAAATCTAGTTTGTCAAACACTACATCAAAAACTAATGATGTCCTATATGTTGGCTAATTGAACATAATAAGTAAAAATAATAACAAATTTTTTAAAAAACCTTGTCTGTCTTATATAAGTAGGGCTATTCCATCTTTCTTTTGATGTCCATTAGGATGATAAATGGTTCTCCACCCCCTCACTTTCAATTTGGAGGTGTCTTTGGGTATTATTATTTTCTTTAAAGATCTTATTTATTTGACACAAACAGAAAGAGAGAGCGAGAGATCACAAGTAGGCAAAGAAGCAGGCAGAGAGAGAGAGGGAAGCAGGCTGCCGGCTGAGCAGAGAGCCCGATGCGTGGCTCGATCCCAGGACCCCAGGATCATGACCTGAGCTGAAGGCAGAGGCTTCAACCCACTGAGCCACCCAGGTGCCCCTGTCTTTGGGTGTTAAATGTGTGTGTTGTAAGCAGCATATCAGTGGGCCTTGTTTTTTTGATCCATTCTGATATCATATTGGCTTTTGACTGGAGCATTTAGTCCATTTATATTCAGAGTAATTATTGATGGATAGGAATTTACTGCCATTGTATTACCTATAAGGTTGCTGTTCCTGTAGATTGTCTCTATTGCTTTCTACTCTTTGTTGCTTTTGGTTCTTTCTTTCCTGCTCAAAGTGTCCTCTTTAATATTTCTTGCAGAACAGATTTAGTGTTGATGAAGTCCTTTGGTTTTTGCTTGTCTTGGGAAATCTTTATCTTTCCTCCTATTCTGAATGACAGCCTTGCTGGATAAAGTATTCTTGGCTACATATTTTTCCCATTTAGCACATTGAATATATCGTGCTGCTTTCTTCTGGCCTACAAATTTCTGTGGACAGATTTGCTGCTAACCATATTTGTCTACCCTTGTAGGGTAAGGACCTTTTGTCTCTAGCTGCTTTCAGAACTCTCTTTCTCTTTGTATTTTGCAAGCTTCACTATGATATGTCTTCATTTTGACCTGTTTTTGTTGAGGGTAGTTCTCTTTGTCTCTTATACTTGAATGCTTGTTTCTTTTCCCATATTAGGGAAATTCTTAGTTACAAGTTGTTCAAATAAACCTTCTGCCCCTTTTTCACATTCTTCTTCTTCTCAGACTCCTATGATACGGATGTTTTTGCACTTTATGGAATCACTGATTTCCCTAAGCCTATGTTCATAATCTAATAGTTTTCTTTTCCTCTTTTTTTCAGCTTCATTATTTTCTGTAACTTTATCTTTTATATCACTTATTCATTCCTCTGATTCTTCCATCCTCGTTGTGATTATATCCACTCAGTTTTGCATCTTAGTTATAGCATTTTTTATTCAGGCCTTACTACTTTTTAGGTCTTTTGTATGTACAGCAAAAGTTTCTCTCGTGTCTTCTATCCTTTTTACAAGCCTAGATAGTATTCTTATGGCTGTTGTTCTAAAATATTGTTCAGTTATATTGCTTATATCTGTTTTGAGCAAGTCCTTGGCTGCTGTTTCTTCTTGATCTTTCTTTTAGGGAAAATTCCTTCATATTGTCATTTTGGCAAAATTTCTGTCTTTTGTGTCTTATGAAGGCTTTTTATGTTTCCTGCTCCTGAGAGTAATGCTATATTAAAAATTGGTCATACACTTTCCAGGGCCTGGCACTTCAGGAAGTGTTTCTGACGTATGCTGCCAGCATTCTGTTGTGTCTTAGCTGCTCTTTCCCACAGGTCTATGAAGTTCCTCCTTGCTTGCAGTGGGAAGTGTTTGGGCCTTTACATAGGTGTGCTTTGATTTGTTTGTTAAGATAAGCCTAATAACAGAAAACAAAACAAAACAAAACAAAAATCATGGTCCAAAAAAAACAAAAAAGGGAACCAAAAAAGCAAACAGACAACTATAAACTTGATTCCAAAAAACAAAAAAACAAAAAACCAAGAAAAGGGTACATATAAACACACAAACAAAAAACTATAAGCCTGATTTCAAAGAAAAAAAAAAAAAGCACATGCAGGGAGCCTGTGTTGTTCCTGTGGGAGAGAGGCCCACTGGGCTGGCTCTCAGTTAGACCTGGTCTAGTAAAGCTGCCCCGTAAGCCACAAGGGGGTGGGGTTTGATGTAAGATGCTCCAGCCTCTACTGGGGCACTGTGTTTCTCAAGTCCAACAATGCTGGTGGGCAAGGGGGCAGTGTGACAGTAGAAGATAGCATCACTCCACCCTCTTGTCCCTGGGGAGGGGAACTGATAGCCACTGCTTTTCAGGAGGCCCTTAAACGCAAACGATCTCCCCTTCTGTAGCCCAAGCCTCTATCAGATCCCTGGCCTCAACCCGTCTGTACCTGGGCCTTTGACAAGTCTGGCACCACAGTACTCCTATGCTTTATCTCTGGTGTGCTGCTGGGATTCAAAACTCCAAATCTTAAATGACCTGGTAAGGCATGAACAAGATCTTCTCCCCCAGAGGAGAGCCTTGCAGTACTTTGCCCAACATCGTGATGGTGTCTGGAGCTTATGGTGCAGCACAGTAAAAAGCTGTGAATGGGTTATCTGCCCTCTACACTCACAGTTCTCCTATGTTTTATCTCTGGTTGGGGGTGGCTAGGATTTGAAACTTCAAATCTTAAATGACCTAGCAAGGCTTGGACCTGCTTTCCTCCCCTGGAGGAGAACCTCACAGCGCTGCCCCCAGTATTGCTCTGTCCCAGAAAAGCAGTTGCATGACAGTGAAGGTGCCTGGAGTCTGTGGTGCAGCACAGCAAAAAGCTGTGGCCGTGTTTTCTACTCTCTGCACATGCCTCTGTCCCCTGCTGTTGAATGGCTGCTCAGTGGCATCCACTGGGTTCCTTGTCCTTGGAGAGAGAATCTGTCCTCTTCCCCATGTACCCCAGGAAGGAGGATATTCTCCCAGTGCAACCAAGGGGATCCCCACACCAGGCTGTCCACCATCAACAACCAGGCCTCCAGCCTCCCTTCCCCAGGGCACCGCTGCCTGCCCAGTTTGATTCTAGCAAATGGTGTGGACTTCTGAAACCTCAGAATTTGGGCTCCACAGTTTACAAAAATCTTGGAATAGTCAGTTCCTCTCAATTCCTGACTCAGTGGTCCTGGAGGAATGTTTTTCTCGCATCCCAATGTACTCCTCTCCAATTCCCCATCCTCTCCACAAAAAAGGGCTCCCACCCCCTCCATGGCAGGGTGGCTTTTCTCTCCCTGAATTTATGTCTCTGAACCTTGCAGCTGCCATGTTCTTTCCCTTTAATTGTGTAGATTGTTTTCTTAATCCTCAGATGGATATCCTAGTTGTTTAAACTGTTTTGACACTGATCTAGCTATGGTAAAGGGACAAGCAAGCCCAGGGTTCTCCCACTACTCTGTCATCTTAATTCTTCCTTGGGAAATATCTTAATCTGAGGTGATCGTGTGCTTTACAAAACAAAGGGAGAATGGATGTTGCAAATAGAACTAGCAGTTCTGCCTTGGGCCTTAACATCCACATTATCTCCAGGAAGACATTTCCCAAGCAGATTGCTCACTCTCTATGAGGAACCATTCTTAGTATGTTAGCCAGGGCAAAAGAGTCCAAATACACTTATCTGAGCCCAAGATAGCTGTTTCTGTTTAGGTGGCCATCTTGAAACAGAAGCTTCCCTCAGTGATTTTCAAAGTGCCTTGAAATTACTTTAAGAATTTTCTAAGAAAGGGGATATGTACTATCTAAATAACTTTCTTAACCTTCATATCTCTTGTATAAATTGTATTTCCTAAAGTAGGAATTCATCTGAAGAAAGCATTACTCTGTGAAAGTTTGAAAGCTATTGTCAGTATCCTCTACAGATAGCAAAGGCTCTCTAGTTGCGGAATGTCAGAGCAAATTTTGCCTCTCCCTTCTGTAATCCTAGCACCGTTGTATCATCTAGGGACAGTTCGACTACATTGACTCACCAGTTCCGTTCCTGTTATTTTTAAGACTTTCTTGGCACAACACCAAATACCAACACAAAGGAAATGCTTCTTCATTTTTCCTTTTCTATTTGGTTTAAAGGTAACCAATTCAACTTATAGATTTTGTTGCCTAAGGTGAAACATCTTGAGCCTATGTAACTCTTAGCTTTAACAGTGCTTACCATGTTAGAGCCAAATACAGCATACAGTACAACACAATTTATATGTGTAGTAACTTTAATTTCTGTAACTGATATCATCTTGTTTTATAGCTCTCATTTCTGTTAGGGTAGGTTTTGTTGTTGTTTTTGTTTAAAGATTTTATTTATTTGACAGAGATCACAAGTAGGCAGAGAGGCAGGCAGAGAGAGAGGGGGAAGCAGGCCCCCCTCTGAGAACCCGACTAGGGACTCGATTCCAGGACCCTGGGACCCTGACCTGCGCCGAAGGCAGAGGCTTTAACCCACTGAGCCACCCAGGCGCCCTTTGTTGTTGTTTTTGTTTTTGTTTTTAATCCTTAATTTTACCAGTTAAATCTATTCTTCTTTTCTAGCTTAAAATTGTATTCTTGTAAATGTTTCTCAATCTAATGACTAAACTGCCCATTATTGACATTTGGCCCCATTTCCTTTTCCTTCTCAAGATAGTATTGAGTGTAAGGGAAATTTAAGTATAAGGTGGATGGAGCAGGAGCCTCTGTCTTCATGCTGTCCTTTGGGTTCTTGTTGCAATCCATCAAGGTGACCTTCTATTTGTCTGGTTCCTGAGATTTCTACAGTAGGGTACAGTTGGGTGTGGGTTGGTCTGTGTGGTCTGTGTTCATCCCCTTTTTTTTATGTCATTGTCCTAGTATTCTTCATTTCACTGTGATTTGCCTCTGGTTATGGTCCCTTCGGTCTGTGTTCTTTGTCTTATGACACCAGTCCTAGGACTGAAAAACTGTTGATGGAACGTTTTCAATAATACATTTGAAGGTTCGTTACAGTGCTCTTTTTTAAGATTTTATTTATTTATTTGACAGAGAGAGAGGGAACACAGGCAGGGAGAGAGGGAGAAGCAGGCTCCCCACTGAGCAGGGAGCCCAATGCAGAGCTCAATCCCAGGACCCTGGGGTCATGACCCAAGCCGAAGGCAGATGCTTAACCAACTGAGCCACTCAGGTGCCCCGGTTCATTACAGTTCTTAAGAAGAAAAAGGTTAACTAAGAATATTAAATAATACCAGCCCAGTCCTGTTTATACCAAACAGTATCAACAAAAGATTGCAAATTCCAAGCATGAGAAAAGTTGTCGAAACAAAGAACGTATATTCTTAAAGACACAAAAAGAAGACCTTGACCTCTTACTTTACATCGTATACAAAAAATTCAAAATGGGTCATATACCTAAATACATATGGTAAAAACAGTCTTCTAGCGAATATAATAACTTCATGTCTTTGGGATGAGCAAATATTTCTTATGTTACAAAAAGTATGAACCATAAAAGAAAAGATAGTAAACTGGACATCACAAAAAATTTTCTTTTCATTGTGGAACCGCTGTCTCATTAGCATGTAAAAGATGATCTGGGCTCCAGTGTTTTCAAAGCACCACACTTAAGATAGACCTTCCATCCCAGGAGTGGGTGCTGAGCAGGAGGAGAGAGGCCCTACCTCTTGACTGCATATGCCAGGGACTTAGCCTCCATACCAGGTGGTTGAGGGCAGGATTAGAAGTGTTGAAATCCTGCTCTTTTCAGGAATAAAGTCCCCAGGTTGGAAGGATTGGGGAGAGGGAACTCTGTTTTTTGCTGCAACCTTCTGAAGTGGAGTCTTTGCATCACAGGGAGCAGTTAGGAAGCGAGTGGTCTTGGTTCAGGTACCACATACTCTAGCCTTTCTGACAAAATTCTGGAATAGATTTTTTTTAATCTCTTTTTAAAATTTATTTCATTTATTTGAGAGAGAGAGAGCGCACAAGAAGGCAGAGTGGCAGCCAGAGGGAGAGGGAGAATTAGGTTCCCTGCTGAGAAGAGAGCCCAATGTGGGGCTTGATCCCCAGATCCTAGGATCATGACCTGAGCCAAAGGCAGCAGCTTAACCGACTGAGCCACCCAGGTGCCACTGGAGTCAATCTTTTTTTATTTGCTATTTGCATATGAGAGAGACATTTCCAGAGCCCTTACATGTATTTTTTTAATTTTTGTTTTTGAACTCTTCTTTGGGGGAGTGGAGTTTCTCATGCTGTTATGCTAGAAGTCAGTACCAGGTGTGCAGTTTGGGACAGCTGGAGTCTCTCTTTATTTCTGGTGTGTTAATTTTACTTTTAAGCCCAGATCCAGTATTCTGTTTTTCATTTGTTATATTACACTTTTTAATACTATGTGGTTGGGTTAGAGGTGGTGTGTTAAAGCCTGAAATTTGCTGTTCATCTCTTTTTTAAAATTGACATATAATTGACATACAACATCATATTAGTTTAAGGTATACAACATAATTACTTGATATTTATATATACCGTGAGATGATTACCATAAAAAGTCTAGTTAACATCCTTCACCATACATAGTTAAAATTTCTTTTCTGGTAATGAGAATTTTTAAGGTTTACTCTCAGCATATATGAAATATATGAAATGCATTTTTGAAATGCATATATGAAATATATGAAATGCAAATATGAAATATCATTTTAAATATAGTCATCATGCTGCACACTACAATCCCATATCTTATTTATTTTATAACTTGAAGTTTATGCCTTTTGACCCATTTTGCCCACTCCCCCTCCAGTCCCACATCTGCAATCATCAATCTGTTTTCTCTGCATAGGAGTTTGTGTTTTTGTTTTAGATTCCACCAAAAAAATTAGATCATACAGTATTTCTTTTTCTCTCTCTAAGACAAGAATCATCCATCGTGTCACAAATGGGAAAATTTCACTCATTTTTATGGTTGAATGGTATGCCTGTGTGTGTGTGTGTGTGTGTGTGTGTGTGTGTGTGTGTGTGTGTACATTTCCTTCATCCATTAATCTAGTAATCTAGTAATCCATGAATCTATCAGTGACCACTTAAGATTGTTTCGATGTCTTAGCTATTTTTTTTTAAAGATTTTATTTATTTATTTGACAGAGAGAGAGATCACAATTAGGCAGAGAGGCAGGCAGAGAGAGAGGAGGAAGCAGGCTCTCCCTTCAGAGCAGAGAGCCCGATGCGGGCCTCAATCCCAGGACCCTGGGACCATGACCTGAGCCGAAGGCAGAGGCTTTAACCCACTGAGCCACCCAGGCGCCCTCAATGTCTTAGCTATTATAAATAATGCTGGAATGAATATGGGGTTGCATTTTTTTTGTTGTTGTTAGTATTTTCATTTTCCTCAGATAAATACCCAGAAGTGACTTGCTAGATCTCATGGTATGTTTATTTTTAATCTCTTGAAGAACTTCCACACTGTTTTCCATAGTAGCTGCACCAATTTACATTGCCATCAACAGTGATAAGGATGCTCCACATCCTTACCAATATTTGGTATTTTTTGTCTTTTTTTTTTTTTTTTTCTTGATAGTAGACATTCTAGCAGGTGTGGTATAATATTGTGATTTTGATTTGCATTTTCCTGATGATTAGTGATGTTGAGCATCTTTTCATGTACCTCTTAGCCATCAGTATGTCTTTGGAAAACTATTCAGATTTTCTGTTCATCTCAATCAGAATTTTTTTCTATTGAGTTGTATCAGTTTTAAAATATTTTGGATATTAGCCCTTTATCAGATATATAATATGCAAATATTATCTCCCATTCAATAGGTCGCCTTTTCATTTTGATGGTTTCCTTTGCTGTGTAGATTTTTAGTTTGACATAGTCTAATTTGTTTGTTTTTACTTTTGTTGCTTTTGCTGCCAAATTCCCAAAATTATTGCAAAGACATATCAAGGAACTGACCAGTTGTGTTTTCTATTATAAGTTTTATGGACGGGGGGTGCCTGGGTGGCTCCGTTGGTTGAGCATCCAGCTCTTGATTTCCACTCAGGTCATGATCTCAGGCTTGTGAGGCTGGGCCCCATGTTGGGCTCTGCACTGGGCATGGAACATGCTTAAGATTTTCTCTCTCCCTAACCCTCTGACCCTGATCCCACCTTCCAAAGAAAGAAAGAAAGAAAGGTAGAAAGTTTTATGGTTTGGGTCTTACATAAAGCTTTAATCCATTTTGAGTTGATTTTTGTTTATGGTATAAGATAGAGGTCCAGTTTTACTCTTTTGCATGTGACTGCCCAGTTTTCCCAACACCATTTATTGAAGAGACTATTTCTCATTGTATATTGTTGGCCTCTTTGTTATAAACTAATTAACCATGTAAGTATGGGTTCATTTCTGACATCTGTAATCTGTTCCATTGTTCTTTGTGTCTGTTCTCATGCCAGTGCCATACTGTTTTGATAACTATAGTTTTGTAATAGAGTTTGAGATCAGGAAATATACTTCCAGCTTTGTTGTTCTTCCTAAAGATTATTTTTGATATTTTTATAGTTCTGTCCAAATTTTAGGATTGCTCATTCTACTTTTGTGAAAAGTATCATCAGTACTTTGATAGGGATTATATTAATTCTGTAGATTGTTTTGGGAATTATGGACATTTTAGCACTGTTAATTCTTTTAATCCATTAGCAATGGAGAAGAAATCCACTAATTCCATAATCCACAATACATCTTTCCATTTATTTGTGTCTTTTTCAATTAATTTTTTTAATGGCCTATAGTTCTGAATGCACAGACCTTGTACTTTTCTGGCTTAATTTATTTCTAGATATTTTATTCTTTTTGATGGCATCATAAATGGGATTATTTTATTTCTCTTATAGTTAATTATTAATGTATAGAAAATGCAACAGATTTTTGCATGTTGATTTTGTATCACGCAGCTTTACTGAATTTATTGATTGACTCAAAGTTTTGTGGTATAGTTTGGTATATATAAAGTCTCATTTTTTTTTTTAAGATTTTATTTATTTATTTGAGAGAGAGACAGTGAGAGAAAGCATGAGCAAGGAGAAGGTCAGAGGGAGAAGCAGACTCCCCATGGAGCTGGGAGCCCGATGCGGGACTCAATCCTGGGACTCTGGGATCATGACCTGAGCCGAAGGCAGTCGTCCAACCAACTGAGCCACCCAGGCGTCCCAAGTCTCATTTTTTTTTTTAAGATTTTATTTATTTATTTGACAGATGGAGATCACAAGTAGGTAGAGGCAGGCAGAGAGAGGGAAGCAGGCTCCCCACTGAGCAGAGAGCCCGATGTGGGGCTCAATCCCAGGACCCTGAGATCATGAACTGAGCCGAAGGCAGAGGCTTAACCCACTGAGCCACCCAGGTGCCCCAAATCTCTTTCATTTCTGATATATTTGTTGAGTCCTCCCTTTTAGGTTAAAGCTTTATTAATTTTATCTTTTCAGAGAATCAGTTCTTCGTTTCATTCATCTTTTCTATTGCCTTTTTTAGTCTCTATTTTATTTATTATTTTTCTGGTTTTTGTTATTTCCTTCTTTCTACTAACTTTGGGTTTTGTTTGTTTTTCTTCTAGTTCCTTGAGGTGTAAAGTTAGCTTGTTTGAGATTTTTCTTGACCTTGAAATAAACATTTATCACTGTGAACTGCCCTCTGAGCTTCTTTTGCTGAATCCCATAAGTTTTGGTGTCCTGTATTTCCATTTTCATTTGTCTCAGTGTAGTTTTTTATTTCTCTTGATTTATTTGATTCATTGGTTGTTCAGTAGCATGTTGTTTACCACATATTCATGAATTTTCTAGTTTCTTCTTGTAATTGCTTTCTAGTTTCCTACCATTGTGGTGAGAAAAGATGCTTGATATAACTTTAGTCTTATTAAATTTATTAAGACTTTTTATGTGGCCTAATCTTTGATCTGTCCTGGAGAATGTTCCATGTGCATTGAAAAGATTGTGTACTCTGTTGTTGGATAGAATGTGTATATATCCATTAAGTCCATCTGGTGTAATGGGGTATTTAAGGCTGATGTTTCCTTGTTGATTTGTCTCATGTTGATGGGAAGCCAGTCCCTCAAGCAGCAAGGTTTTAAAGGTTTTTTAAAGGTTTTAAAGTAAGCAAATATATATCGCTCTTTGGGACTGCAAGCATAAGCTCCAGTTGCTGCCAGAGCCAGGTATCTAGAGGAGTTGATCTGGGCAGAAGTTGCAAAAATTGTAGTCCAGATGAGTGTATAAGCTTCTTTCTGGGAGATAACTGGAAAGCTGTAGAAAGGCTGAGAGAGAGTGTCTCCTGGTCTTTGCTACCTGTGGACATCTCTGTAGACGTCTAGATACGTGCCAGACCTGAAGTCTGCCCCTCAGGCTGAAGCTCCAGGACAAGTAAAAGGCCTCTTTCACAGAAATTCTGAAAACATGTTTTAGTCTTCCGTTTCTGTTATGCACTTGGGGTGGTAGCCTGCCCAGAACTGTCTCCCTCATTGTTAGAGCCCTGTGAGACCCAGGAACATAAGCTTCCCCTGGCCACCAGAGCCAGGCAGTGAAGGGGCATCCCCTGCATGGTGCAGAAAAGACCAGAGCACGACAAGTAAAATCACTTCATCAGGTGTGTGTAAAAGTTCCCTTCCAAAAGATACTGGTGCTTTGGTGCATGGTAGATGGAGAGTAGGAAGACAGTGCCCATCTTTCAAGGTTTCTGGGAAGGCTTACAGATAGTCCTGAGATGTGTTTTGAATTAAAAATCTGCCCCATAGGCTGCAGCTGTGATGATAAACTAACAGGCCTCTTTGACAGATTAAACTCCTGGCTTCCTTGCCTTTCTCTATGCCCTGGGAGTGGAAGCTACTTAAGAATTCGTTCTCCATTGCTTAGTTTCCTGTGGGAACCTTGACCATAAGCCCCACTACCAGAGCCAGGTGATGTAGAGGTGAACCCTGATGGCAGCCACAAAAACCATGGTGCTAGACAAGGGCATAAGCGCCTTTCTGGGAGATAATAGGGAGCTGGAGTGAGGCAGAAAGAGAGCACAAAGATTTCATTTACTGGTCTCTGTTTCCTGAGAGCTTCTCCCTAGATGAGTGCCAAAGCAAAAGCCTGCCTTAGGCCTAAGCTCCTAAATAAGCAGGTAAGCCTCCCTCCCAGAAAGACTGCTATGTATTGGTGGGGGTGGGGGAGTGGGTGGGATGGTGGTCATCTGCTCATCTGCTCTCTGTGTAGTGCCCTGGGATGGTAATTTGCCAAGAATGGTCTCTGCAATTGTTACAGTCCCATAGCACCCAGGAACACAAACCTCTCCCTAGCCTCCACAGTCAGGTGAAGAAACAGCATCCCCTGGGGGGCATTCATAAAAACTGGGGTACCAAAAGGTGTAACCATTCCCCTCTGGAAGATAGTGGCACTCTTCAGTGCAGCAAAGGGAGAATGTGTAGATGGTGCCCACTGGCTAGAGCAAAGCTGAGGGTTTGTAAAGGTGGTGCCCACTGGAAAGAAACAAAAAGATGATGCCCACAGGTTACAGAGCAGTAAAGGGAGGTGTAATGATTCTGCCCACTTTGGGGATGGGGAAAGGCCTACGCTTTTGAAAAAAAAAAATTCAGGAATGCAATGCATTATGGTGCTTTTAGATTAGCAAATGAGATTCTTCCACATAAAGTTTGGGCATGATCAGCTTCTTCTGATGTGGGGCAGGTAAGTCTGAGTGTATGATTTCTTTCAGACTTATTTTTCAGATTACTGTAGATTTGTATGTCTTGTATATACAAGCCCCATTGTTTCTCAAAGCTAGATGTTTTGGCGACTCATCTCTTAGGTGAAGATCTTAAAAGTTGAAGTTCCCCATTTGGGATTCAAACCATTCTCTTTAGGGAGAAGCTGTGGGTTTTGAGTTCCCTCCCGATTGTATGTTGTCAAGCCAATGGTTGGTTTTATGGTGAGCATGTGTTTCAGTCTTTTCTACCTGCTTTGATGTGGTGTTTTCTCATTTGCCTGATGTGTAGCTGTTGCTTTGCTAGTTTTTAGGTTTTTTCCAAGGGAATTGTTCCATGTGTAGCTGTAGATTCAGTGTGTCTGCGAGAGGAGGTCAGGATCTTTCTACATTGCCATCTTGAAGTAGAACCTCACTGTGCATCTTTTTTAAAATCTGTGTCAGTTTCTTCACATTTCTATAACTAATTTTCCCATTATTATCTAAAATGGGGCTCTCAATGCAAATCTCAGTAGGGACTTAGAGGGATTTAATTGGCTATTTTATATACAGTGTCTGGCACATAGCCTGGCTTACTGTAGCAATAAAAATTAAGTCCTGGCTCTTTATTCCCAGTTCTACTTCCACTTCTCAACATGGTTACTGTCATAAAGGATATTTCAGTGCCTAAGTCCTGATTTGTTGTGGATAGACTCCAGAGTAGCTGCCATCATCCTCACCTCCTGGCATTCATGCTGTTCTGTGATCCCTTCCCCTGAGCATGGGCAGGATGAGTTATTTGCTTTTGACCATTAGAATTTCTTAAAGGTGATGGAATGTGCATGGGGTGTGTAACATTGACCTTGCAAGGAGATTCTTTGTCTCTTGCAGACTTTGAGGAAGCCGGAGTCCATTTTGGGAAGATGATTGTGGCAAGTAACTGAGGTCCTGAGTCTGATACCCTGCAGGGTAGTGAATGCTGTCTACAACCATGTGAGCTTTGAAGTGGATCCTTCCTCAGTTGAGCCTCAGATGAGACCACAGCCCTGGCTGATACTTTTATTTTAGCTATGTAATGTCCTAAACCATGCCCAGACACTTTACACACAGAGACAATAAGATAATGTTTATTGTTTTAAGCTGCTAAATTCTGTCAGTAATTTTTTTCAGCAATAGGTAACTAATACAGATCTTTATTTGTGCAAATAATTATATTTTTAAAAGTAGAAGTGTTTTATAAGGTTTTGAATTCTTTAAATTCTGGAGAAACAAGAGTTTACTGCTTTACTGATAGTAATGTTGAAAACATTTCTCAAAGGCAAAGCAGTTAGTTTTTGTTATTGTGTGGAGTAATAGCTGATGCTGAATATAATGGCCTCCTAGTTTCCTATTAAAACTTAAGAGCATTCAGTCATCTTGTTAGGAATATTTTGCAGTGGAATTTCCACATACTGCAGTTTTGGAGTGTGTGCGTGCGTGTGTGTGTGGTTAAAAAAAGAAAAAAGTAACATAAAATCTACCATCTTAACCATTTTAAAGTGTATAGTTCAGTAGTGTTAAGTATATTTACCATGTTGTGAAACAGAGTTCCAGAACTTTTCCATCTTATAAAACTGAAACTCTGTACTATTCCACAACTCCTCTTTTCCCTAGCCACTAGTAGCCACCATTTTACTTTCTTTATGAATTTGACTAGTTTAGCTACCCCACATAAGGGGAACCATACAGTATTTGTCTTTTTCTGACAGCCTTTTTTTTTTTTTTTTTTTTTTTTAGGATTTTATTTATTTATTTGTCAGAGAGAGAGAGAGAATGAGCACACAGGCAGACAGAGTGGCAGGCAGAGGCAGAGAGAGAAGCAGGCTCCTTGCCGAGCAGGGAGCCTGATGCGGGACTTGATCCCAGGACCCTGGGGTCATGATCTGAGCCAAAGGCAGCTGCTTAACCAAATCATCCCCTGACTGCCTTATTTCATTTAATATAATGTCCTCAAAGTTCATCCATGTTGTAGCATGTGGTAAGATTTCTTTCCTGCTGAAGTCTGAATACAGTTTTTTTGTGTTTTTATTATGAAATATTTCAAAAATGAAAAGTATTTAAAAACCTTAAAACTTCTTTCTAATAAAATATTTTAAATACGAACAGCCTGAAGTTCTCTGTGACTTAGGCATATATGAAATGAAATAATAGAATACTTTGAGTAAGTGCATATTGGCAGACAAAATAAGGTGATTTATTTTTCACATTTCTTGCTAGATAATTCTATAAAGAGTGTTTGGTAGAGACAACAAAAATGTAAAATACCCGAAATTCACATTATCACCTATATTTTATTAAGAATTCATACTGTTTCACATAGTAACTGATAAACCATTAATAAAATAGATATATCTTTATAATTACATAAAAATACAGTTAAACAGAACACAGAAGGAAGATAGTATTTTTGTAATAAGCATATTGGGATTTATAAAGTATTAGACTTCATTCCTGTTGTTAACTTACACAAATGTAAAATAAACATGAAAAAGAGTAACCATTTTGAAATACCATTCTTATACTTAAGAAACATGTTAAGCATAAAGTCAAAATGATCTGATAAATCAATGTTTTATCATTTAGCATACCCAGTTATAAATTTTATTCTACTTACAGCAGCAGTAATTTCACAAAGGAAAAATAGAAGAGAATTCATCGGGGGAGCCTGGGTGGCTCAGTTGGTTAAGCAACCAACTTTTGATTTTAGCTCAGGTCGTGATTTCAGGGTTCTGAAATCAAGCTCTGCATCAGGTTGTGTGCTGGGCATGGAGCAATGTGCTGGCATCTTTCTCCTCTGCCCCTCCCCACTGCTCAATCACTGTTTCTCTCTCTCTCTCTGCCCAAAGGAAGAAGGAGAAGGAGAAGGAGAAAATTCATCTGCAAGCTCTTCTGTTTTCTATTTTTCTCTCCTTCCGGTTGATCTCCTTCTCCCCTTACTATTCTAAATTCCTTTCAAATGAAGCCATAGAGAACATTTTTTTCTAGAGGAAATAAGTCACTTCTCAGGATTACTATAGAAATGTACAAATTCAGTTAAAAAAATAGTATTAAAAGATGATCTTTAGATATATTAGAAGACAAGAACCCAGATGTGAAATCCTTTACTCTGTAAGATTATTTAGTTTATTGGCTCAGTTTATTTTTATTTTGACTTTCTATTTTAGTGTCTTTCTAGTAAAATATGCAATTTTACACAGACTATTACAAAGCTGAAGAAACTCAATTGTCTTAAATTGATTATTATAGTAACTGTTTATAGGTAAGTTCACTTCTCATGAAAATTTCTTACTATTTTTTAAATGGTTTGTATAGAAATTTAAAATTATTTATTTATTTTAAGGAGAGAGCATGCATGGGGGGAGAGGTAGAGGGGCAGGGAGAGGGAGAGAATCTCAAGCGGACTCCACCCTGAGTGTAGATCCCGAAGTGGGGCTTGATCCCACAATCCCAAGATTGGGACCTAAGCTGAGACCCAAGTGTCAGATATTTTAAGCCACTGTGCCACCCAGGTGCCCCAGCCTGTATAGAATTTTTAGAAATTACTTCAACTGTGTCTTAAAACACTTGGCTCATGATTATACTGGTCAACAAAAATACATTTTTTAGAAATAAGATGTGTTACTGGTAGGCAGCTAGCTACATGGCCATTTATATGTTTTTATGTAGGAATTAATGCAAGAGATTTTCTAAGGTGGCCTCCTCTGCACTCTAAGCTTTTGCTTTTTGAAAAATGCATAAGTACTTTCCTTTGGAAATTGTGTAGCCTACACATATTTTATAAAAATCACAGAATGTGGGAATATGGACAATCTGAGAATATCAGAATCATGAAGTTCGATATCATATGTTTTAAAAGAGGTAAGGCTTCTCCCAGATAATCCTGTAGATTGCTCAACAGTCAAATTGCCTTTTTGTCTTCTTTTAATGACAGTCATTCAAACAACTGTGTTTATTAATTGCCCAATACATGAATAATTCTGTGGCAGGGATTGGGGAGACTATGAAATCCCTTAAAAATGGCTTAAAAATCCCTTAAAAATGGCTCGTATTACAAGCCATTTGAGGTTTTCATAATCTAGTACCATGTACTAATAGGAAGAATATAGTCATTATAATTTGATGTACAGGGCACTAGAACACATTCCATTTCCTGTGTGTGTGTGTGTGTGTGTGTGTGTGTGTGTGTGTGTGTGTGTGACTATAACAGAAATAAAAGAAATAACAGAAACCATGGGATTGCTGGAATGAGTTTTGGAAGAAAGGTATTTTCCAGTTGGGAATAATGGTAAGCACATGAACCAAGAGGATGACAAGCAGTTGCTCGAATATGGAGACAATGGGTATAGGATCTGAAAGCATAGGATTGAAAGTCTGAACGTGGTATTTGAAAAACCACCTTAGGCAGAGATAGGACTAAAGTTATACTTCAGGAGAATGTTTTTGTGGTTATGATTCAGATAAACTGCATGAGGAAGAGGCTTTGGAAAAGGAGGCTGGTACACTGGTGGGTTTTAAAAAGTGACTAAGACCTGAACCTGGACTACCGCTATAAAATTAAATTGAAAGTTTCAGATGACCCTCAAGGGGCTATGTTACTCCATTCAACTTAACATGTAAACGCTGTATTTAAAAATCCTTATGGAAAAGATTTCCAAACATTTTGTCTGTTGTCATAGATACTTCAAGACTAAGAAGAAACAAAAATAATTCAAAGGGAACACGAGATGGCAGCAGTTATATCATATATAGAGAACAAATGAGGAAAGAAAAACATTTGAAATTATTTTTAAAGTAAAAAAATATGTAGCACTTTATTCGTTATGTGGTGTATTCCTTTTCATTTCAGAGATTACTCAGTTATTGGTTTCATGCTTCACAGCACATCTGAGGTTCATTCTGACTGTAGTAAAAATCCTACTCCATTACATGTGATTATTTCCTAAAATAAAGCTGTTGCTGTTTTCTGCACATTATGGTTCCTCTGTGTTATCTGTGGCAGAAGAGTCCTGGATGGTGCAAAATTGTTTTAAATGTTCCAGCATCAATTTTTCTTCCTCTTCCAGTCTCTCATCCTTCCTCATTTCCCATCTAAAAGAAAAATCATATATATCTTAGTATTTTTGAACTTCCAAACTATAGTCAAGCAGTTATTTAGGGCTCAAATATATGTAGTATATATTTAAATTTCAAAATTTTAAAATTTAGCCCATAGGGTTACCTTCTACTGCTTTCATGGAATGTTATAGATCAAAAACTGTCACTGCCCATTTTATATAGGTAAACTTGGGCATCATTAATTTGCATGTTAAACTGAATTTCTTCCAAGCAGGAAAATATCAATAACAGAAAATACTTATATAGCCCTATGTCATCGGCATTGTTTTAAACACTTGACATATCACTCTTTAAATCCATATTAGAAAATGTTGTTATTCCCATTCTACAGAGGAGTAAACTGAGATACAGAATGTTAATGTCACTTGCCCAGGTATCTTCGGATTGAAATCAGGGACCAGATTCTAGAGTTTATACTTAGAAATGCAACACTCACCATATTTTAAAAACCATTTATACTTATTATTAATTAATGTTAAAAGTAGTTTGAGTACTTTATTTCCTGAAAAAATGTTGCCAAAATTGGACTGTATATTTAAAAAAAAAAGAATTCTTTAAAATTCATGTAAATAAATACATGGCATCCAAACATGAAAAATGAGCTTTACTTTTTTTATTCCATGGAAAGGTGTTAATATTGTACTGAGTAAATGAATTACTTTATGAACGTCAACAGAACAAAATATGTAATATGCACATAAATATTTTGATCATTGTCTCTCCTTGTGAAAATTGAAAGCACGATCTCTGCTTCATTTAAATATCTGTATAATTAATGTAATTTAAATGTATTGTATACATAATAGAATCCAAGATAAGGATTTTTGAAGCTTCATGAGAATTGTAGGCATCTCACAGTGTAATTGAGCTGTTAGTAATTAATGATATTAAGCAACATAATTTATCTACCACAGCCTTCTTACATTTGCTTTGTGCTTATTAAGAAGAAATCATTTCCTATGAGAAGAAGAAATCATTTCATATGAGAATAAATTCTGACAAAGATAGGAGAAAAAATATTACATTTTTTCTAATAATTTTACTTTATTGAATAAAACATTAGGGATGTGAAATGTATTTTTATTTACCTCAAGCCCTGTTTTATTTCAAATCTATAATTTTTTTTGAAGTACAGTTGACATCATATTAGTTTTAGGAGTACAACATACTGGTTTCATATTTATATACATTACAAAATGATCACAAGGATGAGTCTAGTTACCACCTATCACCATACAAGATTGCTATTAGAATATTGTTATTAGAATATATTTCCTGTGCTGCAAAATACATCCCCATAACTTATTCTGTAACTGGAAGGTCATATCTTAATCTGTTTCAATTATTTCATCAATGTCTGCACTTGCCTCTCCCTCCACCCCCAGCAATCTATGAGTCTGTTTCTGTCTTGTTCCACATATAAGTGAAACCACATAATATTTGTCTTTCTCTGACTTATTTCACTTAGCATAACATCCTCTAGGTCTGTCCATGTTGTCACAAGTGGCAAGAATTCCTTTTTTTTTTTTTTTTTTAAGATTTTATTTATTTATTTGACAGAGAGAGATCACAAGCAGGCAGAGAGGCAGGCAGAGAGAGAGGAGGAAGCAGGCTCTCCCTTCGGAGCAGAGAGCCCGATGCGGGGCTCGATCCCAGGACCCTGGTATCATGACCTGAGCTGAAGGCAGAGGCTTTAACCCACTGAGCCACCCAGGTGCCCCAAGAATTCCTTTTTTTAATGGCTGAGTAATATTCCATTGTATATATACAGTGTATATCACATCTTTATCCATTTCATCTCTCTCTGGACACTTAGGTTGGTTCCATATCTTGGCTATTATAAATAATGATGCACTAAACATAGGGTTGCATATATCCTTTCAAATTAGTGTTTTTGTTTTTTTCCCAATAATACCCAGAAGTGGAATTGATGGATCATATAGTTCTATTTTAAAATGTTTAAGTAACCTCCATACTGCTCTTCACAGCGACTTCACCGGTTTACTTTCCCACCAATGGTGCAAGAGGATTCTCTCTCTCTCTCTCTTTTTTTCTACATTCTTGTCAACATTTGTTATTTCTGGTCTTTTTGATAGTAGCCATTTTGACAGGTGCGAGGTGACATCTCACTGTGGTTTTGATTTGCATTTCCCTGATGATTAGTAATGTTGAGTATATTTTCATGTGCCTGTTGGCCATCTGTATATGTTTGGGAAAATGTCTATTCAGGTTCTCTGCTCATTTTGTAATCAGAGTTTGCTTTTCTGACACTGAGTTTTGAAGGTTTTTTTTTTTTTTAATATATTGGAGACATTATTTTCAAATAACTTCTCCCATTCAGTAGGTTGCCTTCTTGTTCTGTTGGTTTTAGTTTGATGTAATGCCATTTTTTTTTTTTTTTATTATTTGACAGACAGATCACAAGTAGGCGGAGAGGCAGTCAGAGAGAGAGAGGAGGAAGCAGGCTCACCGCTGAGCAGAGAGCCCGATGCAGGGCTCGATCCCGGGATCCTGGGATCATGACCTGAGCTGAAGGCAGAGGCTTTAACCCACTGAGCCACCCAGGCGCCCCTGATGTAATGCCATTTTTATTTTTAAACTTTTTAACAGTTTTTTAAAGGTAATTTCTATACCCCAGATGGGCTCCCAGTTCACAACCCCAAGATCAAGAGTTGCATGTTCTTCCAACTGAGCCAGCTAGGCGCCCCATGTAGTGCCATTTTAAAATTTTTGCTTTTGCTGTCCTTGTCTGAAGAGACTGATAAAAAAAAAATACTGCTAAGACAGACGTCAGAGAGCATTACTGCCTATGTCTTCTAGGAGTGTTATGGTTTTATGTCTTACATTTAAGTCTTTTATCCATTTTGTGTTTATTTTTGTATCTGGTGTTAGAAAGTGGTCCAATTTCATTGTTTTGCATGTAGCTATTCCTTTTTTCCCAAAACAATTTATTGAAGAGATCCTCTTTTCCCCACAGTGTTTTCTTGACTCCTTTGTCATAGATTAGTTGCCCATATAAAGCATGGGTAAATTTCTGGGATGTCTGTTGTTTTCCACTGGTGTGTGTGTGTGTGTGTGTGTGTGTGTGTGTGTGTGTGTGTCTTTATTTATTTTGCCCATACCATACTGTTCTGATTATTAAAGCTCTGTGGTCTAGTTTGAATTAATTATCATGGTATCTCCAGATTTATTTTTCTTTCTCAAGATTGCTTTGGCTACTTGGGGTCTTTTGTGTTTACATACAAATTTTAGAATTATTTGTTCTTGTTATGTGAAAAATGCCTTTGGGTGTTAATAGGGATTACACTCAATCTGTAGGTTGCTTTGGGTAGTAGACAATTTAATAATATCAGTCCTTCCAATCCATGAGCTTGGTGTACCTTTTCATTTATTTATGTTCTTTTCACTTTCTCTCATCACTGTCTTACAGTTTTCAGAGTATAGCTCTTTCACCTCTTTGTTTAAATTTATTCCTAGGCATTTTACTCATTTTGATACAGTTGTAAATGGGATTGATTTCCTCTTTTTCTAATAGTCATTAGTGTATAGAAACAGCAGATTTCTGTAAGTTAATTTTTTTATCCTGAAACTTTACTGACTCCACTTGTTATTTATAATAGTATTTTTTAGTGGAGTCATTCCGTTTTTTTATCTATAGTGTTAAATCATTTGCCAATAGTGGCAATTTTGCTTCTTCCTTTCAATTTTGATGCCTTTTTTTCCCCCCTAAATTCTATGGCTAGGACTTCTAATACTACGTTGAATTAAATTGGCACCCTTATCTTTTTCCTGTACTTAGAAGAAAACCTTTCAACTTTTTACCATAGAGGAGTATTACATTAGCTTTGAGCTTATCACATAGGGCCTTTATTATGTTGAGGTACATTCACTCCATACCCACTTTGTTGGAAGTTTCTGTTATATATGGGTGTTGAATTTTTGTTAAATGCTTTTTCTGCAACTATTGAAATGATCATATGATTTTTATCCTGCATTTTGTTAATGTGATTTATCACACTGATTGATTTGTTAATCAAACCACCCCTGTATCCCTGGAATAAGTTTCATTGCATTATGGTGTATGATTCTTTTACTGTATTGCTGAATTTGATTTGGTAACATTTTTTGAGGATTTTTCATCTATATTTATTGTGCATACTGCCTTTACTTTTCTTGGAAGTCTTTCTGTCTTGTTTTGGTATTGAGGTAGTGCTGGTTTTGTAAATTTAGTTTGGAAGTATTCCTTTCTTTTCAATTTTTTGGAATAGTTTAAAAAGGAAAAGTGTTAACTCTTCTTTAAGTGTATGGTAGAGGGGGCACATGGGTGGTTCATTCGGTTAAGCTTCTGCCTTCGGCTCAGGTCATGACCCCAGGGTACTGGGATCTAGTCCCACATCAGGCTACCTGCCCAGCAAGAAGTTTGCTTCTTCTTTTCCCGCAACCCATCCCCTCTGGTGGTGCTCTCTCGAGTGTGCATGTGCACACTCTCTTAAGTAAATAAATAAAATCTTTATCATACATACATACATACATGTTTGGTAGAATTCACCAGTGAAGCCCTGTGGTCCCAGACTTGTATTTGTTGGGATTTTTTTTTTTTGAATACCGATTCCATTTTTTTTTTTCCTGAAGATTTTATTCATTTATTTGAGAGAGAGAACATGTGAGAGAGAGAGAGCAAACATGAGCAGTGAGAGGGGCAGAGGGGAGCTGGGAGCAGGGAGCCCAACATGGCTGATCCCATGGCCCTGGAATCATGACCTGAGCCAAAGGCAGATGCTTAACTGACTGAGCCACCCAGGCACTCCGAATACTGATTCAATTTTATTGCTAGTAATTAGTCTATTCAGGTTTTCTATTTCTCATGATTCAGTTTTGGAAGACTATATGTGCCTAGGAATTTTTCCATTTCTTCCAGGCTGTCCAATTAGTTGACATTCATTGTTCATAGTAGCCTCTTAAGATCATCTGTATTTCTGTGGTATAGGTTGTAATTTCTCTTTCATTTCTGATTTTATTTGGGATCTTTATTTTTTAAAGATTTTTATTTATCTGACAGAGAGAAAGAGCACATGCAGGGGAGAGGAGGAAGGAAAGGGAGAAGCAGGCTCCCCACTGAGCAGGGAGCCCGATGTCAGGCTCAATTCCAGGACCCTAAGATCATGACCTGAGCCTAAATCAGACGCTTAACTGACTGAGCCACCCAGATGCCCCCCGGGATCTCTTTTTTTCTTGATGAGTCTGGCAAAAGGTTTATCAGTTTTATCTTTGCAAAGAACCAGCTCTTAGTTTCATTGATCTTTTCTATTTTTTTTTCCTGTGTTTATTTCCTCTCTGAACTTTATTATTTCCTTCCTTCTACTAATTTTGGGCTCTGTTTGCTCTTATTTATGTATAATGTTAGGTTGTTTGAGATTTTTGTTTCTTGATGTAAGCTTCTCTGTGAACTTCCCTCAGAACTGCTTCTGCTTCATCCCTTAAGACAAACGGAAACACACTGTTTTGGAAGAGTGTGTTTCCATTTGTCTTAAGGTATTTTTAAATTTCCTCTTTGGTATCTTCATTAACCCACTGGTTATTTAATATGTTATTTAGACATTATGTGTTTTTGTTTTTTCCTAGTTTTCTTCTTGTAATTGATTTCTAATTTTATCCCATTGTGGTCTAAGAAGAAGTTTGATATGGTTTCAGTTTTCTTATATTTATTGAGGCTTGTTTTATGGCCTAACATGTGGTCCTTTCTGGAGAATGTTCCATGTGTACTTGAAAAGAATGTGTATTCTGTTGTTTTTGGATAGAATGTTATATTCCATCTGGTCTAATGTGTCATTTAAAGCCAATATTTCCTTCTTGATTTTCTGTCTGGATGATCTATCCAATGATGTAAATGCAGTATTAAAGACCCCATTACTGTTGTATTACTATCAATTTCTCCTTTTATGTCTGTATTTGCTTTATATATTTAGGTGCTCCTATGTTGGGTGCAGAGATATTTATAATTGTTAAATCTCCTTGTTGGATTGATCCATTTATAATTATATAATGTACTTCTCTCTATTTTGTTGCAGTGTTTTAAAGTCTATTTTCTGTGCTACAAGTATTGCTACCCCACCTTTCTTTTTGTTTGGATTTGCATGAAATATCTTTTTCCATCCCTTCACTTTCAGTCTGTGTATATTTTTAGATCCAAGTGAACCTTTTGTAGACATCATTTAGATGGGTCTTTTTTTTTTTTTTTTTTTAATCCCTTCAGCCAATCTTTGACTTCTGATTGGAGAATTTAGTCCATTTACATTTAGAGTCATTGTTGATAGGTCTGTATTTATTCAACATGTTAATTTTTTCTGGCTATTTTTATAGAGTCTTTTTGTTCCTTTCTTCTTCTCTTGCTGTCTGATGCCTTTTTTAGTATAATATTTGGATTCCCTTTGCTATATATTTTTTATGCATCTCTGGCAGATTTCTGGTTTGTGGTTACCACCACCCCAACACACACACACACAGTTTAACCTGATGGTCACTCCAGTTCATTTACATTGTAAAAGCACAACTTTTATGTTTTTGACATCATATTTCATACCTTTTATTTTGTGTATCCCTTACCTAATTGTTGTAGTTAGAGTTGATTTTAGTACCTTTGTTTTTAAACTTCATACTGGCCTAATAAATGATTGGTTCAGTACATTTATTACACAATTATCTTTACCAGAAAGATTTTTTTCTTTCATATATTATCTTATTTTTAGTTATGACCTTTTCTTTTCTGCTTTAATAAGTTTCTTTAGCATTTCTTATAAGACTGTTTCTGTGGTGATGAAATCCTTTAGCTTTTGCTTTTCTAGAATACTCTTCTTTCTTCTTCAGTTTTGACCTTTACCGGGTATAATATTCTTGGTTATAAGTTTTTTCCTTTCAGCACTTTGAAGACATCATGCCACTCCCTTCTGGCCTGCAGAGCTTTTGCTGAAAAATCAGCAGGTAGACTTATATGGGTTCCCTTGTATATAACACGTTGTTTTTCTCTTATTGCTTTGAGGATTCTTTATCTTATTTTTTGACCGTATAATTATATGCCTTGGAGTTACTCTTTGGGTTAATCCTGTTTGGAAATCTGTATTTCCTGGATTTAGATGTCTGTTTTCTTCCATAAGTTAAGAGAAATTTTCAGACATTGTTTCTTCAAGTAAGGTTTTTGTCCCTTTCTCTCTTTTGTTGTTCTGGGACCCTGTAATGTAAATGTTAGTATGTTTGATGTTGTTCCTGATATCCCTTAAACTATACTTGTTTTTTTCAAATACTTTTTTTCTTTTTGCTGTTTTGACTGGATGATTTCTACTACCTTGTTGTCAACTCACTGATCCATTTTTTTCTGTATCTAATTTGTTAATTCCCTGTATTTTTCATTTCAGCTATTCTTCCACTCTGATTGGTACTTTCTTACATTTTTGTCTGTTGTATTTCTCACTGTGTTTATCCACTTCTTCTCCTGAGTTCTGTGAGCATCTATATGGCTATTACTTTGAACTCTTTATCAGGTAGATATTATTTATCTCCATTTCATTAAGATCTTTTTATAAGGGTTTTTGTTGTTCTTTTGTTGGGAGTATATTCCTCTGTCTCTTCATTTTGCTTGACTCTCTGTGTTTCTATGTATTCAGCAAACTGGCTAAATCTCTTAGTCTTGAAGGAGTGTCCTTGTGTAGGAGATGTCTTCTGGGGCCAGATGTATGTGCTCCCTTGGCCACCAGAATCAGGTGCTCTAGGGACATTTCATGTGTGACCTTTGTGTGCCAGGCTGTTGTGAGGGTGCTGCTGCTGTAGATCCAGTGATCGGGGCTCTTCCCTTGGCCCAGCTGGCTTGGTCACTACAGCTGCTGGTTAGGTTTCTTTCTGTGGCTCAGCTGGCTGGGGTTGCAGCAGTGTGTGGGGGGGCTCTTCCCCTAATCAGGCTGACTTGGGCTGCAGTAGTGGGCAGGGCTCTCACATACCACCCCCCCACCTTATCCTCTGCCACCACAGCTGGTTGGTGCTGTGATGGGTGGTGGGACTCCCTTATGGGCCCAGCAGACATCCCTGCCAACGTTAGCATGTTGGAATGTTAGTACCAGCCTTGGCACAAGATAGAATGTGATTGCAAAAGTGGTTTGCCTGACAGTGTTTCCATCCCCAGAGAGTCTCTCAGAAGTTTCCCACCTGACAGGTGTCTCAGGACTAATAAGTGGTTCTCCTTCACCTGTGTTCTAGGTGTTTTTCTAACTGGTGTTGTATCACTGGTTCTCAGGGCCAGACTATACACAAGCCCTTTAAGAGTAGGTTCTCCATACCCTATAAATGATTTTTCTGGTTGTTATCCCTGTTAGTTGTCAAAGCCTGGCTTTTTAGGGGTTTGTCTCTCCTGTGAAGGAGAGGGTTGGAATGCCTAATGGAGAACTCCATCCCTTTACTCCTAAGGGGGAAGTTCTGTGTTTTTGAGATCCCTCTCAATTATGGATCACTGTACCTGGGTTGGACTTTTTCTTATTTTGGTGAGAACTTCTGTCTGTTACTCCTACACAGGTCAGTGCTGTCCTTCTGTCCCTCATTTTTTGAAGGCTCTGTTTACCAGTTTTCAGGGCTTTTGCTGAGGAAATTATTTTATATGTAGTTGCATATTTGTTATATGTGGGAGGAGGTGAGCTAAGGTTCTTCCAGGAAGCCATCTTGAATCTTCTTTTATCCATAAGTTCTTAAGAGTTTATTTTTAATTCCATCATAATTTTAGGCTTTTTTTTTTTTTTTAATAACACAGTGTAAAAACAAGTCAATTCTATCAAATAACTATTGGAAAAGAAAATAATCTATCAATTTGTTAAACACAACTGACTGGGAAACTTTGTTTAAAATGTCTATCCCTAGTTTATTTTGTTTAAAATCTGTAGTGGAAGCATGTCCCTTCAGAACCCAATAAACGTTGAAATCAATGTATTCTAGTTCTCCTTTAAAAGCATTATAGAGTGAGTCTGGTGTTTGTTTTCTTTTCTTTTTTTCCTGACTGTGGTAGCCTGCTCTCTTTCACTGTTGCTTAATTCTCCACCTGCCTACTATGGAAAACGAACTGCAACCTGACCCACACTCCAGCTGTTGGGAGTGAATTGTTGTATTTTAGTCACTAATAAGTGACAAAACTCTATGAGCAGAGAGCCCGATGCGGGGCTTGATCCCGGGATCCTGGGATCATGACCTGAGCCGAAGGCAGAGGCTTTAACCCACTGAGCTACCCAGGCGCCCTGAGATTTTATTTTTAATATTATAGTTTTCCATGAACTGTAAAGGATATTCAGTTTTTATAGAATACTATAAGTGGCAGTTACCTCTTTGCATTTGGAAATTATGTAACGTAGGCTTAGAATAAGCAAATGGAGTTATTTCAACTCCCCACAAATTATTCTGACTTAATACTTTAATCTCCAGAAAATGTTTATCCTTACCAAAATTACATCAGTTTGTTAATACAGTATACTACTTAGAACCCCTGAAGCCCAATGTTACATACATAATATATACTATATAGACATACAATAAATATATCTGTTAGAAATAATGTATTTTAGGGGTGCCTGGGTGCCTCAGCTGGTTACGCATCTGCCTTCGGCTCCGGTCATGATCCCAGGGTCCTGGGATTGAGCCCCGCATTAGGCTCTCCACTCAGTGGGAGTCTGCTTCTCCCTCTCTCTCTGTGAGCTCTCTCACTTTTGCTCTCTCTCAAAGAAATAAATAAAATATTTAAAAAAAGAAATATGTATTTTAAATATGTAGAAGTAGTTACACCTATGAAAATCCATACTCAATACTGTTAAATATCAATGCTTGCCATCATGAATTAGAAGTTAGTTACTGGGGCACCTGAGTGGCTCAGTGGGTTAAAGCCTCTGCCTTCAGCTCAGGTCATGATCCCAGGGTCCTGGGATAGAGCCCGGCATCGGGCTCTCTGGTCAGCATGGAGCCTGCTTCCTCCTCTCTCTGCCTGCCTGTCTGCCTACTTGTGATCTCTGTCTGTCAAATAAATAAATAAAATCTTAAAAAAAAAAAAGAAGTTTGGTTACTTGCTTCAGCCAAGAATTTGTTATATGATGAAGATAGCTACATAAACTGGACCTATAGCTAGTTATTTCTCCAAGAATTCAAATGAATGTTCTTTTTGTAAGGTGGTTGATTTCTTTTACTGCTACTAATGCAGTAAAAGGAATCTTTCCAAGCTCAGGAACAAGCAGCAAAACCCTTAATTTGAATTTATAGCCTTCAGAGACAATCTGCAACACAACTTAACTGTCCAAGCAATTTATTTTAATTAATATGATTTGTTCTATATATTTAAGTAGGAGAGTTATATACCAACAAATGGGACAACTAAGAATGCTAACAGTAACATTTTAAATAGTTATGGCTTACGGAAAACATAAATGGAAGCATAGCCATCAGTAGTTATGGAAGCTGAACTTTTCTGTAATCAGTAAATCATCCATATCTTCTTAGAGACTTCATTTCCACTAGTGGATTTTTTTTAATTACAGAGTTTAGATTAAAGGCCAAGGTCACACTATTTGCCCAGCATTTAGTGCTGATGTAGAAGAAATGCCCTCTGCTAAGAGAAGTGTCAGGAATACTATATATTGCCAGAGCACGTTGCTGATTTTTCTTAGAGTAATGTATAATTTAATGAATCAAAAGAAAAAAAAGTTTTTTTTAAGTTAAATTTGATACATCTGAAAATACTCAGATTGTTCTCTAGACATGTAGTGTCTATTCCATTTATAAAACTATTATGTTAAAAGGTACTTAACCTGTGTCAAGCAACCCTATTCTTGCTCTGAAAATATTTTAAAATGTCCTCTTTTCATCAAAAGGAAATAATTACATATTTACAACCCCAAAACTTCCAAAACTTGAATGCATTTGAACTAACCTTTGTAAAGCTGATGGTAACACAAGGCTAACGAATCCACTAACCACTTCTGGAGATAACAATCTGAATGAAAACTTTTAGAAACACATGGTCCATCAGGTAAAGATCCTAGTTTGCAAGTTTTGTTATTTAAATTAATAGCAATATCATATTTAGTAAAAGATTTGAAATATGGGCCTAGTTCATATTTTGCTTGAAATATGAAATTAGAAAGATTAGAATTTAGAAAGATTAGAACTACTCTAGAATCTAGGAGAAAATGAAAGCTCTACATGGTTAATGCCATTACTCTTCATTTAGTCACTGCCTGTATGTTCATATTCATATAGCTTTCAGGGGTGCCTGGCTGGGTCAGTTGGTTGAGAGTCTGACTTTGGCTCAGGTCATGATCCAGGGGTCCTGGGACTGAGCCCCACATTAGGCTCCCTGCTTAGGAGGAGGCCTGCTTCTCTCTCTCCCACTCCCCCTGCCTGTGTTCTCTCTCTCTGTCAAATAAATGAATGAATAATCTTAAAATTTTTTTTTCGTTTCATTCATTTAGTAATCAAAGTATTTACCAAATGCCTACTATGTGCTGGCACTGTGGAGGTGTGGAGCCTATAATAATAATAGCTAATACTTATTTAACAATTTCAACGTGGTAGGCAGTGTTCTAAGTACTCTGCATATATTAATTCATTTAGCCTTCACAACAACTTTTATTCTTGCTACAGACCAACAGTTACCTAAGGTCACACAATTGCTTAGCAATGGGAGCCAGTATTCTAACCCAAGCAGTTGGCTCCATAGATAATGCTCTTTCCCACTATACTATAGTACATCTGCGGTAACCTATGTTTCTATGTCTTTGTCTCCCATAACATTAAATGTTAGCTTCTCTTGTGGAGCTCCCACTTGAACATCTTATGTCCACTCTGCATATGTCAAAAAATTAATTGATACGGTGAAAAATAGCCGTCTCTTTGTATTCCATATGCCAGGCCAGGATTGGAAGAACTGATTTAAGTACAGTGTAGAACCTCTTGAGTTGAGATGCCATCATTTTTGCAGTTGTGGCAGAGTAGAAGCCTCTCAAAATAACTCCAGTTACCTCAGCTCCTTAGGGATGATGGAACCACTTCCTCACTTCCTTTCCTAATCCCTGGGGAAGGAACTAGTAAGAAATACTGCTTCCTGTAACTTCATGCTGGCATCAAGTAGATTGAGAGGCATGATAACCAAGATCTTTACCCTCAAAGAACTATTCAAATGGAGATCAAAGTTACTCCAAGAATATTTTTCATCTCGTGGCCATTCAGTAAGCTCTCTGGTGGTCCCCTCTTTAATAGCCACAGAAAATATGGAGTACATCATGTGTCCAGACTTGGTCACTCTTTCCAAGATTCTTGGCTTTGTCTCTTCTTACTGTTTCACCCTAGGATATTTAACATGAAATCACTACTGCAATGTGGGACTCTCATAGATGAATTTTAATAATTTATCACTTGAACTTTTGAGAGATACTCTCTATATGTTAAAAAAAAAAAAAAAAGAATCAAAAGACAAAACAGGGCCAACAGTTCAACCAACGTGAGTGGAAGCTTTGGCAAAATGTATAAAAGTAACACTAAGTCCAAGATAAATTGAAACTCTAAGCACATTTTGCTTGCATTCCTTCCTTGTTTCTAATTTAATAAATGTTTCCCAGAATGAAGTTTGAAAAAAATATATATATATATTTAAAATGCTTACTTATTCCCTTTTGGATTCTATGTCAATTGTGTACATTTCATAAATATAAACATAAGACATATTTGCTAAGGAATTACATTTGTTGATGTGGCAGCCTCATGGCTTAAAGTATGAAAAATTCATACCTTGTCAATTATGAATTGCATTTTCTCCCATTTGTATAAATATGGAACTTGTTTGAGTACTAGCTAAAAATGTACGTGATACTATTTCAGATGTGAGTATTGCTTTAAAAAAAAAAAAAGCCTCACCCTGCCTTAAGAGGTCAAACAACATCTAAAAACTATAATCCTTATAAATAAATTTCAAAAAATCTGCCCTTTGCTCATTTCTTCATCTTTCTTATTATTATGTCCAATTACCAACCCTATCAGTCCATTTCCTTTGATTTATCTTTTATTCCAATGAGTGTGATAATAGAAAGGCAGCATGAGTACCCTTTAATACTTATGGATTTTTTTCAAATTTAAACATCTTCCTTGCTAAGCAGAATTTATGCACTGACTAACTCCCACAGCTATCACCCTGGATGCCCTCTTCCTATTTCATTACCATTTTGTGGATGAACATATCATTGGTATGGTATTTATCTTGATAGATAGTGGAAAAGGTCTTGCTCTAAAAAGCTATGCCATGTTTCTAGCCCTTGTTTATGAGGCATTTTCCAGCAGAGTTGCCTATACTAAATGGGGGTCCAACTCAGATCATTGCTATTTTCCCTGAGTAAAATCCTATATATGCTGTCAATTTAATTAGAAACTGGCCCTTTGTTCTATCTTCCCAATCATGTTACCCATTATCTCTCACACCCTAAAATCATATCCCCCAGTGAATAGGCTGTTTCTCCAAACATCCTTGTCTCATTGCTTCCAGATAACTATCTGTGACTCCTTTTCCCTTTCAACTGCTTATAGTTATTTGAACACCTGTCATCACAGCTTCAGGTGTGATTATATCTAATAATACTTGATGTTTGCAGTGGGTGCACCATAGTTACCGCCGCATACAGAAATTTCTGACTGACATTTCCAGAGCTTTTTGGCATTAGAGTAAGTCAAGTACTGTGTTACCTCTTTCTATGACGGCCTGGTGAATAACCCAACACAGTCACCTAGTATCTTGAAAGAAGGCCTTATTATTTTGGGGAGCCTTCATAGCCCCACAGTACTGCCCTTTATTCCTCTCTTCTGATGTTATCTCCCTAATTTAAATTCTAATTTCAGTGTATCATTTGACTAATATTCAAGTTAACTTCCTAAAGGAGTCCATTTTTTGACCAAATTAAATAACTTTCTTTAGCCACACAAATTTAAGGTTGAATGATTTCCTTTTTCTTTTCTTTTTTTTTCAGAGAAATAGCTAGGAAGCATTAAAATAAGCTAGGACACTAAGATATTTACTAAACAAAATCATTCTAGTTTTTTCTGCTTGCTCAGCTATTCTATTTGCCATAACTCATGAATTTGGTGCAAACACAGCAAGTCTAATTTAGTTATAGGCAGTTGATATTCAGAAGCCATCTTGCTTGATGTCTGAATTTTTGTGATGAGTTCCTTCTACTGTATTACAGTTCTGATTTCCCCATCAAATTTATTAAGCTTTCTCTTCTGTTAAAATCCATCATTTGTCCAGCAATAGGCAGTAAAACCAATAATGTCTATTGATGTTTAATATGCCTAACTTTGTTGTAAATTAAGTTATTAAAAACAAAGTTTTTGTCAGTCCTTTCATTTATAGGTGATAGGGTATACTCAGGAAGATCTGACCTAACAATTCAGAATTATTTTAAAAATGCTTGTCATGGGCCAGTTCTTCTTTAACATTAGCCAAAAGATGAACTCTTCTGGAATAATACTTTGGGAATATAGTACATTAATGACCCAGTGGGATAAACGCTTGACCAACAAAAAACACTGCATTTGAAAAAATTGCTTTTTCTTAACCTGACCCTGCTTTATACAACATAAACAGAGTCATTCCTGCTGAGATATGCTGCATCTCTAATTTCATTTTCACAAAACTTCAACATACCTCCATAGAATCCAGATTAGTTTTCTCAGTAAATAACTATGACATTACCATTATTAGTGTTCATAGGAACTCCCTCTTTAAAAGCACAACAGGGAAATTACTATACAGTTATCCCCATCCCCAGCAAACACATAAAAATACAAATACACACACCCATAGATAATAAAACATTCGAAAATGATAAGAATAAGAAAATGCTATATCTGCATCTGTGGTTTAGTTATTTGACCAACTTTAACCAATTTTATGATACTTCATTATTTTTAAAATATAGGAAAATATTAGCAACCAAATATTATGAGAAAAGTGTCAACCTAATTATGAAATGAAATTAAGCTGTCAAGCAGTAGAATACTGTGAATCATTAAATTCTTTATTATATGGAAGCAGAAAAGATTCCAGAGAAAAGGCTCAGACTGCATACTGTGAAATATTTCACTTTAACATGTTCCTAGATTCTTTTCTGGGTTTCTTTTCTGGATTTTTTCCTTTTCTAATAACTCAAATTTTTAATAACTAGAGTTCGATCCTCATTCATTTGCTACAAACCTAGCATGGCCTGTGGGACCTGAAAATTTATTTGATGAAGTACAACCAACCATTTTATAGAGAATGGCCGTTTCTAAAGTCCCCTAAGCTCCCCTAAGCTTTGAAATTCTTGGTGCTGTGTTGTGGAATCCATTAATATCACAGAGGGAAAGTGAAGAAAGATAGTAATGCAGGAATCTAGGTACATATGCTTTAAGCCATGATGCTGTCTACGGTCAAATGGGTGGGTATTATAATTTCCTAGGCAAAAAAAAAAAAAAAAAAAAAAAAAAAAAAAAAATTTCCTAGGCAATGGTAAATAACTAGTCCAGTCTCCTTTCAAAAGTGACTAAGCTACTTAGTGAATGTGTCTTAGAAGCTATACAAATTTCATAAAACAGATTACTGAACAAAATAGTGGTATATAGAAACAAACGGTTTTGGAGTGTCTGCCATGAGTAAGGCAATATATTAGGCACAGGGGATAACAGTGTATATGACCATTATTGCCTCTTCTTTTGTGGAACTTATATCCGTGGCAAAGAGATATTTTGGACAAGTAATCAAATTAGTTACAGTACTGCAAAAGTTAACATTCAGGTTCTTTATATTTCTATAATTTTATAGTTTTTCTATATGGATCCTGCATATTTTGGTTAGGGTTATTCCTAGAGATTTTATGGTATATAGATGTTAGTATTATTCAGAGAATTTTTTCTACTATATCTTCTTTTCTTATTGGCATGTTGACTTTTTAAAGTATTTTTCTAATATTTCACAGCCTTACAGATTCTGTTTAGAAAGATTTTACATGGCATTTTTGGATTTTCTAAGAAATATTCTCTGCAGTTACTAATGACTTTTCCCTTTTCCTCTCCAGCAGTTAGTCCATTATTTCTGATTTGTGTGTTATTGCACTAGCCAGAAATTCTAGAATAATGCTGAATAATGAGATTGGGGATTCCATCCCTCCTTGATTTTATGAGTTCAGTTTTTCAGTTTTTATAATTACTATTACATGACATGATCTGTCTTTTTAGATATCCTTTTTTATGAGAAGGAAGTATCCTTCCCTCATTTTTTTTTCTTATGATTTTGTTTGTTAGGAATGCTTTTTTCCCCCTAAGTTCTTAAATATTATCTGTCTCTCAGTTGGCTAAAGTACCATTTCAAGTAATTTTTTTTTTCAAGAGGAGCATTTGGTGCTACAATTGTAAAATTCTTGAGTAATTAAGAATTCTGCTACCATCACATATAAATGGGATCTAGAAGGGCATACAATTCTTAGTTTACAAGTTTTCTCCTTAAAATGCCATAGACAGGTGGGAATGCAGAGTTGTACAGCCACTTGGGGAAGTGTTTTGGCAGTTTATTAAAAAGTTAAACATACACCTACCATATAATCCAGCCATCCCACTCCTAGATGTCTACTTAAGATTAAGGGAAATTCACATTTACACAAAACCCTGTAAACAAATGTTTATGGTAGCTTTATTCACATAGCCCAAAACTGTAAACTAACCAGGTGTCCTTAAACCATTCCATACAATGGAATATGGCTCAGTTCATACAACAGGTTGGGTGAATTTTAAATGCCTTTTTCCTAAGTGAAAGAATGAAGACCTTATATGATCTAAAGAAGACAGTAGTTGTGTGTTGTGTGATTTGGTTTTACATGGTAGTCTTAAAAAATACTCTTAAAAAGGCAGAAGTACAGGGAGGAAGACCTATCAGTGGTTGCCAAGAGTCGTGAGTGGGAGGAGAGATTATCCATAAAGGGGTAACTCTTGTTTTGGAGGATGATGAAACTGTTCTGTAGGGAACTGTAATGATGGGCATATGACTCCATGCAGAACTGTATACAACTAAGGGTGAATTTTATTGTATGAAAACAACAAAATCAACTAGGATGTGGGGGAAAATATGGAATGTGGATGGTGACAAAAGTAACTATATTACAAATGAATCACATAACTACACTGAGGGGAGAAGGGAGCTGAGTGAAGTAACTCTGGAAAGCAAACAACATTTTGACTGAATACTCTGCTTAAATATGGAGGTTGAGTTAACAAATTATAGAAAATGGGAGTTGTGTTCCTTATTGTCAGAGAAGGAAGTTATAAAAAAGGCTAGAATGAGCTGCATCATGTATTAAAATTGGAAGTATCAGTATGAACTTATTCTTTTTAATTGCATGTGAACGATACAGAAATGACCTCTGATATGTATATATGCAGGGGCTAATATCCATACATGTATTTCCTAGGTTCATCTGCTGAAGGTCTAGAAGGTGTCCGAGTAGCAATGAGCAAAGCCAGCATCTAAATCTTGGTTTCTAAATTCCATTCTCCAATGAAAGAAACAGGACTCCTTGGGATAATACCTGTTTCTAGTGGTGGGGCAGGGAGAACAATGGGAGTGTATCAAAAGGGCATGTGAGCCATCCTGAAAAAGTTGCCAGTTGCCAAAGCTAGAACAGCTTGAGCAACAAAATAAATAACAATAGCATTGGATTATAATCAAATAATTAATTTTTAATGAATGTATACCAATATAATTAATTTTAATGAATGTATACTAATATAAACAACTGAATAAATGGGGAAGAAGTGACAACTCTCCCTTAAATAACAATGAAAATTAATAAATATGAAGGATTGAGGGAAACAGAAATTATCATTAAAATGCCACAGTAAGGGGCGCCTGGGTGGCTCAGTGGGTTAAGCCTCTGCCTTCAGCTCAGGTCATGATCCCAGGGTCCTGGGATCGAGCCCCGCATCAGGCTCTCTGCTCAGCAGGAAGCCTGCTTCCCCTCCTCTCTCTCTCTCTCTGCCTGCCTCTCTGCCTACTTGTGATCTCTCTCTGTGTCGAATAAATAAATAAAATATTAAAAAAAAAAAAAATGCCACAGTAATAATTGCCACACAACGGATGCTAAAATTAGTGGGTACAAAAATAGCATATTTGCATTAGCTCAAAGTATCTCCCCCAAATATTAAAAAAAGGAAAAATAGTAAAAATGGTAGAGAATCCTAACAAACCCTAGCTTAATTGACAGTAACATCACCAGTAATAAGACATACTGATACTCTTTAATCCCTGATGTGATACACTGAGAGGGGCACACAGCCTCTACGATCTTCCTTCCCAACAATGCATAGTCTTAAACTAATCACAAGAAAGCATGAGAGAAACCCAAATTGCAGCAGAGTCTACAAAATAACTGACTGTGAACCTTCAGAAGTATTAAAGTGATGAGAGTCAAAGATTCAGGAACTGCCACAGATTGGGGGAGACAGAGACATGAAAACTAAATGCAGCATAGGATCCAGAAACAATAGAAGAACATTAGTAGAAAAACTTTTGAAATCTGCAAAAGGGTCTCTACTTTAGTGTAATAGTAGTGTCCCAAGGTTAATGTCTTAGTATTGATAAATGTTCTTTGGTTACGTAAGATGTTGAACATAAAGGGACTCTGAGAGAAGGTATATGGGAAATCTATGCATTATTTTTGCCACTTTTCTGTTAAGTCAAAATAAAAAAGGACGGTGCTAAAAAAATGCTGTATATATGCCATCATCTCGTGGCTCCACTGCTTCAAACAAGTTTGAGGCCAACCTAATCTTTGTCCCTTTTTAGATAACCCGCTTTACTTTTTTCCTGCATGGATGCTTTAAATATCTTTCTTGAAACTGAGTCCCATGTTATCATTAATTTGATTTTCTTTAGTGCCAATTTAAATAATTCTTCCTACCCTTAGATGTTATTACCCACTTCTATTTTCACTCTGGCCTCTTGTTGTTTTATCTCATTGTTTCTCTTTTTTGCCTTACAGATTGTAACCTAGGGCTTTCTACAGTTTGTTCACAGAGGCTATGCCTCACATCTACTGGGGATATATCAGCTGAGTGAGTGTTCTAACATTTTTGTCTCATCTCCACATTAAGGATATAAAACCTTTCTCTTTGTGTGTGTGTGTGTTTCCAGAGTGTTACTGTTCCCTAAGCTAGAGCCTCTTTTCATAAGCACCATTTGGGTTCTTTGGATCATTCATCTTCAAAGTAGACCATTTTAATCATCTTGTGATTCGTGGAAAACCACTGACAACAGGTATACTGATTAAATTTGAAGTTGGAGTTTTATTGGGTAGTTGGAAGAGATTTTATTAGGGAATGTTAGGTAGAGCCCATTTTAAATCACAAGCTACCTATTCAAAATGTCTGTGTTTTTGAATTACTAATTTTAGCAGTATCTCTCAAGATACTTCTTTTGAGGAAGAATATGTGCATTGTAATCATTATGTCTGGAATCTCTATACTCCAGAATCAGAAAAAAGAACGTGAAGCAATAATTTATATTTCACAGGATAATTAAAGTAAGAAATTTAGTATTTCTCCATGAAGAGAATTATGAAGTTAGATAGTGGCCTGGAAGCTGGTGAAGCTGATTGCAAAATGAATATTTAAAAGCCCCTCTGATTTAATATGCTCTTGTTTCCATTACCTTTATTCTTTACAAAGACAAAGAGTCCTCTGTAAATATTGCTTTAAGGATTATCAGGCTTCAATTTTCAAATTCATCTGAAGGCCATAATTTAAACCATAATATTGGCTTTGCAAATGCAAACAGTGATTGAACCCCTTTCCTTTAGCTAACAGGAATGCCAATGAAATTAGAGTCAATTAAATAATTGCTTTATTAACCTAATGCATTTCTGCTGTAAGACATGCCATGGCACGTCCAGCCAGGAAGAAAGCTAGGAGAGAACAAACCTGCAGCAGCGCAGAGAACGGAAGCCAGCGTATTTTAAAAATTTGATGTGGTGGGAGGAGATGAAATCTTGATCTGTCCATTTCATGCTTTGTACTTTAACCCTGGCTAAAGATGGAAGGGTCCTCAGGGGGGTTTAAAGGTTTTCATTTGATTTTGATGATACTTAATGTGGGGCCATCATGTCTCCAGGTTAGGTTTAACTTGACTTTCCTCATCTCTCTGCTTTCTGGACACCTCTGTGGGCTGAAGTCTAGTTGTGTCTCTTTTATGGCTCTTCATTAGTGACTTGCCATTGCTGACAGAAGGATGTTTCGACTCCTTATCAGAACATACAAATCCCTTGATGATTTGAATCCTAGTCACATATTCAGCCTCGCTGATCCCCATGCTTCTTCCGTCCTACCCCTTAGGAGGACCTCCAGCTCTTACTACAGACTCTGCTGGCTCACATCTACCCTTCTTTGTACATTGCAAAGAATAGGTGATTTTCCCTGTGAATTACTGCTCTTTCAGGATATAAGTTGAAAGATCCCCTCTTCAGTTAAGTTTTCTCTGTCCACCTGTCTCCAGTCTCCTCCTGTGCTTCCCGCAGGCAAGTTATCCCATTCTTTTTCTTTGGTTATACACAAGTATGTGATTACTGACTTCCAGTGTTACATACCTTGAGAGATTATATGCAATTATTTTGTACATCTTTCTCTCCTATTATGTTGTCCCCTGCCTTTTCAAGGGTATAACTAAACTGACTATCTAAATAATTTCAGAACTTAGTGAAGTACTTGGTTATACTGCTCAGCAAGTGTTTGGAGAATGAATGAATAGGCAGGTAGCACACTGCTATCTCTAGAAAGATACAAAACAGGTTCTTAGTAGTTACTGCCTTTCTTATAGCTGACACCCCTCTTGCTCTGCCCCAGCTGTTCCTAGGTTCCTGAGCATAGAAAAACAAGAAGAATTTTTTTTTTTTTTTCATTTTGTTTTTTTCTGACCCAGGTTCAGACTACATCAAAAGTACAGTCAGAGTTTGTTCCTTTGGAAAGATTTTATAAAAGTTAAGGGTGGAAAGAAGGGAGGAAGCAGAGAGCAAGGAAAGATTACCATGCTTCGGGTGCTAATATATCTAACATTAATATTATCTCATTTAATCCTAAAACAACAATTCAGAATAAATATTATCATTCCCATTTTTACAGTTAAGGAAACTGGGATTCTGTATATACTTTGTATCAGGCCACACATCTGACCAGTGACCAAGCTAGAATTTAAATTTCAGTTTGCTAATTCAGAACTAGGTTCTTTTCTTAAAACGTGGGCATTAAAGAACTTTTAATTCTACAAAACTGTGATGACCCATTCTATGAGTATTCTCAACTTGATGCAGTTTGTTTTCCAACCTTAAACACGAGGACTCAGAAATGTTTGCCTATCATTTCTATTATACTTAGCTTCATTTGGTAGTTATTCACCTATTGGACATTTATTAGACATTTACTGTGAGCCAAGCAACAACTATACACTTGGAATGTAAGCATGCCTAAGAGACACACCATCCCTCTACTCAAGGGGTTCTTTTGCCATTTTCTTAGAAGCATTCTCATTCTGGAAAGCCAATCTACCTGCCATCCCATTTATGGTTTATCTATTTTTTTTCTAACTTTAAACAAATTAACCACTCACACAAACATATACCCTATATACTCTTTGTATTAATGTCTTATTTGCTTTCTGTTCTTATTCTAAAAGGAAAACACACTGCATCTTCTCCATGGCCAATAAAATCTCCTATTCTTTATATATGCAAATATTTAAGAAGCTTATGTAGAGATTTTTATACTATTATGTAAATTATATTAAAGAGGAGTGAAATTAATTTTATAACATGCTCATATATATATATATATATATATATGAACACACACACATTATAGGTATGTATATGCATGTGCATATAGGCTTTAGAAAGTATTCAACTTTAAATGCACAGGTCAAAGAAACCTTACTCTTCGGTATCTTTTTAAATCATTTCATCTTAAGTGTGTACCTTCTGTACTTTGCCCATGAAGAATCCACAACTCAGAATGAGGTGACTTCCCCAAACGAAAAGCTGGCAGCTAGGTGTATCTGTTTTCTATGTAACACAGCACCCCAAACTTGGTGCATTAAAACAACAAAATTTACTATTTCTCACAGTTCTCTAGGAAGTTTTGTTTGTCCTGCCTCGTCTCACTCACTGGAAGCTCAGTTGGATGGGCTGGGTCTCTGTCTGGCTTTTATACCAGTCTTCTTCACAATATGGTGGTTTCAAGATTCCAAGAGCATAGCCCTAACACAAGTATTTATCAAGATTCTTCTCTTATCTTTACTGAAGTCTACTGACCAAATCAAGTCATTTGGCTAAGCTCAGAGAAAATGCAGGATCCTGGGAGTTGTGATTCATTGAGAGGCCATTATTCTAAAATATACCATATCAAATATACCACATCAAGTATCTTTATAGCATACTTAAAATTATATCACATATACTTCTAAGGCTGAGGATATGTTTAATTAGCTACAAAGAGCCTTGAGGATTCTGACAACTTACTGATGGGTATATATCAAAAGAATATAAAGTTTGGTTTAGAGATATATGCATACATTTAAGTGCTTCTCTGAATTTATAAAGAAACCACATATTAAATATTTTTCCTCTTTTAATTTCATATGCCTTTAGATGCCCACCACATACTCTACCTGTAGCTACTAGAGCAAATGCCAGAGCCCTTCCTTTATTTCAGTTTTTCTCACATTCCAAGTGCCTGGAAGGACTGCTCCTATATCCCGGTCTTATTTCAGCAGTTAATACTCAGCAGTTCCTCATTCAGCACTACAAGCTTGCCGATTCAGAGTACCTGGACTGCGTGTTCTGGACAAGCACAGATCAGAATCCATGTAAATTCCTAGGACAGATTATTATGATGCCTAACAAGTAGAGACTTGGAATCATCTGTTCAAGGTATTGACATAGGAAAGGGCATAGGACTTAAAATTAGAAAACAAGAGCTTCAGTCTTACCACTGACCATCAAGTCACTTAGTCTCTCTGCATCTTAGTTTTCTCATCTAGGAGATGGAAATAATAATAATAGTAGCTACTTTATAACATTATTTGGAGATTAAACAATACAATTACATGAAGGGCCATACAGCACTAAACAAATGTATTCTAGGCCCACACTGCCTTACCTGAAACCCCTGAAGTCATTTTCAGAATTTAGATTTATTTAAATTTTAGAAAGGGAATACAGTGTATACCCTGTTTATTAAGTAACATTTCTACCAGAGTCTAGGGTAGTAGCTTATACCAAACACATTAATATATCTGCAGTAAACCACTCGTTTCAAGTGGAGTGAATTAAGACTATAGATTTATAAAGACTTAGAGCTTAAGAGCTTTTTGTATCTTAGAAATGCAGATAAGGGGGCGCCTGGGTGGCTCAGTGGGTTAAGCCACTGCCTTCGGCTCAGGTCATGATCCCAGGGTCCTGGGATCGAGTCCCGCGTCGGGCTCTCTGCTCAGCAGGGAGCCTGCTTCCCTCTCTCTCTCCCCGCCTGCCTCTGTCTACTGTGATCTCTCTCTGTCAAATAAATAAATAAAATCTTTAAAAAAAAAAAAATGCAGATAAGGGATTGAGGGTCTCTGTTTAATAAATTTAGGCCATTATTATTATTTTTAAAAAGATTTTATTTATTTATTTGACAGAGAGAGATCACAAGTAGGCAGAGAGGCAGGCAGAGCGCAGGGGAAGCAGGCTCCCCGCTGAGCAGAGAGCCCGATGCGCGGCTCGATCTCAGGACCCTGAGATCATGATCTGAGCCGAAGGCAGAGGCTTTAACTCACTGAGCCACCCAGTTGCCCCCATTATTATTTTTTTAAAACTATACAAAACCTTTAGTAGTTAAAATTGCTTTTATATAATATAGATAGAGTATAAATGATTCACACTTTTGTTTTTATGGTTTTCTTTCCTTGCTGGTATAGGATCTTCATAAAGTAATGAATAATATTTGTATTTGGAAGAAAAGAAGAGGTGAGAGGAGATTTTAAGGACAATGAAGTTATGAATGTGTGATAAGCAATTAAACTAATTAAACACCTATAGGTTGGCTTATATATGGAATATATAGTTAGTGAGTACGTGAGAAGTATACTATAAAGTTAGGAAAGCTGTGCACTATATGCCCTGCATTCACTTAACGTTATTGGGGAAACAAATTCAATGTAAGATCTGGTCTCTGCCCTCAGAGACCTCACAGTCCAACACAGAGATAGAGCTAATGTGCAAAAATGAAGGAATCATTGAGAGCATTCTCCAATTCATTAGCAATTTGAAGGTATGGATATGAAAAAAAGGTTAGTATGGATAGGAGCTGCCAGAGAAGGTTTTGCAAATTAAGTGGTACTTAAAGGATGCTTTCAGTTTGGATAGAAAAAAGATGACTGAGCAACAATGTCATTTCAAGTAAAGCTATGAGAATAGTAACATGTTCCAGAGGCAGAGAAGGGCCAGTGTGTATAGAACAACAAATGAATCTGAAGTCATGCAGTAGAGCCATTTGTAGAGGGATTTAAAAACCTAGAGGGAATAGTTGGACTTGATGGATCACGTAATAGGAAATCACTGCAAGTTCTTGAGCTGAGAAATGAAATCCTGAATTAGTATAAGCTTAGTCTGACAGTGAAATACAAAGGTGAATCAGAATTGGGAGAGACTGGAGACAAGGAGGCTGTTGAAATAATCCATGCAGGCATGTAATAAGGGTAAGTCTTAGGAAGGAAGTGGTTGTTAAATAGGAAGAAGAAAAAGGTAAATTTAAAAATCTGGTTAGAAGACATGAAGACAAACAGAAAAGAACACTGGCATTTTTACCCAGTTCAGATTCACATTGGCAAACCAGTTGATGGAATTGGAGACAGACAGTGGAAAGAAAAGGGTGGGTGGTGGCGGGAGGATGAAAAGCAGAAAACTGGGGCACCTGGGTGGCTCAGTGGGTTAAAGCCTCTGCCTTTGGCTCAGATCATGATCCCAGGGTCCTGGGATCGAGCCTCACATTGGGCTTTCTGCTCAGCGAAGAGCCTGCTTCCTCCTCTCTCTCTCTCTGCCTGCCTCTCTGCCTACTTGTGATCTCTGTCAAATAAATAAATAAAATCTTAAAAAACAAAACAAAAAAACCCAGAAAACTGAGAACAGGAAGTCATTTTTTTTTAAATATTTTATTTATTTGTTGGAGAGAGAGAGAGAGAGCGAGCACAGGCAGGCAGAGGCAGAGGGAGAAGCAGGCTCCCTGTCGAGAAAGGAGCCCAATGTGGGACTCGATCCCAGGACACTGGGATCATGACCTGAGCTGAAGGCAGCCACTTAACTGACTGAGCCAGCCACGCATCCCAGGAAGTCATTTTTTAAAAAGCAAATTACAGGACCTAAACTCCCTCATACTCTACACTGATAATTTTATCAGTGGTGATTAATGTCCAAAAATGATGGTGACTCCCAAATCATCACAACATTCCTAATCATCAAAGAAAACAAATCTAACAATGTACACCAGGAAAATATGACAGAACACCATGGTAACACATTTTATAGAGACTTTTCAGCAAGTATTTGAAACAAAAACCTGAAGAATCACCCAGAATTAATTTAGGGTTATTCAGAAAATGCAGTTAACTAAGAATATGCCCTTCCAAAGCGTGCAGGAGAGCCCGAGAACACTGGAATGGGAAGAGACTTTGAGACATTGATTTCAGTTTGCAAATATACAGACCTTTCTAATTGATGGTTAACATCTGTCAAAATGTTCTGCCTTAAGCCATTCTGGTATCTCTAACTCCTACCCACTAGTAAAAATTATCTGCTAAAACAGCTCAAAAGACCATCTCCCATGGTAGGTAAATTACTAACTAGAGTCAGAGGTGGAAGATGTTACTGAGAACAAAGAGGCAAGAGAAAAACTTTTTAGAATGGGGAACTCTGCTATACCTTGATTGTGGAGATACAATCACACAACCAATTTTATCCAATTTACTTGTATGAAATTACCTAATTCAATTAAACTGTCCAGTTAAAACTTCAGAACCAAGACCATCTCCCATGGTAGGTAAGAGACCTTCAAATATTTGAAAAGTAATATCGTATGTTTTCTTAATTAATCCTATTTATATATTTGGATATTTAAGATGGAAATACCTGATCTGGAATGTGCTAGTAAATCTGCTCAGCATAGAATAACTAGGAGGATTTTGTTTTCTTTTTAAAAAAATAATTATTCAACAACTTGAATATAATAAATAGGAACCAAAATAAAAAATAAGTAGATAATTTGATAGTTACTTAGATAACATCTCAGGTTACAGTCATTCATTTAAGAAGATCATCTTAGATATATTAACTCTCCTTAGTTCCACAGACCTAGAAATGCCCAGTTTTCTATGTAGTGATTTAATATTAGCTCAGAAAATAGTGTTGAAGCTCAAAGAGTTGAAGAGACCCTTTATGAAAGAGTAAATGGAAGCCAAAAGAAGCAATAGATTGGGCATTTGCATAACCATATTGGAAAGGCAACATTTGCTTAATATACTGACTTGTATTCAGTAGATGCTTCTGTCTCTGTAACATTTGACTGTCTATTAGTAATAGTAGTAGTTTTGTATCAAGTTGATTAAATGGGCCACTAAAGTGGGTAATGTTGGGAAAAAGGCATTTTCAAGAGGTACATAGAAAGGCAAACAAATAAGAACATACTTCTTCGTTTCCCTGATAATTACAACAGCAGAATCACATTGCCCTTTCCAGTGCAGCATGATTTGTAAGCTCACTTAATTGCATGTTTCCCACCAGTCGCTATCCTTTATCAGCGTCCTTAGCTAGAATTATTACAGTCCAAAAAACAAAGAAGAAAACAAAAATCACAGAATAACTTCTATATGATTATATCCTTTGGTACCAAAACCCAGGATCCTCTGAATACATTCTTAAAAGAGCAATGTTTTCTTTATAAAGGAGGCTGAATCACTTCTAAAGCTTTTAGACAGCTTTGGCCCTTCCTTGGCCTCTTCCATAAAAAGAAAATATCTAAGTAGTTAAATGACTAATAGGCTTATATTTGTAGACCTTTTGACTAGGCATTATTTTTAATCCTGTAGTTGAGGAAAAACTTTAAGTACAAATCTTTAAAAATGAAAAGATATAGTACAGATAAGAGTCCTCATCTAAATTATACCATTGAATTCTGGGGAACTCTGTATGTTAAAAAAAAATTTTTTTTTAGGAATTTTTTACTGAAGTACTATTTATATGGCATAAAATTCATGAATTTGAAGTGAACAGTTTAAAGAATTTTGGTAATTTCATACAATTAAATTGAACCTCCATAATTGATATAGAAAAGTTTCCTCATGCTAAAAAGTTTTTTCATGCTTCTTTGTTATTCAGTAACATTTTCCAATTTTGGCTATAGGCAGTCACTTGATCTACTTTATGTCATCATATTTTTGCTTTTTCTAGAATTTCCTATTGTTGGGATCATATAGTACCTAGTCTTTGGTTTTTAAAATCTTCCATTTACCACATTTTTGAGATCTGTTGATGTTTTTGAATTATTAAATATTTTGGTCCTTTTATGAAGGTCCTATTGTAGTATTTTCATAAGAGTGGATATACCACGGTTTGATTACCCATTCAACTGTTGATACATTTTAGGGTTGTCTCTTTTGGCTACTATGAATAATGCTGCTATGAACATTTGCAGCAACATCTTTGTGTGGAAATTTGTTTTTACTTCACTGGGGTAAAATACCTAGAAGTGGAATAGCTGGGTTCTGTGGTAAATATATATAACTTTATGAAGTACTTTCAGACTCCTTTCCAAAATGGCTGTACCATTTTCATTCCTACCAGCAATGTATGGAAGCTCCACATCCATATCAGCATTTACTATTGTCAGTCCTTTTAATTTTAGCCATTCTAGTAGGTATGTATTCTCACTGTGGTTATAATTTACATTTGCCTGACAGCCAGTGATGTTGAATATCTTTATCTGTTTATTTGCTGTATGTCTATCATCTTTTGTGAAGTGTCTGTTTAAATCTTTCCTCTGTTCTAAAAACTTATATGTTTGTCTTTTTCTTACTGAGTTGTAAGAACTGGATTCAAGCTTTTTGTCAGAAATGTTCTGTGAAAATTTTTTCTAGCCTTGGTGTGTTTTTTTGTTTTCTTAACTGTCTTTTGGAAGAACAAAAGTTTTTAATATTGATGAGAGTCCATTTTAGCTTTATTTCTTCTTTCATCGTTTATGCTCCTTATATGCTATTTAATAATGTCACAGAAATGTTCTCTTTTTCTTTTCTTCAGAAGTTTAGCAGTTTAGGTTCTGTATTTAAGCCTAAGATTCCATTTGAGTTAATCCTAATAGAAGGTAAGGATCAGGCTAATATTTTACCCCATACCGACACCCAATTAGTCTAGTACCACTTGTTGAAAAGATTATTTTTTCTCCATTGAATTACCTTGGTCTCTTCCTCAAAAATGAATTGATCATGTAAGTATGGATTAATTTCTGGACTCATTGTTATCCATTTCCATATATGCCTATGCCTGTCCTTATGTGAGATTTACATGGTCTTAATCTATAGCTTTATACTAAGCATTCAAACCAGGTGATAAAATGCCTTCAATGTCGTCCTCCTTTTTCCAAATTGTTTTGGGTATTCTGAGCCCCTTATCTTTTAATATAAATTTTTAATCATGTCAGTTTCTTCAGAGAATGTTGCTTGGATTTTGATTGGGATTGGTACAATTTAGAGATTAGAGACTGTAGAGAATTTAGAGATTTAGAGGACTTAGTGTTCAGGTCTTGCACCTCTTTTAAAAAATTTACCCCAGGGTATCTTTTATGCTATTTTAAGTGGAGATTTTAAATTTAAATTTAGATTTTAAATTTAGATTTAGATTTTAAATTTAGATTTTTTTTTCATGGTCACTTATATATAGAAATGCTGGTTTTCATTTTGACCTTGTATCCTGCAATCTTCCTCAACTTATTCATTAGATTTAATAGCTATTTTGTGGATTCCTTATGGTTTTAGATCTATACTGTCATGTCATTACAAATAAGGATAGTTTATCTCTACTTTTCCTACTTGCATTCCTTTTATTTCCTTTGTCTTATTGCACTGGCTAGGACCTTCAGTAAACATTAAATAAAAAACATCCTTGCCGGGTGCCTGGGTGGCTCAGTCAGTTAAGCATCTGCCTTCCCCTCAGGTCATGGTCCCAAGGTCCTGGGATTAAGCATCAGGCTCCCTGGTCAGCAGGCAGCTTGCTTCTCCTTATGCCCTCCCTCTTGTTCCTATTCTCTCCTTCCCTCTGACAAATAGATGAATAAAATCTTAAAAAAAAAAAAAAAAAAGACATCCTTGCCTTGTTCCTGATCTTTGAATGTGATATTAGCTGTGGGTTTTTCATAGGAGCCTTTAATCAAGTTAAGTTTGCTTTTATTCCAAATTTGCTGAGAGGTTTTTTTTTTTTTCATGAAAAGGTTTTGTCACAGGCCTTCCTACATCTATGGCAGTACTCTTGTGATATGGCGTATTGCACTGATGGATTTTCAAGCACATGTAAGTAATTTGCCCTAACCTGGAAAATAAAGGATAGAACGTAAGGACATAACATAATAATGTCATTAAATGGAAAATGAGAACATATGCCCTAATATTACTTCTTTAATACTTAAAAAAATAATAATCAGAAAAAAAAAATCAAATGCTAGCTATGTGATTTAGTATAGGTTGGAATGGGACCTACTCCAAGAGAAGAAAGCAATGTTTTTCCTTTTCTAATTTAAAATTTTTTCAGGTTTATTGGGAGTACTCATTTCCAGTTGTTTTGACAGTGCATTAAAAAGTTGACAACTCAATGCTGCATTTTATTTGTTTGTTTTTAATTTCAAGTCATTTGCCTAAAATTACTTTTTCTATAGAAAAAGAGCTTGTCTTCAGGTAACTTGTTTGTACCTGATTATGGAAGAAAACTGAATCCCCAGCTAAAAGTTTTACTAGTGATTAAGTCTTCTTTATAATAAAAACAAAAATATTTCTGTGATTAAATTTAACTATAGTATTGGGCTACTGCCCGATACTTTTGATTCTAGGAAAGTTTAATTTCACTCCACAGAGAAAACATTTTGGTGATTAGGGGCAGGACTAAGCACCCATCCCCACAAAAACTGAACATAAAATGAAACAATTCATCATGCAAAAAATAGCCTCTAAAAAAATACAGTTTCCTGAAAGGTAAATTATAAAAGTATGCATTTACCCAATCATTTTAAATACCATAATTATACAAGCTGCTCATCAAAAGACTTTTAAGATTCATTAAAATCATAAAACAATTCTAATTAAATCCTTATTTAAGTTTCTGTAACCTACATGGTACTTTAAATCAAACAAGAAAAGTTATATAAAAGATCCAATTAATTCTAAGTTTTTGTAAGAATTAAAGCCTAATTACTCTATGATTAAGTTTCTCCAAAATGTAATCATCAATGGCTCTATTCAGAAGAATTAGCCTTCTGTACCCCAGATGCCAGTGGAGAGCTGCAGCCCATCTTTGACACCAGCAACTCTATTCATCTGAAATTAGCGTGCCTGGTGGAAACTTTACCTCCACCCGCACTGGGGAACCAAGTGGCAAGACCAAACAGAGCTGCATATTTTATACAGATAAATTTCTCCCTATCTGCAGAGGTCCTTATCTGATTAAATGGATTCGTGTTCATTAGCAAATTTAAAAAACACATCCTCAGAGAAGGTTTTGGAAACAATGGTCATTTCAGGGATTCCCAAATTGGTGGTAAAAGATGCACAAGAGAACAATGAGATTTGCAGCTTATGGAGAAAGAGAACTAGGCCTTCTAAGGGGACAGCACTAAAGCATTTCCTTCTAACTAGGCAACTCTTCTTTCTTACTTAGCTACTTGAAATGTTTTTCATTTTTATTAGGCCAACTTCCCACGGGAAAGAAAATAAAAAAGCTCTGTGACATCGCCGCCTCTTGTGTGTTCTCTGAAACTAATTAACCCTATGAAGTTATTAGGGCAGCATCATTTTTTTCTATGACATCACACAAGGTGAAGGTCACTTCTGTAATATCCTTGGCTTCATTCATGTGGTGCATACCCCACAAAATATAATTTATTGTAATTTCCCCAGTGCCCTGATAGCCAAGTGATTAGTTATTATGGTACATAAAAAGTTCAGATGTACGACATATGACTTATAGCCTCTATTTCTGATAATCTAATTTTCTTTTATGGTAAAAAGAAATTTACTATTTATGTTTTATAGATTGTTATTTTGAGAAAATGACTATTTAAAGTCATTTTCATATGGACACTTGCTGATTGCACAGCATCTGCAAGCTGAAACTTCCAAATGTTTGGTGTATAACGGCAGTTCTTTATCCAGCTGACAAGAACTTTTTCTGAACGACCCTTGTCTGTGAGAGGGGCAGAATGGTTAAATTAGGCTGGAGCTACCTGCCATCCACCCCACAGACATAAGTGCAAGAAACGGCGGTTCTGGGCAGATGCAGCTAGTTCCTGATGCCGCTGCAACAAGATTTCCTTCCCCTCAGGTACACTGTCCCTGACCTGAGAAGCCCCTAACTCTGCCATAAAAAACATTTCCAGACTTTTTAGATGTGGAATTGGCTTTCCTGCATGTTGCTGCATTTAGAGAAGAGAGTGTTTAGAGCCATGACCTTTAAATTCCTGTAACAAAGTTTCTTTCTCCTCCTATGTTTAGGACTAGGGTGTCTTCATTTTATAATTGTGCTTGCATTTTGTTAAATGAATGCTAAATGCAGATGGTTATATTAAAAATGTTTTCTGGGGGCACCTGGGTGGCTCAGTCAGTTAAGATTCTGCCTTCAGCTCAGGTCATGATCTCAGAGTCCTGGGATCGAGCCCAGCATCAGGCTCCCTGCTCAGTGAGGAGGCCCCTTCTCTCTTCCTCTGCCCCTCCTCCTGCTCAAGCATACTTTCTCTTTCTCTCTCTCACACACACACATAAATAAAATCTTTTAAAAAATAAAAATAGGGGCACCTGGGTGGTTCAGTGGGTTAAGCCTCTGCCTTCAACTCAGGTCATGATCTCAGGGTCCTGGGATCAAGCCCCACATCAGGCTCTCTGCTCAACAGGGAGCCTACTTCCCCTTTTCTCTGCCTGCTTGTGATCTCTCTGTCAAATAAATAAATAAATAAATAAATAAATCTATCTTAAAAAATAAAAACAAAAAATGTTTTCTGGCCCAGTTGGTTTGAGATGTTCATCTGAAGGGTGAGGTTAGCATAGTCACCACAGAAAGTAAACCTGAACAGGCTTAGGTAGGCGAAAAAATTGGGTGATCAATGTATCCTCCTTCTGGTAAAGACAGAAACACACAAGTGAAGCTGTATCTATGCGTGGTAGACTGCCAGGACCCACGGGAAGCCGGTCTGTATAGGGTGTGAAGTGGGACCACAACTCTGATCCCTAGTAAGCCACAGAGCTTATAATAATGGCTATTAATTATTCAGTACTTAGTAAACACTTTACACAAATTGACTCATTCAGTCCTCACAATTATGAAGTAGTTGGTATTATATCACATTTTATAACTAAAGAAACTGAAGCTCAGAGACGCTAAGTAATTTGTCCTAAGTTACCCGCTAGTAAATGGCTCTAGTATTTATACTTTCAAACATGTATGTTGCTCTTTAATTATTTTTATTCTGTATTTATTTAATTTAATAGCAAATATTTACACCTAACTTTAGATGTACCAGGCACTCATCTAAGAGTTTTACATACATTAAATCTACTTAGTTCTCACAATAGTCCTATGAAATATGTACTGTTATTACTTCCATTTTTCAGAAATGCCTAGAAAACCAAGGCACAGATAGACTGAGTAACTTGCAAAGGTTATGAAACTACTAAATGGGAGAGGCTGGGTTTGAAAAAAAGATGGTCTTGTTCTGGAGAAGCCTATACTGTGTACTGCCTCCTGTTTATTTCTTCTGTTGTCTCTTAGTGCTTTGCAAAGTCTCTCCTTAAAGATTTAGCCTGTCCCACTTGTTCTAAGGGTGAACAGAAGAGATTGTTTCTGGCAAAGCACAAAAAAGGTGTTGAGTCTAGGCATGGGGATGTGGAGGCAGGAGGTAAGGAGGAGCAGAAAGAAGATCATCTGCACATCTTAAGGTAAAGGTAAAACCAACAGAAGCAGAACAGATGGTCACTGTTCTCCCACAAACAATGGTTCTCCTTCTAGTACTCCTCACTTTGGATCTATTGGTTTCATTCTTCTAAGGGAGGAGCAGCCTCTCATAGACCATCTCCTTTCTTTGCTCTCCCCAGGCTTCCAGCCATCCCTAATTGCTGAAGACCATTCTTTCATTGACTTCCATACCACTATCCTAGCTTTTCTCCTAACATTTTGACCACCTCTCTTGGTGGGTTTATTTTTGATTGGGCTACTTCTGCTTTCCTCTCTATAAGTAGATAGTATCCTCCACTCAGTTTTTGATCTGTGCACTTTCCTCTCTCATTGACAGCCTCCTGGGTTTAACTATCATTGTAAGGCTGGTGACCTCCAATTCTGTAGCCTCTTCAGAATGCCAACCCCCCATCTCTAGCTATGTGAGACACAGTCTCACTGAGACATCTTGTTACCTCAAATCTTAGAACTCTGAAATGAAGTGACTTGTCCAAACCCATCCCCTGCCATCCCCTCCTGTCACCATCAGGCCAAAGCAGGATAACCTGGAACCGATCGACCTCACCTCCTCACTCACCATTACTCACTTCCGTCTCTGTCTCTGTTCATGTTCTTTGACCCAACAAATTTCCATCCTACTCCCTGCTACAGACTGCATGCATCCATTCTCCCAAAATTCATACACTGAAACCTCATCCCCGATGTGATAGTGTTTGGAGGTGGCAACTTTGGGAGGCAAATAGTCATGAAGATGAACCGTCATGAATGGGATTAGTGCCCTTATAAAAGAGACCTCGGAGAACTAATTCCCTTGTTCCTTCCACTGTGTGAGGACACAGTAAGACGACAGCTGTCTGTGACCCAGCAAGTAGCTTCTCAGCAGACACCAAATCTGCTGATGCCATGATCTTGTACTTCTCAGCCCCTAAAACTTTGAGAAATGAATGTTTGTTGTTTATTAGCCACCCACTATATGGTATTTGGTTTTAACACCCCCAAACAGACTAAGACACTCTTTAATCCTCTCCATATTTATAGACAAAATCTTCTCTGATTACTTCAGCTCTCAGGGACTCTCAATTCTTTCACATTTAATGTCTATATCACAAAATGCAACATCTAATTACTTCAGTCTTGTATTTTTTTACCATGTATTCACCTGGGTCCTAAACTAATCTTAGTTGAGTATATATACTGTACATCAGAACTGGGGTACTGTCTGAACATCATTCTACCAAATCTTCATTATAGCTCTGTGGGGTCTCATTCTCTAAATTAAAAATAAAAATTAAGATTTTCATCTTAAGAGATTAAGAGAGATAAAGTGACTTACTCAAAATCATGGGGCAAAACAGCTCAGGTAAAATTCAGACCCGTTTTTGTCTGTGGACAAATCAGATCTTTCCCCTTTCTGTTGACCGAGTCCAGTTTCTTTAAACTAATTTTCTAAATCCCTGAATTTGATTTCTTTTCCCTGTGAAAGAATTTGGGTTTTGTTTGATCTGGAGCATACATGTGACTACCTTCAGTCTTGTCTTAGACAACATAAAGCTAAATAAATACATAAATGTAGCATCAATGGTTTCTATTTAAAAACCCAAGAGGTTCTAATATACATTTTTAATTTATTTCGTATTCTCAATGTAGAACAAAAATATATTACTAAAACTTTAAAAATTTTATGCAATTTGAAGTATTTGAGAATCAACAGAAGCACATATATATATATATATAGTCATCATAATACCTATTTGTGTAAAATTAATGTTTAAAAGTGTGATTATTATTTATAGCACTTCAGATGAGTTTCATTTGACTAACCATCGTCAGTTTAGAGCTCTCATCTTGAAGCCTCTTATACTTTAACAGAATATGGCTCCACTAGTACCTAGTGATTTTACTGATGGATAATTTCAATGCCAGTGGTGGGAGATGCTGTTGAAAATCTGCCCATGGTCCCTCAGAGTCCTGCACCATTTCTGTGCCCTGCAGGCCGACCAGCAGTGGCCAGCACTTGCAACTTTGTAGGAAGGCTGCTTTTAGGCTGCTGGAATCTACCCTGCCAGTATGGAACATTCTAAATAGAACTGGAGCTTGAACTCATGACCACTGACCCCTGACCTGGACAAAGTTACACATCTCATTCTACCATCTACCAAATTTAAACTAACCCATAAAGGAAAAAAAATTCTTATACCAGAAAAACTATTATTTCCTGCTCCTATTCCTTGTCATTCTGCTTCCTTTTATGGAAACTCCTTTTCTCGATTTGTTCTCCCCTGCCATATTCCCCACTTAGAGAACACACTTCCATCACTCTTCAGATCTGCTTTTTCCCAGGACCTTAAATGATTTTTTTTTTTTAACTTTTAGGGATTGTTCCTCTTTATTAAACTACAGCAGTATCTGTATAAAAAGTATTTTGCCAAAACATGATCTATAAAACCTAAAAAATGAGGAGAATAGGTGTTTGAGCCTATGAGGGTGACCCATAGAATCCTTGGTCAATACAAGGACAGGAAGCAGTGGCCACTGAGTAAGGTGCCTTTCTTTAATAAAATGCAATAGGATCTCAGCGCCCATAGCCTTGTTCTTGACATATGCAGGAGTAAGCAAGCCTCTACTTAGCTGCTGAACACTGAAGGTCTACTGTTTGTTCCATCTCTTGCAACTAAAATATGAATGTAAGGATTGTAAAAATGGGGACAGATGGAGGAGCAGAGAAAGAGAAGTATCACAAGGGTAGCTTATGTGGAAGGTTAGAGGTCTTGGCCTGCTATGCTACATGAACACAGGAAGGGGAGGACACATCTCTCTATTGTTTGCATATGCTGGGCTTAAAAAGTGATTACTATTATGCTTAAGAGGTAAATTGGAGAGGGAGACAAACCATGAGAGACTGTGGACTCTGAGAAACAGACTGAGGGTTTTGGAGGGGAGGGGGGTGAGTCTGGTGGTGGGTATTATGAAGGGCATGTATTGCATGGAGCACTGGGTGTGGTGAATAAGCAATGAATGCTGGAACACTGAAAATACAATAAAATGGGGGAAAAAATCCAAAAGGAAAGAATACAGTGAACCTCCCCAGGTGGCAGATCCAATGTAGATTCAGTGTTTATCAAGATTTCCCCTCACTTGTTTCATCTATTCCTTCCTTCCTATTCTGAAATGTATTAAAGCAAATCAATGAGGGAAAAAAAAAAAAAAGGAGGTAAATTATGCCAACCGTGTGGCTTAGGTGGTTATTTCTGCCAATGTAAGGGACCTCACTAGAGACAGGAGGAACAGGCTGTTCACCTCTGCAATGTCAGTGCTTTTCGTTTCTGGGTGGAGAGGCTTCTACATCAGGAAACACACCAAAGCAGATATCAAGGACTGGGGAGAGGAGTGTGGGTTCCCAAACAGACTTAAAAGTATGGCAAAAGTTGGTGCCTTTTTACCTAAAAGTTGGTTTGATAGAACCTAGTGACTAGGGTCAGTCTGGGAAAGAGCCTCAACACTGTGAGTTATATCATCATTACACGTGAAGCACTACCGCAAGTTTCACTGTAGTTTTTGTTTGTGAACTCAGTGCAATGAACTAATATGGAACAATGCTCCAGCTGACTGGACTAGCCACAAATATTCCTGGATATGCTAACTCCTGCCTAACAGGGGCTGTTGCTTTATTTTTTTCTCTTGTCTTTATTTAAGTTCTATGCCAAGTCACATGCTCTACTGACTGAGCCAGCCAGGTGCCCCAAAATAGTGTCTCTCTCTCTCTCTCTTTTTTTTAAAATAAATTTTAGACCCGGTGTGGGGCTTGAATTCATAACTGGAAGATCAAGAGTTGCATGCCCTATGGACTGAGCCAGGCTGAAACACTTGCTCTTGATTGCTCTGTCTCAAATCCTTTTGTTCTGAGACGGTAGTCTTCAATTTGGAGCATCATGGGTGGTATTTTAGCATCATTCCCAAGATACCGGTATCACTGTTCTATTTTACAACTGTCCCCATCTGTCCTCAGGGGAACAAAGGCTCTAGTTATAATAATGGCATCCATATGTACACACAGAGAAACATGTAAGTTCATTATTTCTAATAGAAGTACAGAAACTTCAAGAAATAAAGCATTACCTGCCATTTTCGTGATGAACACTTTACAATAGAGTGCATAAATGCTTCAGTTTACAGAAATAGCTAGACCTTCCTGAACCCTCCCAGTGATTAATTAGAAAGCTATCTTACAGATTTTTCTCTCAGGTGTAGTAACCTTGTAGCCCTTACCATTAAGAACTAATAAATAAATGCTTGGTTAAGCATAAACAGAGTGATAGGCAGTGAAAGAGTGATGATCTTGGTTTTTATGCAATATGCTCACTCTGTCATTTTACCTTGGAGGACAAAATAATATACAGAACTCAAAGTTACAAAAGCAACTACAGTGAGCAGTTTGTTATTATCCACTTAAAAAATGTTAATAGCCCCCACTGTGAAAGATCATCTTTGTGATTAATCATGTGATATCAAAATTAATTTTAATAAATAAAAATTCATGATTTTAAGAAAGCATTTCAAATTCTGCAATTAAACTGAAGACATGTATTGGGTAAAGACATCTAGAGGGTGACCAGATGTTTAAATATACTGTTAAAAAAAAAAAGGAAGTAAATGAGATCACAAAGCGGGTACTCAGAATCAAATGGAAGCCTGCCCATTTAGCAGATATTTGAGTATCTGATTTGTACAAATGTTTAAGTGACCTATCATATTAAATATAATGCCTCACCTCCTTCCCATAGATTTTACGCCAGTAAACCTAGATAACGGCCAAAGGGTCCCATCATTCTCTTTTTAAATAAACTTCAGAAAGTAATATGTCAAGCTGGGAGCTTTGACAATCATGAAATCTTAATCTTCAAAATTTTAGTTTCTATCATGAAAATGACAAAAAGTAGCTAATGCCATTTATAGCTATGCAATCCGAATCCCACAAACATGACAGTATATTTAGAAAAAAAAATCAAAGTAGGTGATGACAAAATATTGGGATAACTAGCTAAATCTGTAAACAACTAATTCATCTTAAAAGGATCTTTAGAGCAGCAACAAATTATTTTACAAAATCTAGGACACAGTATGTGAGTCAGATCATTCACTTTCATTATTGGGGCAATGTGGGTTATGAAAATCTGATAAATTTGTACTACTTTGAAAATTGCCAGTTCAGTCAAGGATTTCCTTTCAACCAAAATAGTGACTTGAGACATACACTAAAATATATTCTTACTGTAAAATAAAAGTTTGCATCTACATTTTTTCTCTTTCAAGCCCACATAAAATAACTCCCAAAGATGTTGCCTTATACCTTGAATAATTCCTAAATAAAAAATTACCTTGGATCTGAAAGCCCTGGATTATGAGTGAACAGGGAATAAGAGAGCTACCTAAAAATAGCACAGTTGATTCTTTGCAAATCCTCTTTCCCTTACACTGACTTTTAGCATGGCACTTGCATTCAAACAAATGCAAAAAACTAAAGACCATCAAGTTAAACTGTAAGCTCTTTATGCAAAAATAACTTTAGCTTTCTTTGTAATTCCTCCAAAGATTAACATTGTGCTACTGGGAGCATCCTACCTATGCTGATCAATTGGGTTTTACCTACCCCCCCTTCCCCAGGAAGACATGAAAAGGAATATACAAAAGACAAAATCAGAAAAATACTCCAGTTTTCTGGTATTTAGTTTATATCCTTTTCTCTGGACATTTAAAACTGTTCATTCATAAAACTGTTTATATGCTTTCATCTATAGAGGGCAGTTAATAGTCACTAAAATCCCACTACCCAGAAATAACTTCAATATTTGGTGTATGTCATCTACATTTATACATGGACATGGAGATTTTTTTTTCAATGGGATAATTCTATAAATGCTGGCTTTTATAACAAAGAAAGAAAGAAATGAAGTGAAAGAGAAAAAAATGGAATTCAGAGAAACATTCCTTCACTGAGTTGTTAGAATTCCTTTAAAATTCCTTGAAATTTTGGGGGAAAAAAAGTACTACGAAAGAGCTCTTAAGGGGCTGAAATTGGTACTTAAAGTGTCTCTGAAAAAAAAAAAAAAAAAAGTGTTTCTGCAAGCTGATGGAAAAGGATATGCTACCACATCAATGGTCCTGCCTACCGCTTCCATTTTTCTCCAGCATTCAATAGTTCATATATGTGTGTGTGCACATGTATATATATTTTTTCACTTCCAAGGTTTATAAGACTCATCCATATAACTGGATTTCCATAATTGTTTAATCTTACATATTTTTACCAGTTATTTTACTTGGATTCATCTTTTGCTAATAATAATTGTCATGGGTGCTATAATCCCTAAATTCTTACCTGCTTAAGAATGTTATCTTTATATTTGAAAGATAACTTGGTTATGAATGGAATTCTTAGATATTTTCTTGCCCCTGGAAAATGACACAGCCCCACTGTTCTCTGTCATTAAGTGCTGCTTTGAAGTAGTTTAAGACACACCTGTTTTCCCCTTTTATAAGACTTAACTTTCTCAGCTAGGATGCCCAAATAATTTTATCTTTATTTTATTTATTTTTTTTAATTGTTTATTTTTTTAAGATTTTTTTTTTTTTTTTTTTTTAATTTGACAGAGAGAGAGAGAGTGAGTGGGAAGAGCAGATGGAGAAGCAGACTCCCTGCCGAGCAGGGAGACCTATGCGGGGCTTGATCCCAGGACCCTGGGATCATAACCTGAGCTGAAAGCAGACATGTAACCGACTGAGCTGCTCAGGTGCCCCTAATTTTATCTTTAAATATCAGAAATTGTATTAGCATATGTTTTAGTATTGATTATACCATATTAATTAATATTAATTTTTCTTACATTTAAGAGGCCCTATTATACAAATCAGATCTTTCTTTAGGAATTTTTTTTCCATTTGTTCTGCTGTTTTCTTCAGAAGTTTTTTGACTGTTGAATCTCCTTTGTCTACCATATCTATCATTTTCTTTATACTAATTTTTACATAATTTTTTCCTAATTTGGTTGGTGAGATTTATCTTCCACAATTTAATTCCTCAATTCTGATCCCGATGACTTCGTTTTCAGGAGTAAACAGTTGACTCTTGAACAACATAAAGGTTAGGGGCACAAACCCCTGCACAGTTGAAAATCTATATATAACTTTTGACTCCTCAGAAACTTTACTGATAGCCCATTATTGATGGAAGCCTAACCAATGACATGACAATACACATGATATGGATTATATGTTATATTCTTAAAGTAAGCTAGAGAAAAAAAAAACACTATGAAGAAAATCAAAAGGAAGAGAAAATATAATTATAGTACAGTTAAAAAAAAAAAAGGCAGATCTGCATAGCTCAGACACATGTAGTTCAAGGGCCAACTGGATATTTTAATTTGTATTGCCTTTCATGGGGTTTTCATGTCTATGATGACTTCTAGTTTCTCTTTCATTTTTACCCCTGAGCTTTCCAGCTCAGTTTCATCTTCTTTTATTTCATTGTATCATTTTTTTGAATTGTCCTTTGACTGTTTTCAAGAGGCCATGTTGTCTGTAATTTGAGACTCTGGGGAATTATTTTTTTAAACTTCCTTTGTTTCTCTGTGCCATACCTCTTCAGATACATAGTCTTCATTTGTCTTCATCTTTCCTTTTATTCACAAGTTTTATGCACAGGTCATAGTTAGAATTTTAATGCTAATAAAGTAAGCAAGATACCTTCTTAAGGGCAGTCTATTTTTATTTGTGCTCTGTGGCTTCCTCAAGCCTCTTTAAAAATATATATACTCTTATTTATATATATTTACTCATATATATATTTACTCTTACATATACATTTACTCTCTATATTTGTGTGTGTGTGTGTGTGTGTGTGTGTGTGTGTGTGTGTACTCTCTCTGCATATACTCTTGTCTTCAACAAGAGTCTTCTAATACTTGTATCATGAATATCTTGAGGTCAGTGTTAAGAACTTTTCATCCAATGCCTCAGTAGTTCTCACACATCATAGGTTTCCCAAAAACTCATACCATAAGTTAGCTGATTCTCATCTCTCTCCTTTTAGTGTTTATCTATCACACTCCTTCAGGCTCCTCCACAGAATCTAATCACTGCTCATCAACCATTTGTGGTCTAACCTTTTACTCCATTTCTGTCTCCAAGTGACATGTGATATTTGTGAAAATAGTTTTAGGGGATTAAGACTCCTCTGGAATGGAGGAATAAGCAGAGGATCAAATACCACATTACTGTTCCTTTTTGGTTAGAGAAGTGGAGGGCATATTTTAAAGGTAATATCCTTTTTAGTTATTTATTTTGACATGGTTTTATGTTTTTATATCACGGATTATTTTGTTTCTTTTACTCTCCAATTCAGATATTGAGTCAGCAATGTTCTTTCCTCCTAATTAGGTTTTAGTTATATCTAGGGGCTCCCTAGGTGCCTGTGGCCAAGAACTCTAATATAAATAAAAATGCAGTATCATTTTCTGTTCTATTATAATTATCAACTGAGTTGAACAAAACCCACTGAGATGACTATTAAACTACGACAGAAACTTTATGAAATGTGTGGTCCCTGAAAGTACTTTTTACATCAGTTCTAAAACAATCCAAGGTATCAGAAAGAGGTAAGCTTACGTATCACCGTCTTTTTTAAAGCATACTTTCCTAGACCTTAGAACTTTCCCGAGCCACTCTGCCCTGGCTCTGGTCTACCCTAATTATCTTTGGCAATGAAAGAAATTAACAGGCATCTTCTCAGCTCCTGCTCCTCATCTAGTGTGTTGTAATTGAAGACTCAGGCAGATAAAGGACTATTCTTCTAACTGGAACAAGTTTGGCTTGAACTTGTTTACTTTGTTAAGTGTAATATTCTCAGGTATCCTGCAAACATCCTTTCCCTGTTTCTGTGGTGCCTAAACACACAGGAACATCACAGGGAAAAGGGTTGTTGGTTTGTTTTACTAGCTTTTATTTACGTATTTGAGAGCGAGAGGGAGAGCACAAGCAGGGGGCAGAGGCAGAGGGAGAGGGAGAAGCAGACTCCCAGCAGAGCAGGGAGTAAGATGTGGGGCTCAATCATGACTTGAGCCAAAGGCAGATGCCCAACCAACTGAGCCACTAAGACACCCTAAAAGGAGGTTTTAAAAACAATTACCATGTAATATACAACATGGTGAGTAAATAGTAATGTATTGCATATTTGAAAGTTGGTAAGAGAGTAGATCTTAAAATTCTTCATCACAAGAAAAAAATTTCCTAACTATATATGGTGACAGATGTTAACTAGACTACTGTGTGGTGATCATTTGGCAATAGACACAATATTGAATCATTATGTTGTGCACCTTAAACTAACAATGTTCTATGTCACTTGTACCTCAATAATAAACAATTATAACAGGTAGGGGAAAGATACTACCTTCAAGAATGATTAAAAACTGATCACATTCATCTACTTCTGTTTCTAATCTTTCATGTACCTCCAGGATATAGGGAGGCTCCAAGTAAAACACTTCTTTGCTTTATAGTCAGGCTGAACTTACTCTTTAGGCCATGAAAATCCATGTTTTAGGCTACATTAAGATCTATGATATTGGTCTCAAATCAGACGTAGTTAAACAATTATAGCCACTGACAGTTAATCATTGTACAAAGCTATCAAATATGTAAGGCCATATAGATCATAGGTATTTTTTTAAAAAAAAAATAAGAATATCTGAAATATTTATAAAACAAATGGTTTGAAGTAGGTGTACTGGTTTGTAGTACTATAATATAGTGTATTTTCCAGCATAATTAATATACTTTAAATATCTGTTTCAGCTGAAAACTTAAAATATTAACAAATATTGTTTCAGAGAAAATATCATTAAAGCTAATTTAGAAAATCGAAAGCAGAACAACACTTTACAGACAAACCGCAATTACATAAAACAAACAAAATAACAGGTCTCATGTACTTTTGCTTACAGGGAGACCCACTCCAAGATTCTAATGAGAATTCTGAGCACACAGTAAGAGAGAGAACCCTTATCTCTGTGAATGACTTGAAAGTACAAAGCTTGGGTTTGAATTAACATCTCTTAATAAGCAGCTCAGCTCAACATTTATTGCACATATAGCACAAGGCAATGAGTGAGCCGGTATGAGGTAAAAACAGATATGTAAGACAGATCTGAAGGAGTGAACAAGCTAGTAACTTCGAGATAAAGTATGCGTCCAGGTCACTGCTACAGAAGGCAGAAGGTGGTGATGCTGCGAATGGTACAAACAAAAGGCTGGAAGGGCAGAGAGGCCAGAAGACTGACCTATTGAAACTACACTCTAGCTGGGAGTTCATGGAGTAGGCTTCATGCCCGAGGGAGAGTTTGAGCTGAATCTTAGAGAAGATAGGACTTGGGCCTATGAAGGGCACAGTATGATCTAAGTCATGGAATGTGAAAACACCAGAGTATTTATGAACAAATGGTACACAGCTCAGCTCGTCCAAGGGGAGATGTGTAAGAGGTGGAAAGAAGCAAGTGTTTACACCTGAACACGGACTGGGGGTTATTCACATAAGAAAAAGTGGTTTCCCGGTTTCCCTCTATCTACATTCAGAATCACCCTGGGGATCCAGTCAAAATTCCAGTTCTCAGGCCCATCCCAGAGATTTTTCTGCACATATGCATTTTCAGTGAGCACTCTAGATCACTTTGATGTGTGGTCCACATCCCACATCTGTGTGGGACTTGGAAAGCAGTTCTTCTGGAGTTAGAATATATTTTTAGGTAATAGAAATTTTGCTTACAGAAACTGGTTGTTTGGATTTGTTTATGGCACTAAATTTTTTTTCTAATATGAAAACAGATAATGAGCTCTTAAAAGAATACTGATAAAATGTAATTTCTCTGTCTCTGTCTCTGTCTCTGTCTCTCTCTCTCACACACACACACACACACAGGAACAGCTTGCACCTCCAGATACGAGAAATTTCTCTCCCACCAAAAAGAGCATTCAGAAAATAGGCAGTGCAAGCCCAAGAATTCTGCAGAGTTTGAAGTGTCTGTATTCAGAAGCAGCGTGAGACATCAAATGCTCTGCACATCAGTAGGTTCGGGTAGAAAAGAAATTTAAATAAGGGACAAACTATGCTGTGGGGCCATAAGGAGGACTTATATGGAATCTGACCTGTCAGTGTTGAGTTGAAAAGGGGTGTGTTCATGCTTACATAAATCTTCATGCTGCTTTTACTAATTAACATGTGTAAAAATCATAGGAAAATTTTCCACAGGGGTGATGCCTCTCCTTACCCCTTTATAATTCATTTTTCTTCTAAGTTTTTTTAATGGTGGCTAGAATCCTGCAATAGGAATCACATTCTGGATTTTTTTGACAGCATTGCCACATTTTCATCCTTTTGGTGTTTCTTAATTTCAGACTCTGCATTTTGACAGCTCAACCCTGTTGATTAATGCCTTGTAGGAACCCCTATATGGCCTGCCTGTTAGCAATCTAATTTTGTGCTGGAATGCCTGGGCTGGTATGTTGAACCGATTCACCACCCAGGTGGCTACATTTGGACTAAATGAGCTGTGAAGGGTTTCATCTTTGCCCATCACAGTCTTCCTTAGCTGAGCCCCCACAGTATGCAGCCACCGCTTCGACATGATTTGTCACAACCCATCAATAGAAAATAAATTATTGCCATTCTCACTTGTCAATGGGCTTGTCTTCACTTCAGCTGGCCTAATGATTGGAAGCTCAAAGGGAACATTTCCCATCTTTGTGGAGCATGATTATGACCGAATGCACTGCTCCCCTATGCATCTTGGCCAGTAAAAACACGTAGGGAAAGCAAATTAATTGGCTGTTTTGCGCCAGTGATTAGAACATTACACTCGAAGTCTGCAGAAACTGATATTAGGCAAGCAAGATTAGGTCGGTTCTGACTTTTATTTGCTTAGTGCAACATGATTAGCAACTGCTTCATTCAAGGTTAGTGCACTTGCTGCTGCAGGAGAAAATCTTCATCACATAATGATGCTGCATACCTTTAAGCTGATAAGCATGTTCCAGGCAGAAATCAAAAATCTCTTTGGGAAGGAAGCAAATGAGGAGATGTAACAGAGAACTCATCAAATGGCTTTAGAGTCATTCTTATGTCTGGCACTTTTGAAAATTATATTCCTAAGAAACCCGCTTTGCAAGCTATATTTGCAGAATGTAGAGATGGTAATTGTGTCAGTTCACGAGACAAAGCATAAAAGGACCCAAGGAGCAACACAAAGTAGAAGGTGACACCTTTCAATGAACTAACTGAAAATGAGCTTGCATTAAAAGAAACCGAAAACTCTTTTTTTTTCTTCTTCTTCTTCTTCTTTTTTTTTTTTTTTTAACAAACTACAGCGAGAGCAAGAAGAGCAAAAGATACAATGGCAAAGCATCAAGTAAGACTTCATAATTAAATTCAGAGATACGGTAGATCAAAGAGGAAACCATAGCAAAAAATTAGGTCTAGATATGAATTGGAGTTTTCTGTTAACAGCTTTGTCTGCAGGATCATGATGAGAATCTTTACCTAACAGAACAATAAACAAAGATGTAGTGTACCAGGAAAAGAATGCCTGACACCTTAATTTTTTAAAATATGATAGTGTTTTAGATTTTGGCCATCTACAAAACTAAGCAGTTTTTTCTTAAATTATTATTGCCCTATCTTGTCTCCCACCACCCAGGAATACGAGAGGGAAACACTGTCAATAAAGATGACAATCGGAGTTCCTAACTTCCATTGTCTCTGGCCTTCTTAGTGGATCTTTTTCCAGCTCACCATTTGTTCTCTAGCCCAGAGATGGATGCCCCAGGAATACAACTAATTCTACAAAGGAGACACAGTTTAGAAATACTATTGGCGTAGTTTCGTGTTTATTTAATATGTAGTTCAGATTTCATCTCTGCCATCGAACATGACACCTATGGTTTAAGAACACTCACGGGCCTCTGTGTGGTGCCAATGATGCAAATGCATGGAACTTTTCCCCCATATCACAGACATTTCTGTTTACCAAACTCTTGGTTCTTCCTCTTTCACCATCATTTACTAGCATGAATTACTGTCTTCTGGTCTTTGGAGACATAAGGTTCTTGAGCTCCCAAGTCCATCTCTCTGTCTTCTGGAGTAAGATCACATGTCATCACAGAGAACTCCTCCTTTCACAGGTTAGTGGTCCTTATTGTAGGAAGTCTTGCCTGCTCAAGGCCTTACTGCTCTACCTCTCCTGTACTGCATTTCCAGCTTCCTCTATTAAGGCACACTGGATCCTTTACTTTTCCTTTTATCTTTTTCCTGTTTTGGACTATTCAAGTAAGATCAATCTCCTGTATATTTTATCTACTATTTCGATTCTCCTTGCAACTCAGTTTTTATCTTTTTGTCTTTGTGTTTTGCTGCCCCCTTCCCCTTTTAAATTTACACGCACTTTTAGTGGATCTCATCTGCTCACATTTGATCCTGGTGAACATTCTTCATCTTCTTTAGCTCCCGGTTCATGGTATTTCCTTATAAAACATATCCCTAACTGCATTCTGAGATATGACTCTGTGTTTTATCGATACAATGATGCACACACACACACACACACACACACACACACACACACAAATTAAAATTGGGGTCTTTCTAGAAATTATATGCTCATACCCGAGTCAACACTGCTAAGTTAGATGAGATCACCTGACATGTGCATAAATACACAGTTTTTTGTACTCTGCTTTAAACATAGGTGGTTTTTGTGACCCATAGGCTGCCCTTTTATCTATGCTGTCTGTCCAATGACTGCTGTCAATACTGTGAATATTCGTGTGATTTCAACATATACTTGTGATATTTCATATTTATTAAGATAGTAAAGATCTGTCCTACATACATTTGTCCTCTGTGGATTGTGAAAAAAGAAGAAATTTTTAGAAACAAAGTAGTCTTGTATTTCTCAAACTTTTCCTCAATCAAAAAAAGCAAAAAGGGGTGCCTGGGTGGCTCAGTGGGTTAAAGCCTCTGCCTTCGGCTCAGGTCATAATCCCAGGGTCCTGGGATCGAGCCCCAAATCGGGCTCTCTGCTCAGCGGGAAGCCTGCTTCCTTTCCTCTCTCCTGCCTCTCTGCCTGCCTGTGATCTCTGCCTGTCAAATAAATAAATAAAATCTTTAAAAAAAAAAAAAAGCAAAAAGATTGAATTCTTCAAAGTAAAAATAAACAGTCTTGTCTCTTGAGTTCCTGTTTATATACTCTTCATAATTAGAATTATGAAAAATAGGGCATCTGGGTGGTTTAGTTGGTTAAGCAGCTGCCTTTGGCTCAGGTCATGATCCTGGAGTAACAGGATTGAATCCTGCATTGGGTTCCCAGCTCCACAAGGAGTCTGCTTCCCCCTCTGACCTTCTCCTATCTCATGCTCTCTCTCACCGTCTCTCTCTCAAATAAAATCTTAAAAAAAACATTATGAAAAATACTTAATGTCCAGATTGGGAAATAGTGTCTTAAAATACTTGCGTCAGGGGCGCCTGGGGTTAAGCCTCAGTGGGTTAAGCCTCTGCCTTCGGCTCAGGTCATGATCCCAGGGTCCTGGGATCGAGCCCCGCATCGGGCTCTCTGCTCAGTGGGAAGCCTGCTTCCTCCTCTCTCTCTGCCTGCCTCTCTGCCTACTTGTGATCTCTATCTGTCAAATAAATAAATAAAATCTTAAAAAAAAAAATACCTGCGTCAAAGCTTTACAATATATAGGTCTACACTGAAGAGACCACTTTCTCAAAAAAAAAAAAAAAAGTGAAGGGTCTGAGATTTTACCCTGTTTGCAAGCTAACAAAATAGGCTGCCGCAGTTTCGTAAACGTTGGTAAAGACACGGGCCCTTTTGAAAGAGGCAAAGACCTTAATTACTCAAGGCACGGGGGGCAACATGAGCTTCATGTTCCCATTGGCTATAATTGCTCCTCAAGTCCCATAGGGCAATGTGATTGGCCCAGGGAGATGCTGCACACATAGTGGGTTGTGTCTCAGCTGAGGAACCTCAAACTTAGGAAACCTACTCTTATAAGAGGGCTACTAGAGAACCTGCCTACCTTTTACCCCTGAGGGAGCCACGATCTTTATCATCCTGGTTAAGAAACAAATCTGCTCTCTGCCCTGAAGGAGTCACTACCTCTGTCTTCCAAGGCTTTTTGCTCTACCAGCATCCTTGAAATGCAAACATTCTGGAAAAGATAGTCTAGAACAAAAGCTATCATAGACATGTGGAAACACCGTGGAGATGTGCCACCTAGAAAATTTTTGTTGTTTGTTTTGTTACATTTTGGTTTCTGCTTTTTAAGTAGTCTCCACGCCCAATGTGGAGCCCAACATGGGGCTTGAACTCACAACCTTGAGATCAAGACCTGAGCTGATATCAAGAGTACATCACTTAACAAAACGAGCCACCAAGGTGCTCCCTTGATAACATTTTAAATACTATTAATAATATTAGAGTACTTCTGTGGTCTTGGTTGCTGTATATGTCGTTTCATTCTGTCACTAGCTCTGTGATCCCCATTTCATAGATACAGAAATTGAGGCACTGTAAGGTACTTGACCAAAGAGGACATTTTTCTCCAGGGCCTGCTACTCAGTATGCTGTATAGATATTAATATTCTCATGTAAAAATAACTAGTCAAACTCAGTTTGGGGGCACCTGGGTGGCTCAGTGGGTTAAAGCCTCTGCCTCTGGCTCGGGTCATGATCCCAGGGTCCTGGGATCGAGTCCCACTTCCGGCTCTCTGCTCAGCAGGGAGCCTGCTTCCCTCTCTCTCTCTGCCTGCCTCTCTGCCTACTTGTGATCTGTCTCTCTGTCAAATAAATAAATAAAAATCTTTAAAAAACAACAACTCGAGTGCCTGGGTGGCTCAGTGGGTTAAAACCTCTGCCTTCAGCTCAGGTCATGATCCCAAGGTCCTGGGATCAAGCCCCGCGTCGGGCTCTCTGCTCGGTGGGGAGCCTGCTTCCTCCTCTCTCTCTGCCTGCCTCTCTGCATACCTGTGATCTCTCTCTCTCTGTGTCAAATAAATAAATAAATAATCCTTAAAAAAAAATTAAATAAAAAACAACAACTCAATTTTGATGCATGTATTTCAGAAAGGAGGTATAAAATATAGTTCCTGATAGATTATTGGAGCAAGTGTGGATTTGACGGGTTATAATCAATATTAATTACATATATTTGTATATTCTTTCATAATTAACCACGGGGTTTCATGAGTACTGTCTTTTCATTAAAAAATTATTAACTGGTTGTTTACTATAGGCAAAGTGCTAAGTTGTGTTCTAGTGAACAGAAATAATGTTATTGCCTTCATTGAGCTTAAAGTCTAATCATGGAGACTGCTGTCAAACAAGTAATGCATAATTCCTTATTCGATGGCATTGTATACTCTTGGCCTGGGTGGGTTTATTAATTTCCCCCAGATTCTGTTGCCATTTGTATGCTGATGATGTCCTAGATCTATAACTCTGGCTTCTGTCTGGGAGCTTCATATTTTTTTTATCTGAAAGTTTTGCTAGGCATCTCAGGTATTTCTTCCCACAGAAGTCTTTTTCCGTGGTGTTCTCTATCTCAGTGAATGACAGAACCAGTTATCCAGTGGCCAAATGAGACATTTGAGCATCATGATTTTATTTTGTCTTTAGTCTGATAAACCAAGTCCTATTTTATCTACTAAATAACCTCTTGAATTAATCCCCTCTGCCGCTAACTTAATTTAGAACCCCATTATCTCTGGCTATAATCACTGCAACAGTGACTTGCAAGTTGATATTACTGTCTCCTCTCTTGCCCACCCCCTCTAAACCCATCTCCACTTTGCAGTGAGAACCAAGTCTCTACAAAGGAGATCTGGTTAAGTCATTTTCTTATTTAAAACTTTTGATTCTCCCATAGTCCTTAGGGTAAATTATTTGCAGAGCACACAAAAGTCCTTTACCATGGGAACCTAGATTCATCTTTTGCCTTAACTCTTCATCTGGTTTCCAGACGCAGATAACTTGATTCACATATGTGAAAGTACATTGTTCTTTCTCATCTTGAGTGATCCAGGTGCTCTTTTTTAGAAGAATGGAATATTACTCTGCTTTGTTGTCTTCACTTCTCTGCCCCTCCTTCCAGCTTTGCCTGGCCAACTCCTATCCTTTAATTCTAAAATGTTGTCAATCCTTGCTGTTGTTCCTAATCTGGATTGAAGTTACTTGCTCAGTTCTCTGTCACGGCACACCTCATGCTGGACTGTAACTGCCTTTCTCTCTGTGTGTTCATACTACTTTAAACCCCAGGAGAAGAACGAACTACATTTGTCTTGTTTACCGTCTTGTACAGAGTGCCAAAGTACCTAGCACACACCACACACTCACCACTTTTTAGTGCGTGAATAAGTATATGCATAAATCAGTAAATAAGTGAACAAATGAACCATGACTCCTATAAATTTACCTACAACCAATGTGATACATGGAAAAGAGACTCTATGAAGGCCAGACTCCTCCCTCTCTTATTAAGTAACTGGGGACATATTTGAAAAGAAATGGAAATTAGGGTGCCTTGGTGGCTCAGTCGGTTAAGCATCTGCCTTTGGCTCAGGTCATGATCCTGAGTCCTGGGATCGAGTTCCACATTGAGGACCCTGCTCCGTGGAAAGCCTGCTTCTCCCTCTGTCTCTCTCTCTCTCGCTCTCTCTGTTTGTCATGAAAAAATAAATAAATAAATAAAATCCTTTTTTAAAAAGGAGAAATGGAAATTAAAAAAAAAGATAATAAATTTAATGGAAATTAATAGAAATTAAAAAATTAATGGAAATTTTTAAAAAGATAATTAAAAGGAAACCCTTCAAAATAGACCTTTATTCATTGAGGCCAACCTCTGATATAAGAGTTCATTTTCTTTCTTTTTTTTTTTTAATTTTATTTATTTATTTGACACAGAGAGAGAGATCACAAGTAGGCAGAGAGGCAGGCAGAGAGAGAGGAGGAAGCAGGCTCCCTGCTGAGCAGAGAGCTGGATGTGGGGCTTGATTCCAGGACCCTGGGATCATGACTTGAGCTGAAGGCAGAGACTTAACCCACTGAGCCACCCAGGCACCCTAAGAGTTCATTTTCATTTTGACTTTGTCTCACCTCAACATCCTTTCCTGACTAGCATCACTCTCCCCTCCTCCAGCCTCTTCCCCTAAAAGAATAATTAAGTATTCTTGCTGAGCTGAGCTGCCCAAAGCCATCTACTCTAGTGGCTCCAGAATCATACACTGAGAAATATCTGGGGTCCTGGGTCGTCTTTATTTTCCCTTCATCAAACTTCCTTTCTTCCTACCCTCCTTTGTAAACTTAACACTGGCTGATGTCCTAATGGCTCCTAGAGGCTTAAGGAATTACTTTTGCATTCTAGGACTCAAAATGCCCCAATTCAATGGAAAGATAACAAACATGTAAGCAACTGTGACACGGTATTGAGTTTTAGAACACCCCTCAAATAATAATCTCCATTCAAACTTTTCCCCTATGTTGATATGAGGGACTAGCCTGAGTTCTGACAAAGAAAAAAAATCATTAAAACATTGTTAATTGTATGTAAAAAATGCAGTATTTGGTTAAGAGTGGGGGAGTCTAAATCACAATGTTCAAGTGATTCTCTTTTTCTATTGAGAAATTCATTTAGGAAATATGAGAGGCAAACAACTTCAAAGAACAAGAAAATATAAGTGAGAGCTTCAGAAACATGACTTTTTAAGTTGCAGAAAGCACTGGGTGACAAATGTTCTAGGACTCTGGAAGCAAGATGGAATGACAGTGAAGGAAATGGAAAAGAAGGATGAGAATGGCAATAAGAGATAAGGCCTGAGTGAACATTTGAATTTATTACCAGAGGAGAGCAGAAGCTCACGAAAGTAGTAGGAAAATGGGCCTCGTGTGTGTGAAGCACTAGTGTTCGTACTGGTCGGAGGAGAGATCAATGCAAGCAGTCTACCAGCATGAAGGAAACACCATTGATTAAGGAATGGAAAAAAGGGGTCCTGAAGGCAGCACAGAACAAAGATTTGACCTTAGACTTACTGTGGGGGTTGTGAAGAGTCAGATGTTTTAAAAAATTGATGAGCTGAAATATTGATGGGGAATGTAGAGATATATTTTTGTATGGATCTAAACAGGAGATGAAGATGGAAGGAAGATTCATGAATTCAGGTTCCTTCTATTTTTATTATTGCTCATCTCATTTGCCTAAGTATTTGCTTTCTGTATTTCTCTCTTCTCATTCTCCCTGGTTCATCTTTCTGAAAGCCATTTGATTACATAAGTTAATCTAGTTATTGCTTTGTTAGTCTCCTTTTATGAGTCCCTTCCTTATCTCCCATTATTTAATGCCTTGACTCCTTTCCTTCTCCAGTAAGCTTCTTGAAAAGGGTGGGCATCACTGCTGAATGCGTTTTCCTGTGGTCACAGTAATCTCCCTGGCCTAATCAGTGAATACTTTTAGTCTTTAATCTCTGGCTTTTGAATTTATGAATACTTGTTTCCAGAAACTTTTTCCTCATTGCTTTCTTCCTCCTTCTTCTCTTTCTTCCTTGTCCTTCTCCCTGTCTGATCAATCCCCCCAGCTCCTCCTCTACCTATACCTACCCCCCTCCCCCACTTAACTCTATAAACCCTTCTTTAGCATCTCATTACCTTCTGTCAGGTAAACCCCTAGGCATCTGTGGGGACTCACAACTGAGTGCTCCCTGATAAGCTCCAAGTCTATATTTGCAACCCGATCCACTTCCACCAAAGTGAGCTCCTGGCATTTCAGATTCACTATCCAAACTAGCATTTGTTATCTCACGGCCTCCTCCTGACAGCACCCCCCCCCCCCGAACTGGGCTCCTTTGTCGTGATTTTGGTGTATTTAGCAAATACAAGTCAGTTTATCCCATTGAAAGAGGCTCTCTCAACATGTGTGGTTCAGGCTGGTGGGACACCCCAGCTTTTCACCTTAACATTATCCTGTCGGTTTGGAATTACACATCAACTGGTTCATTTGACCCTAAGTAGGTATCGGTTCTGTGTAACTGGAGGAAACAGAGAACAAAGTAAGAATGTAGCAAAAACACTGGTTAGGGAAGGTCTGGCAGTAAATTGAAGGGATTTAGGTCTGAATCTGGAACCTCAGTCTGAGACTCCCGATGAAAAGGGAGGAGGAGCGTTGGGAATAGAGAGAAAGGAACATTTATGTTAAGACTTGCTGACAGAAATGCTGCTGGGGGCCAGTTCTGTTCAGCTGGAGTAGAAGGTATGTTTAGTTGCTGTCATTTAAGCTTTTCTACTTGGCTTTTCACACTGGTCAGGAGGAATAAAGCAATTCTGTGATAACAGAAGATAAAATGCCATGACTGTCTGGTGCTAGAGGACCCTGGGCCGGGCCTGCGGGGCTCCCATTGGCACTAGAGGGCTCAGTGGGCCCTGAGCCGATTAGCAGAACACCACTCAGGAGGCATTCCGAGAGGTGGGCCATTTTTCTCCACCACCTCCCTTCCCCTTCATAGAAAAGATTCACAGGAATTTTTTCTAAGAACTTCCCTATGCCAGAGACAGCCACAAGAAGAGGAAATAGCTTGCTGGATTTTTGCTTTACACATTTCTAATCCTCTACTATTGCCCTTTCTTTGGCAATATTTTAGGAGAACTGAAAAGTACAGAAACAGAGTAGATTAAAATCTATATTTTAATCCTCTAGTTGCCAAATTTCCATGAATTTATGTTAATTAAATAAATCAGGCCCTCATTTACACATTTACTCCTTAATTATTGTGATTATCTTCACTTTAAAATTCTGCATCAACTAGAAATGAGTCCCATAAAACAAAAAATATTATGACATATTAATGTTGACATAAGGGGAAAATATGAACATTTCAAAGGCTTTTTCCCCTCTTACTGTACATACATGTAAGAGTTGAATTTGAGGCAATTATTTAAGCTTATCACAGTTCAAATATCTAGATTATGGAATGAAGCATTTCAGACTTAACCATTTACATCTTTTTTTTTTTTTAAAGATTTTATTTATTTATTTGACAGAGAGATCACAAGCAGGCAGAGAGGCAGACAGAGAGAGAGGAGGAAGCAGGCTCCCCGCTGAGCAGAGAGCCCGATGTGGGGCTCGATCCCAGGACTCTGAGATCATGACCTGAGCCGAAGGCAGCGGCTTAACCCACTGAGCCACCCAGGCGCCCAACCATTTACATCTTTTAATTTGCCATTTGGTGAGTATAGACCATTTCAAATGGCATATGTCATTTTGTATTGTCATAAAACTGACATAAATCGCATAATCCGAGAACTTAGCAAAAGAATGAAGTGCTTCACTTTTACAAGTGTACATTTCACAGTGGTGTCTGATTTCACATCTCAGCACATAGTAGCCTCTTTTGTAGCGGAGCCGGGCTTCACAAATGAGAAGTCATGAAGACTGAGCTTCTGCAGCCAGGCACAATGGCCCCAGAACTGAGAGGCGAATGAAACCCTGATGCTGCATCCACTATTTACATACTCAGGATCATCATGGGCTGAAGCAGTAGCCCACTGAAAAGCATACTTAGTTCTATATACCCGTACTACAGAGAAGCCTATATTTTAAAATGACAGTCTTGACTTGAATTTACTTTCTTCAAACTCATTTCAAGCATAGAGAATTAGGGAGTCAAGCACAGAACCATAGTGTAGGAGGAACACTTAGGTGAATAACACTGTAATACTTCACATAAATAAGTGGGTGTTCCGGGAAAGTAACATCATCAGTAACTCCAAAGTCTTTAGGTGGAGAGAGTGGGCCTACAATGGAAGCCTCACCCTGTATTCCCACCTCAGTGTTATATCAAAAATTGGACATATAAAAAACCCAAAACGACGGTTAGCAGTAATGATACCACTTAGAAAGCACTCCAGGCAATGCTTCTGCAGTCCTGAACTAAAGTTTCTCAAAATCAAATGTTATGTCACACCTTTTACTTCCGTTCATGCTTTTCTCCCCTGTGCCTTGAATACCTTGGTTTCTGTTTTTTTACCTAACGCCGACCAGTCCACTTAGACTGGGTTCCAACTACCCTGCTTTTGAAAATCCTGTTCTGACTCCACAGGCTGGGTTAGGTGCTCCTATCCATCCAACAGCATTCCAAACATATCTCTAGTAACCATAATACATGAAAGGATTTGCCCCAGTGTAAGTGATCTGAGGGCAGAGAGTGTGTGTATACCTTTTCATCGTTTCTTTCCTTGCTTTGGCATGGTGCTTGTCACTATGGGCACTGGAGGAATGGCTGTTGAACTAAACCAAACTGCAGAATCAAACATTCCAGAAGAGGTCTGAGGAAACAGGAGATTGCCAACATACCGTAGAGTCGATCCTGTGCTACGATTAAACTGGAGTGCTTTGTCCAAGCACTTAACCCATGTATCTTGCCTCCGAACTCTAATTCTGTTCCTTCCTTCCCACTGCATACTTCTTCCCAACATTGCGTGCTAAAATCCTAGCACGTGCTTCAGAGTCTCCAGCAAATTACCTGTTCTCAATGAATTTCTTATTTTTCAACTAGATATTATTCCTGTGACCCTAACCCATAGGTTTATTGTTATTGTTATTATTCTTATGACATTTACTTTATTCAGCTCTTCCCTTTATGTATATATTTCTCTCTTATCCATTTTTGTGCTCTTAGCTTTATACGTACTTAATACTCTATAAATAGTTCTTTAATTGAATGCAGTTAACCTAAGGCAAAAACAATTTGTAGTAATGATATACTGGTAATAGATTATAAATATTACCTTGCTAGGGTCTTAACCTATAAAGAAATAAATTTTTTTTTTTAAAAAGATCATAAGCCATATGAATTTATATTTTCACATGAATGTTAATAATGGCTTTATTTATAATAGTCAACAATTGGAAATAACTCCAATGTCCATCAGCAAATGAATGAATCAACAATAAAAATGAACACGCAACAGGGATGAATCTGAAAATAGTTACGCTGAGTGCAACAGACAAGAAGAGTGTTACTGTATGATTCCATTCATATAAAACTCTGGAAAATGCAAACTAATCTATAGTGACCAAGAGCTGATCTCTGGTTGCTTGGGAATGGGGGAGGCCTAGGCAGGAAGCATTATCAAAGGGCATGAGAAACTCTTGGGGATGATGGAAATGTTCACTGTCTTGATTCTGGTGAGGATTTAAAAGTATACATACTATGTCAAAACTTACTAATTTCTACTTATTACTTTGCACACTTTATCATATATAATCATCAATTATATCTCAACAAAGCTGTTTTTAAAATTGCTTTTTAAAAAGAACTTGTGGGGGCACCTGGGGGGCTCAGTGGGTTAAGGCCTCTGCCTTCAGCTCAGGTCATGATCCCAGGGTCCTGGGATCAAACCCCGCATCGGGCTCTCTGCTTGGCAGGGAGCCTGCTTCCCCCTGCCCCCCTCCACCTGCCTCTCTGCCTCCTTGTGATCTCTGTCAAATAAATAAATAAAATCTTTAAAAAGAACTTCTGATAAATAATTTGATCTGGTTCTTTTATATATTTTCTGTACATGGTGAGACAACTGAAGGGGGAAAAACTGCACTAAAAGTCTTACAAATATTTTAATCTGAGAATGAGAACAGATTAATAATAATGTGTTTTCAATAATAAGCAGATTCTTCTACCCGGCAACAGATACATGTGAGAATGACTGGCAGTTGACTCCTTGCTAACCACTGATCCATTTGTGCGAAGTTGTATGTGCCTCTTCATTTTCATTATTCACTCATTTTGGGTTTTTTGTTTGTCTTTTTTTATTTTTTTTAAAGATTTTATTTATTGATTTGACAGACAGAGATCACAAGTAGGCAGAGAGGCAGGCAGAGAGAGGAGGAAGCAGGCTCCCTGCCGAGCAGAGAGCCCCATGCGGGGCTTGATCCCAGAACCCTGAGATCATGACCCGAGCCGAAGGCAGAGGCTTAACCCACTGAGCCACCCAGGCGCCCCAATTATTCACTCATTTTGTAATCAAAAAAATTAAAGCTGGGTTATTAGAATTCTTATTCATTTTCTCTCTTCCAAGAGAATGCTGTGTTGGGTGTTAATCCCATCAAGAGATGATGCTGATCATGCTCTTCCTCCCATGGGTGCCCCGAGGGTCCCACCAATGTAGCCCAAGGGGTAGAACCTGCTGAGATTCCAAAAGAGGCTCGAGTTGAGAGTGACTTCTCCACCTAATTGACCAGGAATCTGCCCTCTATCCCTGGCCTCCCCTGGGAATTGCCAGATGACAAGACATTCCGATCCAATCCACAAGATGTTTACTGACCATAAGTAAATGCTGTGTATTTCTGTCTTCACAGATACAGACTGTGACGGTCCCACCAACACACATGGAAGGATCACTTCTGTGAAATCAGATGTGGCCAATATGTGCATCAGAGCCCTCGCTAAGTCTGAGGGAAGAGGCCAGCCAGATGTAGGACCATTCCGACAGGAGGATCCTGAAGATCAGGGAGTAAGGCCCAGTGGACAAGGGAGGAGGAAAACTTAACAGCCTCTGCCTATTCTCTAGCCACCAGTCCATTCTGTCACCAAGAGCTCAGTTCCTTGGGTGCTGGAGCTTAGAAATACTTAGAATACTTAGAAATCTAAGTAGCCCCTAAAGAATGAGATATCCAGGCTGACCCTGTGGCAAAACGGGGTAGTGCATCTGACCTCAAGAATGAGATATCCACCTCCCCTTATTCTCTGGTAAATTCCCTTCATCAATGAAGGAACAAATACACAGTCTTTTTGTTCCCCTCCTCCCCAAAGAACCTTGTCTTTTTTTGGGTGAATCCTACTTTCTCTGCTCAGAAAAAAATAGATGTAAGGGTTAAGAAGTTGGGATGTATGTGGCACATTAGACATTGTATAAAGGTCCAATTTTCTCACCCATGCTTTCGCCTACCAGTTCTGGGCAAAACTGAAGTGTGTGATTATCCTTGATGATCTCACCTCTTCCACTTCCATTTAGTATCTTCCTTACTTTTTCTCTCACGCCACCCCCGGGCTATACAGAACTACTTGTAATAAAACATTTCAGGGTTGAGGGGCGCCTGGGTGGCTCAGTGGGTTAAAGCCTCTGCTTTCTGCTCAGGTCATGATCTCAGGGTCCTGGGATCGAGCCCCCCATCGGGCTCTCTGCTCAGCAAGAAGCCTGCTTCCACCTCTCTCTCTGCCTGCTGCTCTGCCTACTTGTGATCTCTCTCTGTCAAATGAATAAATAAAATCTTACAAAAAAAAAAATTCAGGGTTGAAAGGAACATAAAAATTCATCTATTACAACCACTAGAGAGAGTCTTCCCAAATCCTTGTCAAACAAGGACATCTGGCTTACAATGTAAAACTATTTTGGCTAACTGAACAAAAGAATTCATGCCAGTAACCAATGTGAAAGGACTGAAGGAGATTCTTGGACTCTTCTCTTCTCCCAGGCAACCAACATATGTTTTAATGATGATTCACTAAAGACAGTATTTGATTCAATACTTCAGGGAAGCAGGGAAGAAGAGAGAAGATGATATGATGGAAGGATGGAGGAGTGCTGTCTTCTTCTTCTTCTTTTTTTTTTTTTTTTAAGCAGGTAGGAATACCTCTTTATTCTGTGCATAAGCCTTGATCTCACTATTTTGATTAACCAAGAAAACCTTCTAGATGGTAGCAGGAGAGCCATACAGAAAAAAGCAAGGATTTAAGTCCCAAGAATGTTACTCTATAAATTGGAAACTAACCTGGAAAGTCACAATGAAATGTGCCAAGAGACCATTTCTGACCAATGATTAGAATGCCACTATATATTTACTTTGTAAAGAGGCACTCTTGCATAATTAGCTCTCAACAAGTGTAAGAGCATGCCTTGATGTGGTGAGGCATCATTTTATTTATTTTTCTAGATGATGTTCACACAAAAATAAGGTACGCTTTATTCAACCATATACCAAGTACTTCTCATTTTTTTTAAAGATTTTATTTATTTGACAGACAAAGATCACAAGTAGGCAGAGAGGCAGGCAGAGAGAGAGAGAGGAGGAAGCAGGCTCCCTGCTGAGCAGAGAGCCTGACGTGGGACTCAATCCCAAGAACCTGGGATCATGACCTGAGCTGAAGGCAGAGGCTTTAACCCACTGAGCCACCCAGGCGCCCCATGTAGTTCTCATTTTTAATAGTGTCAGTTTTTATTGGTAAAAATCAAATATATGAAAACTACATTTTGACCAAATAATATTATATCCATTGCTGTTGTTGCTTTTAACTTTGAAAAGTGAATTTCACATTTCATTTTTACCATGTTACAATTTTACCATGTTACATCCATGAGATGGATGGCATTAGTAATAAATAGGTAAACAGGCACTATGAGACTTGTTCAGGTCAGAGAGGTAGTTATCTGTTACTAGTTAGCTGGTTTTCTGTGGTGCCATATCTGGGGTAGATCTTCTGGGTTCCACCTCTGGGCTATTTTTAGCTCAAAAATGTACTTTGAGTGGACTGCACCCCTCTGTGCCCTGCTGATGGTCTTTTTTTTTTTTTTAAGATTTTATTTATTTATTTGACAGAGATCTCAAGTAGGCAAAGAGGCAGGTGGCGGTGTTGGGGGGGGGGGCGGGAAGCAGGCTCCCCACTGAGCAGAGAGCCTAATGCGGGCTTGATCCCAGGACCCTGGGATCATGACCTAAGCCAAAGGCAGAGGCTTTAACCGACTGTGCCACCCAGGCGCCCCCTGCTGATGGTCTTTACAGAAACTGATTAAACTCGCAAATGGAATCTTTCTGTTACCTCTTCTCATCAGTCTGGCACATGTCCTGTTCCATAAGCTCTTCTCAGGAGACAGGAGCCACAAGTGCAACTCTGTCATGTCAGTCATTTGACAAATATTTTCCAAGGGAAATAAATATGTTAAACTCCACCTACAGTGTACAAATATGCTGACTCTATCTAAGGGCTCAGATCTAGAAGGTGGTATGAAAAGAACAAGTGAAACTGTATTTTCTTCTTTTGGAAGCACTAAAGATGTCTTCTTTAATTATTACACTAAAGATTCTCTAACTGACAACATATGCTTGCTAATAATTTTTGTCTTGCAGGAATATGAATGTTTTCTAATGGGAGGCATTTAAATGCCTTAGCTGAAGATTGATTCAAAGAAAAGCTCTCTTTTGGATTCATCTCAACATCTATCAGGTGGTATTATTTTTCCAATAGTCTTTTACGCTATCCTTTGCTTTTGAAAGAGCTTATGTCCAACCTATAATTATTTTCTGCTAATTAGAGTAATTCATGGTTAATTATTCAAAATGATTCCTCTTCAAAATCAAATCCATTTCTTGTCATGACATTAAAAAAAGATACAAATAAAATATTATCAGAATGCAAATTTCCATCAGAAGGGAATACTTTAAAAATTTTTTTTCTTTAAATAGCATTAAAATCTTTCTCTACTAGCAAAGGCTCCATGATTGCCTACTTCAGTTAATGTGAGCTAGAGAAGGGCAACTGAACCATGAAGTGATGACTGTTAATGTTTTTTTTGATAATTACTAAAGATTAGCTATACTGACTATATTGGAGTAAGTAATTTACTATATCCTTAAAGAAGAGTTGCAAAGCAGTAAGACCTAAAAACAGTGAGGGCAAACAGTGACTATGTGAGCTGGAGACACTGGATGTCTAAGGACCTACTTTGAAGATGTACGCCTCTTTGTGGACTCTCATGGGGCTGAATCTTCCTTTCCTGTTATTGTCCTGGTCCTATTTCCTCAAGAGGCAGCTGCTTCCCTCTGGTATATCTCCTAGGGAAGCCCTGGAGCTCCCTCTTTTTCTAAGCGAGGATCATGCTTTGCCCCTATTTGGACCATTGCCCCACTCTGATCTCAATCTCCATTTTGTTCTATTCCGATTATTGCATGAATCCCAACTGTCTTTCCTGAGACGGTAAGGTTCTCCTCTACCTACATTTTTCTTAGGCTATACTTATTTAGGTTTTCAACATACATTTATTGAGTACCTTCAGTGTGTAAGGTCCTGAAGTTGTACAATTTAAATGAAGCAAGTTGAACATGTCACCTGTGTATGACATAAACAGTTCTATTAGTTCAAACAAAGAGAATAAAATTATAGATGCATAAATGTAACCATAAGAGAAAAAAAAAGATCTTTAGAAATGGCAGCTACTTCTGGGATTCAGAAGACAAGAAAAGAAAATTATCTATCTGGGAAATGTTGAAATCATTGCTAAAGGAAAGCAAACTCCTTGCACTTTGATGAGGACTGATCACCACCTTGTTCTCAATATTCACTAAAACTCTTCAACTTCTTTGCCTCCCCATCCACCAATGGGAATTCAGCTCAACTTTTATAATAAAAATTAACTGCATTAAATTTTTCTTGAGCATCTACATTTTCATAACAGCCATGACAAAAACTAGGAAAACAACACAATTAGATGGTAAGTGACCTTATAATGTCTATGACAAGGACATTCACGCTTGCTAAATAGTCCATGAGTCCCTTTTCAGTTTCATTGGAGCCTATGACTTGTTCTGGCCTCTGGATTATGAGCAGATTTACCAGGTGTCAAAGCATACCAATGGGAGGAGACCCTCTAGTGGGCTTTTTCATCACCATGACAACAAAAGTAGCTAGGTATTGAGACAGCAGGATCAGAGATGTAAGTGGCCTCCATTGCTCAGTCACCACATGGAGGATGATGCTCATGCTCCCAGTTACATTGCTGTCTTCAACATACAAAAGTCATGACATTAATCTGTGCTATATGTGGCATAGGAGGGGTCTCAAGGTACATCATCTCTGCAATGAATGAAAATGTTCCACATAGGCACATTTCTCGTCTAAATGCCAGAGTAAGTTTATACAGGCAACATAGTGCTGTGTCCTCCAACACCCATGACCATAAATGCAAAACCCCCTTGTTGTGTTTGCAGAAGTAATTTCCTATCTTCCATATTTGGAAGTCAGTATGAAAGACAGCATGCTGTTTATTGGGAGGGCATTTTCTTTCTTTCTTTCTTTTTTTTTTTAATAAAGATTTTATTTATTTAAGAGAGAGAGAGTGAGAGAGAGCATGAGAGGGAAGAAGGTCAGAAGGAAAAGCAGACTCCCTGTGGAGCTGGGAGCCTGATGCGGCACTCAGTCCCAGGACTCTGGGACCACAACGCAAGCCAGAGGCAGTTGTCCAACCAACTGAGACACCCAGGCACCCCTGAAGGGCCTTTTCTTTTAAAAGCTAATCAAACAATTTAAAAAAACCCATTCAAATTAATTTACTTTCTTTAGTTCATTGAACTACACTGGAAAGCAGAATGAAGGTAATAATGGACTTTTAAAAATCTATATGGAGGGGTGCCTGGGTGGCTCGGTGGGTTAAAGCCTCTGCCTTCGGCTCAGGTCATGATCCCAGGGTCCTGGGATCAAGTCCCGCATTGGGCTCTCTGCTCAGCAGGGAGCCTACTTCCTTCTCTCTCTGCCTGCTTCTCTGCCTACTTGTGATCTCTGTCTGTCAAATAAATAAATAAAGTCTTTAAAAAATTAAAGAAAAATAAAATAAAATCTATATGGAAAATTGCTTTGCAATTAATTTCTTTGAAAGTGTTGCTAAATTTTGATATTTTGGGTTTATGTATCAAAAATAGTAATATAATCATTCCTATTTGGATGAATGTTCAAAGATTTGAAGAATTTTTACCATGACATTATTTAAATAAGATATTAGAGACCAGATAATGTTCAAGTATAGAGTATTCATATATTTGGAACATTCATTTTATGATATATTTTATAGGCATTTAACGTGATAATGTAGAACATCAGCTTTCAGGTGGGATACATTAACATTCATTTATCTGATTAAAAATGGGAAGAGTTAAATAAAATCTTTTTAAAAAGAGCAGGGAGCACCTGGATGGCTCAGTTGTTAAGCGTCTGCCTTCAGCTTGGGTCATGACCCCGGGGTCCTGGGATGGAGTCCCACGTCGGGCTCCCTGCCCGCTTCTCCTTCTCCCACTCCCCCTGCTTGTGTTCCCTCTCTCGTTGTAATAAATAAAATCTTTAAAATAAGTAAATAAATAAATAAGGGAAGAGTTATTATAGCCAACAAGATACAACTGTGTGCATCTTGCAAAGCTATTTTATCTAGGCTACAGCCTGATTTTCAAAATTTGAGCACATCGTTTTAACTTTAAGTGAACATGCGCGTTGCTTCAGGGAAAAATAAACAGAGAACTACCCTGAAAAGAAGAGTCCATGATAGGACAAGAAATAAAGGAAAACTGAAGACAAAGGGAAATGATCTGCATCGCCAACTCATGGCAGCTACTAGAATTGCAGGGATTGACTTCAGAAGGTACGCGAAGTGTTAAGACAAATGCGCAAAGGAACTTAGTAGGATGGATACACGTTGGAGTATGACTTTGTTATGAAAGCAGAGACTTATCTAACTTGAGATGCATTCATGTACACCTTTGTGAGGCTGTATTTTCTTTCTTTGTGTAATGCTAGTTGTTGGTCATGGAATTTGTTTTTCTTTTCTTTGTTACTTTAAATAAGTTAAGGTCAGCTGATCATTTTTATTCTCCACATTTGAATCTGAAGCACAACAATTTTCACTGAGGATTCTTGTGGAACTTCATTTTCGTTATGTTTTAATAAAGTCTTATTTGTATTGATTTCTGAGGTGGCATGGCATTCCCTCACTGATAAACTGTTTGGGTTTTGTTTTTTTATGAAGAGGTTTTAATTTAATATGATAGATTCAACCATTGTTTTTCAGGTTTTATATGCATGCCTGGGAGCCTTTTAATAACTTGCAATAATAAACAAAATGAATTTGACTTTTAGGGTAGACACTCTTGTAATTGGTATTTTTACCAACTCAGGGTGTTTATTTTTCCAAAAAAATAAAGTGCATTTTTTCCATTCTTGGGGAATAAAGATTACGTAATGGAATTGCAATTTACGAAAAAGTTGTGAGAGATTCCATCGTTGTAATGAAAAAAATTCATACAGATCTATTTCTTACTTTAGACATGATCCTTGCATAACTAAAAAAAAGGAGTTTTTCCTGTGTCTTAAATTCATTTATCTTTCTGGGTAAAGTAGTTAGGGATCAAGATATAATAAAATATTTTTTAAAATATATTAACAGGTAGCAGGTAAGGTTAGTATGGACTAAAAGCCTGCATAGGAAATGATATTTTAACTCACAAAATTGTAAATTTTCAATACTGAAAAATGGGGTTTTGAACACAGAATTGATTTTGATAAATGACAGAATTCTGCCTAAGGCCACAGTAGAGACCAGAACAAGGAACATAAGAATAGGGAATCTACAAATTAGCATGTTATGATTATTCTCTTTCATAGCATTTAAGAAGAGCTTTGAAAAGATCTAATGTCTTCAGTAGTTTAAACTTATTTCTACTGTACCTAAGTAGCATGTACTATAACTCAAATTGACAAGGTTGCCTGAGCAATATTGGCATGAGTCTTGTATAGCGATGAGGCATTACTGAACAATATTTTTTGGATGATAAACAGTAATGGAAATTTGAGATTGAAATGGCCTTTTCAAGGAAGGAGGTCACACCTACGAAAACACAAGATAGGTATTTAAGTTTGTCTCTCATTCCTGGATATTGAGCTTCTTCAAGTGTTTGTGCGTTAGTCAATCTGACACCTCAAGGATCCCTAATTTTTATGAAGATGTCAGCATGCTGGTAACATTTTTTTGGAAAGATCTATTTTTTTTAAAAAGTCTGTATCTTACTTGCCCCAAGACGGAATATAATTTTTCATGATAGTTACAGGGCTGATAAAATACTGAAGGGGTTGTGGGAAGAGGGGCTGCAGTTGGGGCAGGGTGGAGGAATATGAGGATTTCACTAATTTTCTGCAGTGCTAATACTCTGTTTACAGTTCTCAAGAAACAAAAGTAATAGCCACTACTTAGTAGGCTCTGCTAAGAGCTTGAGGGAAAAAAAAAAATCACTGGGCCTCAGTTTCTTCATCTGTATGTAAGGGCAATGTCTAGCTCTCAGGTTATTGTGGGGGTGGGGGGGTTTACATGATATATACAAAAACCAGTCCAAGTTAACCTTAGAATGATTTCAAGGTTTCAAATCCACAGGCATGTACCATTAAGAAAGGAGTCAGGGTTGAAGGAAACACTACTTAATATCGATGTCATCTATGCCATCAAAGACTCTGAAGGTCTTGCAACCCTTCAGGACATTCCAGTACTGATCTTCCTTCACTTAAGACAGGGTTATGTCCCAGTAAGCCCATAAAGCCATCACAAGTTGAAAATATTTTAAGCTGAAAATGCATTTAATGCACCTAACCTTCTGAACATCATAGCTTAGCCTAGCCTACCTTAAATGTGCTCAGAACAATCACTTTAACCTCCAGTTGGGCAAAACAATCTAACACAAAGTCTGTTTTATAATAAAGTGTTACATGTCTCATGTAATCTCTTGAGCATTACCCCGAAAGTCAAAAACAAAATGGCTATATGAGTTCAGAATGGCTGTAAATGGATCAGTTGTTTACCCTCCCCAGTGGGAGCTGGGGCCCACTGCTCAGTATCAGGGCAGAAATGTACCCCACAGAGCTAGCCTGCGAAAAGATCAAAATGCCAAGTGCAATTATTTACTGCAAGCATATTGCTTCCCCACTATCAGGAAAGCCCCAAAATCATTCAGCCAAACTGTCATAAACTGGGGACTGTCTGTATGTCATATCAGATGCCTTTGACCCATCACCTGTTGTTGCCACACTTTTTCTTATTGCAGATCTTCTTTTTTTTCTTATTGCAAATCTTATTTTTGTGTATTTCTAAATTCAGTTTTCAATGATCAAATAATTATATCAGACTTGCAAAAAAAACTAATATAGTTATTATAGTCACTCAGTGGAAAGAGTAGTTTGAGGGTTTTTTTTTCTGATCTCATTTATATTACTACTTTCATTTTACTGAAGTTTTACGTGGGCCTGTAAAGTTGTCCTGCTTGTTTTCAGTACTAAAATAAACTTCTGAGTTCATTTCTCTCTCTTGCCTGTATACAGATGTTGTATGATAAATATTCTGAGAGGAGTCTGTTATCAATATTGGTCTTCTCCCCTGGAGCTTCTCTTCTAGTTTCTAAACTTGAGTATCTTGGAGTTCTCTTGGATTTTTCCCTTTCCATCTATATATTGATATTCATCAAGTCCCATTTATACTTCCTTTTCAGTTTTTGGTTTCTACTTTCCTAGTTTGCTGCTACTTTCATTCCAGTGTCCCTCCAGAAATCTCCACACAAACTCCATAAACTCATTTTCCGTGGTAGTCCAACAAGCTAGACATGTGTTCTCCTTCGTCAAGTATCTGCTGACTTTGGGCAGCTGGTTGTAGGAATACGGGTGGTTTTCTTTGGGCAAAGAAAACTTTGCAGTGGGGATGTCTGGCTTGAGACCTGGATGATGAGAAGGGGTCAGCCGTGAGAGGCTGTGATGGAGGTGCAAACTTGATGTGTGTGAGGAAAAAAGAAGACTAGCAAACAGGACCTGGGCAGTGAGAAGAGAGGCCCGGAGGTGGGAGGGTACTCAGGTCACACAGGGCCTCATGGAGTCTGCCATCTTTTTAAGAATGCTGGAAAATCATGGAGGGGTTTTAAGCAAAGGGAATGACAGGATCTGATTTACTTTTTAAGTGGTCACTCTGGTTGCTCACAGAGGATGCTCATAGAGTCAAGGGAAGCTTCCTAAACACTCCTTCCTCTGAAATTCCTGAAATTCCCTCTCTTACTCAGTTGGCTTTTACATTTATGCAATCTTGTATTCCACTTGAGGTGTGTAGCACACGATTTCACCAAATGCTCTTTGATGGACCCCATATCTTGGCCTCTGTATCTTAAAATTCCTTTGTGCTCTCCATATCACTTGATCAGACGCTCTGCATCTGATAGGTACACTACAGATAGTATAGTTAACTGTTGGTGGAGCCCTAGTATATGAACTACCCATCCTCGTAGAACAGAATAAAGGAGACCTGAAGAGGTCAGTGTCGCAAGGAGAAGGCCCTGTAGACATCTCATCCTAGCAATAGTGAGCAGTCTGAAGATAGGGGTCCTAAGTCTCTACATTCACTCCCCCTCATTCCACGCTGACATCTAATAGAGTTCATCAACATCGCTGAATTCACTGATAGTTTGCTGAAAATCACCCAATGCTACACTTAAGATCTGTGCATGCACAGATTGTGTGCAAATGTGCCCTCAGAAGAAAAAAAGGAGTAAACAAAATTTGCACTCTAATTAATGATATGCACATTGGAGTATTAGGGAAAAGAATATTAATGGCTACAACTGATTTTGGAAAGCACCAAAAAATAAGATGAACTGATGGATGGGTAGAAAGATCGACAGGTAGGTAGATATGTGAAAAGCTGAGTATATTAAAATGGCAGGATCAAAGTGATTCTGTATATAGGGATGTGGGTATTATAAAATTATTTCAACTGTTCTATGCATTTCAAACTTTTCATAATAAAATATGGTGAAAAGCCAGTTGAAAGGGATAACTAAAAAAAGATCATATCAACAAAATGCTTAGGTTTATAAGTTCTATACTTCCCATTTTATGTATCTGAGCTTTTAGGAAATCTTCCAATCCTTAGACAGGATACAGATTTTTGGCCATTTATTGATGACTTTGGAAAGTGCCCCAAGAAGCAGTGTAATCAATTCAGCTTCCTATGGCTTCCTAAGTTAACAATTTGGGTTCTATTCACCTTTATTTTCTAAATGATGGCTCTGTCTCTGATAAAATATTCTGATCTATAAAAATCAGAAAATAAAATTGAAACATTAAATCATTATTAAAATGCGTGCTTTGTGATACCTAATGCTAGTTAATACAAATAATTATATATTACTTGTTGGGCAGTACAGTCTTACCTGAGCATTTCATCAGGAGAGATATCAAAAAGTATAGTCAGCAGTCTCTCCCCGATACCGTTCCTATCCTCTCTCCTAGCCTCTCGTTCTTTCTCTCCCTCCACTTCCCCAGCTCCCTTTGACCCATCTCTTACCTGATACAGAGACACCAAATAGCTCAGGTAAGCATGGCATGTAAATGATCAACATTAGTTCAAGATTAAAGTTACATAACTAGTTTTGTCTTTTTTTTTTTTTGGAATGGAATTTCTAACAACATGAAGGATACTGTGCATACGATGTAATATAACATCAAAGCACAATTTTTGGTTTCCACCTTCTTTATCATTTTTCTAGACAGTTTATTTTAACATACTACTTTTGTGAATGATTTAGATGGGGAAAAAAATGTCCCTTAGTTTTTCTTTTCAAGCCACAGAATGTACATTCTCACATTTGCACTTTTTTACTCTAGGAAAAAGGAATAGAATGTCTATCCAAAGTATACTTTCAACTTGCAGACAATATCTTTGAAGGAGACTTGAAGTGACAGCACAAAAGTATCTCTGCTTCCACTGGGCCAAGCTAGGAATAATGTTTGAAGTCAGTGGAAACTTTACATTTTTGAAAGGTCTGCCCAGGTGTCAGTAAATATGAGAAATGGGCTCAGAGCTGTGTGTAAATGAATAGGTTGTATGCATTTTAAGGCAGTCTTACAGGAACACATTGAGAGATCTGGCATTCTTAAAATCGAGCATATGTCATATCAACATTCCTAGTACAAAGTATTTTGTTACTGTTTCTGTGCTCTAAATAGCCCCATGCAAAGGCACATCATTGAACCAAAGCATATGGCCGCGGCTACTCAGTTATGCTGAGCTATGCTACTGTACCAATTTGCTACTGCCTTACTCACCTTTTTCTACACATTTGGCAATGGAAATTGCGGCTCAGAAATCATACTGGAGAAAAGAAAGAAGTAAATACAGGACGGTGGATTCCATTTCTCAAGACCTATCAATACGAACCAGTGCTATTTTCCGTTTCCTGCTGAATCAATAAGACACATGCACCTGTTCCTTAAGGAAACAGTCACGCTTTAAATTGCCCTATATATTTACAATGACCTAATTGCTTTATTTTGCCAAAAATAAAGGTCATTAAAATCATCTTGAAGCTTCCCTTGAATCTCAGAAGTAGGCTGCAAGTTGTAGAGTCTTTAACTATGTTCCATTTAACACATTTAATAGATGTAAAAGCTCACAAGTGATGATATAAAGGATAATTTACGCTTGCAATGCATTTTTGTCCAATTAATAGATTGCCTGCGTGTTGCATATTTTGCATGACAAAAGAGCAGAATATTAAACTGCCATTCATAATGAAAATGCACTTTGCAAATTAAAAGTGCCGAAACAGAAATTTTTCACCCTGTTTAGGAAATAAACAGTCCTTAACCAATTAAACTGCATTGTAATAATTCTATGATTTATTGCAAGTTGTTTAACTTTCAAAACTCGGCTAACCCATATTAAGGTCACAATCCATCATGTCTTGCTTGGAAAGCCAGCAAATAATGGCTGTTGTATTAGCTGCTTTTGATGATAGTATGAAAGAAGTATTAGCACTTGTCAACAAAACTGCTTACAACATAACATTAGCATGCATGGGCTGCTGTACCTATTTATTATTCTGGCAGCTTCACACATATTGTTACAAGCTTATAAAACATTTTGTCGGGTGGAAACCGAATGTACACTGTTTGGTTTTCTGATAGACTGGCAGCATAAATGTCTGGGCTGACTTAGTTTAGTTTAAGTGTAAATAGAGACACAAATTCTTCAACCTGTTCTCTTATTGATACTGAAAAGTGCTGAATTATTCAGCTTCCAACTCTTCTGTTTGTGTCTATCACAGTTATCAATTACCCATCAGTCTTCTTGTCAAAACAGAATGGATTAATCTGGCTGAAAATAAGACAAATAAATGGATACTATAACAGGGGTGCGGGGTTGCCAGACTGTCAAAGGGAAATCCAGGCAGTGACATTTGCCGTCAAAAATGGGATCTCTGGCTTAAGTGAGCAAATGATTCCCCTTTGCGAGCCAAGAATGCACTTAGCTCACCGTAAGTAAATTAATCTGCCTTCTTTGACTGCTAATGCATCAGCACTGAGGTAATAGTTCAATTGCTGAAATTCCTTTATGTTTAAATAATTTTGGTCATCATTATTGTTTCTCAAGGAAATGCAGATACTTTATCTTGGTGAGGAGAGGGCTGCCGGGTAAATAAATGAGCCCGTTTAACAATGAAGTTATTGCTGATAGTTTTGTGCTACTTCATAGCTCTCGGCTTATGTGATACCAAGTAACTCTTTGCACAGATGGCTGGTGGAACCCATCCAGCATCTGCAAAGTCCATCCCTGTTTTCTTTCCCAAACATTTTATTTGGAAATCTTGTTTGGCAAACTTCCTGAGACTCTGCCTAGCTGTTCAAAGTACATATTTCCAATCTATCTCATTTGGCCCTTCTATAAAAAAAGAGCCAGCAAAGTGCCTTCTTATTTGGCACAAAAAATGCAGCCACAGACTGAAGCAAGTTTTAGGTTCCTGGCCAAAAATTTACAAGAATTTTATCTTAGATGCTTCCATACTGGACTGTTTTACATAGTCATCATTAACATCTGAAGCCTTCATATCATGACAGGATCAAACCCCCCCAATCTGTATCAACTAATAGCTTCGCTTTGCTAACAAGTTCCCTCTTGTTCTCATTTTCCCAGATAGTTGTATCCTAACTAATGTGGACGCAGGTCTTACTTACACTGTGGGATGGTGAGATATTTAAGCTACCTGCTAGAAAATGGTTCCATCTGCTTAATGAATGAACAGGTTATTTTTGAATGAAATCATCATCATTTTGTTTGTGTTTGTTTTTCCAATAAATGGCATCAAAAATTTCAAACATTTAAAAACCAAAAACCTTTCCTGTATATTTGGGGAGTTCAAAAGAGATCACACTATTAATTACATTCTAAGTACAACTTTCTCAATTCTCTTAAAGACATTGACAGACTGGAAATTTTGGTCTCACATTCCCAGAACATTACCTCAAATTTCTCCTCAATGCAAATCAGTTTCCCAGAACTTCAGCATTTAAGGGAAATGCACAAATTGGCCTAGTCACAACTCATCTTTGCTAAATCTCATTCACTTGGTATATAATCCCAAAACTACCTCATGGAAGGCAGCTGGTGAAGATGTATAAACACTGAACCTTCTCCTGCAATGAGACAGTATTTTTGTTGCCAGTTAATTTATCATTTTACTTTGTCACTCCTGACCTTCTTATCTTTTTAAATACGTAACTCCCTTATAGGCAAAAGTAGCATTGTATAAAATTTTGCCTGGCCGAAAAGTATTTCCAAAATTGCCATTTTTCCCCCCTTAGGATTCTTTGCAATACCAGTGACTAACTTAATTGACAGGTGTATATAATGAACTTATTTCCATATTCTAGATGTCATTTCCCTTTCTTTGAGGAACTTCTTTAAATGTATCTTTCAGATCCAAGTTGTCCCAAACTAGACATTCTCTCCCACTGGTTCCCCCCACCCCTGCTTTTTAAAAAAGATTTATTTATTTGAGAGAGAGACAGAGAGAGAGAGAGAGAGAACAACCAGGGGGAGGGGGAGGAGCAGAGGGAGAGAGAGGAGACTTCCCCACTGAGCAGGGAGCCTGATGAGGAACTCAATCCCAGGACCCTGAGCTGAAGGCAGATGCTTAACCTACCAAGCCACCCAGGTGCCCCCATTGGCTGCCTATTACCAAAGTCCTCCATTGGTTGCTAAGACCTACACAGTCCACCTTTACAATGTCTGGTATTTTCCCTTCAATTTTGACTGTCACGGTGCTTTTGCAGTCCCTCCTGATTCATTAATACATTCATGCATTTATTCAACAGCTCTTTGAGGGCCAAACATGAGTGGTCTCTCTGCCTCAAGTCTTTTCAACACAACTCCCACTCTGGCCACCTGCCTCAGTCTGAAATACCCTCTGCCATCCTACTCAGCTATTAAATCTCAGTTCAAGTGCAACTCTTTGAACATTTTTTAAAAAAAATTCCTTCACCCACGTTACTTCTTACTTCTTCAAGCCTCTTAAGGACTTTTCTATCTCCCTTATCACAACAAGGTAGAAGTCCTACCTCTGCTACTGACTAGCTTTGGGAAGCTACATAATCAACTGAAGCGTCAGTTTCTCCTCTGAAATCAGAGATACTATTACTCCATAGGGTGTGAAGTTAAATAATGCATGTGACATACTTAGAAAAATGCCAGTGTACATTCAGGTTCTTGTTTGAATGTTCTTTTACACAGCAAGGAGTTAAAAATATTTGTTGTAACATCTGTGTGTTGAGAGAGAAGCATTGTAGTTGCCTTTGGTGTTTCTGGGGGCCTTAAAACTATATTTACCTAGTGTCCCAGGTGGTGGGCCTGGGGATCCAATTCTGGGATGACTCTGGGGTCATGCTGCCCCTACCTAGCCCTTGCCATTTAATAGCTCTTTTTTTTTTTTTTTTTTTTTTTTTTTTTGGATGTGAAATCAGGCAGTTGTAAGTTTCTATACCTCATAGGTAGTTGTTAAGATTAGCTGAAAACATAAGGCTTAGCAGTGCCTGATTTGCAGCAAGACCTCCATAAGTGTAGCTTGTCATTACCCTAGAGGGGTTTCAGAATGCTCCTTGATCTACTTCTAGGTGGTGAGAAAGGACCATCAAAATGAATGCATAATTCCCTGAATTATTGTCACATCCTTCCAAAAGGCTTCCTAAATAACACTTCTCAGGAACCTGGTCTATCATGGATCTCCCAGACTGACTTCAATACGACTAAATTATATCAATCCTTAACAGAGTGTGATTCACATTCTCCCTCTACTGGGACATCAACCCCTCATTTCCAGCTTTCAGAGTGCTTCCCAATCATCTCCTCTCTTCTGAAATGTTGTACCTCATTTTCTTCCCAAATTGTATCATTAATCCTCTAACACTTCAGCTCCTGTCCTCCCAGGTCTATAAACTCAAAGAGGCCATTCTTCTTGGCCTTGTATCTTCCCTCCTATTCATCACTTCCTTCCCTGCCCCACACATCTAGAAACGTCCATCCGTTAGCTATCCATCTCCCATCCTCGAAGGTTTAAGAAGCTTGCCTCTGCCACAGACTTTTTGACTTAGTCCTCAAAGATCTCTCTCTCACCTAAATGCCTGAAGCATTTAGAGATTTTACACACAATTTAGCTATTACAAATTGTCTTGCAGCATTTGCTACGCATTTGCCTCTGCAGAGATATTTCTCTATCTTTTTTGCTTCCTAGCACTCTCTCTTTTTCTTGGCTAATCCACAAAGCTCTCTGGATAATCTTCCTGATGTGTCATGGAGACCATGCCATTTGTCTTCCAACTGTCCTTGCTATTGGCCAAATCTGTTTTTACGTACCAGGAAGAATTGTCCCTCCTTCCAAACTGTATTTCTGCCACTTCTGAGTATCAGTGGCATCTTTACTCTATAGCCAGCCTTCCCTGATGAATGCAGCCCTGTGCTGGGTGGAAGCACGCACTTCAAGATACTAGAGTTTGGGGTCTGAATCTTGGTTTTGCCACTTACTAACCAGGTGACCTCGGGCAAGTCACTTTTCTGAGCCTCAGTTTCATTCAATATAAAAATACTATTACCTAGCTGACAGAAAAAAATATGAGGAATATAAGAGATAAGTAGCATAAAGTGCCTGATAAATAATAGGGAGTACATTTTGATACTTTGCCCCTCCAATTAATATGAAATCATATTAAGAGTATCCACAATGTGTCCTTACGTTATATACTCATTGACATAATCATGATCATCTAGAGATACTTATGTTGGGTTCTTACCCATGCATTTAACATCCCTTATCAAACAATTAAATGTTTAACAGTAGGATACAGACTAATCTTAGTATCTGTAACTTAAAACTCAGTGCTTTGTTATGAAACCTGTAGAAGCCATAACTTACTAGCTGTTCAAAGCTGATGAACACTGGCAGTTACCTTTCAAATGAAACACTGGTCTCTTTTCTTCCTCACATTTAAGGAAATTGAAGGCCAAAGCTAAAACGTCCCTTGATTAAGGATAAAATGCAGGGGGCGCCTGGGTGGCTCAGTAGGTTAAAGCCTCTGCCTTCGGCTCAGGTCATGATCCCGGGGGGGTCCTAGGATCGAGCCCCAAGTCGGGCTCTCTGCTCAGCAGGGAGCCTACTTCCTCCTCTCTCTCTCTGCCTGCCTCTCCACCTACTTGTGATCTCTGTCAAATAAATAAATAAACTATTATTTTTAAAAAAGGATAAAATGCAGAATGGACTACCATGGACATGGCTTGTCTTCCCATTTTTGCATTCTAGAAATGTATTCCAAGATAATGAAGCAGTGTTTTGCAAGGTATCTAATGAAAATTTCCTTTAGAGCAGTCACAATTATCATGCCAAAATGAGTCTCATAACTGAAATTACCTCGAAATTTTTAATAATTCCCTTAGCAAACAGTTGTTCTGGTTGGGTGTATCCACACTCTGGTTGAGACATGAGTGGTTTAAAACTAAAACGTGCTTTAAGCAGAATATCTGAGTAGAGCAATCAAAATAAAATGTCGAATACCTAGGTTTAAGGAGAAAGCCAATTTGAACCTATTTTTTCTTTCTTTCTTTTTACCCTGTGAGGATGGTCTAAATGGCTTGATCTAGTCCATTCATTGACATGTCTCTTTCTAGCTATGAGTATTTTCATCTTCCCAGGGATCAATCTAACCTCTGAGTAGGAGTTAGCATGCAAGGGTTAAACTACCTCTATGGACAGGATATAGAGATAGAGAAAAATCTAAAACTTAACATGACTAATATATGACTGAAATGACAATTCTATCACGTATGGTGGTAAAACCAAGTTCTACCTTCATGGATCCATCCTTGAGTATTAGAGAAGTCTTGAGAAACCATGACTCTTCCCATTGGCTTCTGGGAGAAGGGGAGGCAGGGAAGATTTTACCGCTCCCTCTTTAAACTCTTATTAGATGGCTGCCGAAAAGCGTGGACTCAGCAACTTCCCAAGTCACGCAGTCCTTTAAAAAGGTTTCAATGTGACCTCAACTCCACACAACACAAATTTATAATCAGTCTTCTGTTTGGAAAGCCAAAGCTTTGGAGAAACTGAGTGAATAATGTCAAAATAATGGTATTTCAGCTCAACAATGAGATTTTCTCCCATATATATATATAAACAGACCCTGGGAACAATTTTCAGGAGCATTTTATTGTTTTGATGGGACAACAAAATATAAGGTTATCATAATAACAGTAAGCTACCTTTTCTCCTTCTGGAAGGAAAAGGTGTGCAAAGTATTTTCCTAAGTGGCAGAGTGGCCAGAGCCTCTCTCTGTCCTGTGTAGGAAGTGTCTAGTCTCAGAAGTGAGATTTCCAGAGCAACAATTTCTATCATATTGTGAAAGAGGTTAAAATTTTATCCCTTGTTGCAGAGTATTAGCACGGACAAGCTTACTATAGCAAACCAAGCTGCCCTCCCCACCATCCCCACCTGGCCGGCCATTCCTTCCCTCAGGCTCTCTAATTCACCACACCTGAATGGGGTTTCAGGAAAGAGGACTCTGGCAGGTGGGCTGCAAACAGTAAATAAGTAAATGAAACTCCGTAGCAATTCTCTTGAATACTGTTCCACTCTTATTACTTCATTTTTACAGTTATGGTCTCCTTTATTCATAACTATCCCAGGAGAACTCTGCCACTCTGATGGTACATAGAGCAAATGTTAGTTATCTCATAAAATCCCCATACCTGTTCTGCAAGTGGTGTCTTAATGTTTTTATATCAGAGCAAAAGTGAGGCTCAGAGAGGTTAAGTGACTTGCCTACGGTCACATAGTTAGCAAGTAGCAATACCAAGATTCAAACCCAAAACTTTAAGACACCACAGTCCATGTTCCTTTCATACAGTATCATGCTGCCTCAAATGGGGAAGGCTGACTGTAGAATAAAGATGTCACCGATTCTAAGAAGTGGTGGAAATACAGTTTAGAGAGAGTTTTATCATTTCTTCTAGTTCATTTTCCCCCTTCTCTGTCTGTCTTTATCTTCCTCACCTCTTCATTTCCCCCATCTTTATTTTCCCCATTTTCATAATTAAATAAGAAGGTTTGTTCTTGAGGTAGAGAATGGTAGCAAATGTGTGCAGTTTCCTAATTTGTAGACTGGGGGTGGGGGGTGCTCCTGAATGGACCCAGACTCAAAAAAAAAAAAACAAAAAAACAAGAAACAAAAAAAAAAAAAACTTTCCATTCACCTGCCACAGCTGTTGAAATTCCTATCATTAGAGAGTCACTTCTTTGGATTAGGTGCACTTTATGTCTAAAAATTGTCTTGGAACACGTAAGTTTAGCATGCTATTTATAATTTTTCCCAATATTTATGCACCCATAGTAATCCATCACGCAACTTTTGGTTGGTAATAAAACAGCATGAAAGGTTCAAACAAGTCCTCTGTCGCAGAGAAAAGGACAGGTTCTTGAGGAAAGCATTTTTGCTAAGTTACTAAGTATGTACTTTATAATTCCACTACTAACTCAAAAAAAAGTGCAGGTAGGTTCAAAATGTTTGAAATGTGGATCGATAAGCTGGAGATTTTGGAAAAGGAAAGAAAACAATAAAATGCAAGAACTGGAATACATGAGTGGAAGAACTATAAACTACTGGATTTTTAGTGTTTTGCCAAAATGCAAATGAGTACCCGGTAAGAAGCAACTAGATGATGATTACTTAAAATCAATAACCTCCCCAAAGAAAAGTTAAGAAGCAAACAACAAAAGACTCTCATATAGAATAAATTTGAGAATGTGTCAGCTGTAATTATAAAACCACCTCTTTGTCCTGATCAGAAAAATCCCGGTATGACATATACCCTAGCTGGCCAGATTTTAATCATGTGACCCAAGCATGATATTTTACCTGGGTGAATCATCAGGGCCATCAACACATTTCAGTAGACTGGTCTAGAGGAAGAGTGAGTGGTAACAGCCTTGGCCAAAGCTCTATAACCTGTTGCAGCTCTGAACGGTGGCACGGACCCAGGCCTCTCCCCCAGTAAGGCCTGGCAACTCACCACTTGCTATAATGCAGAATGTGGTAGCGAGTGGGTGTGAGGCTGCAGACGCCATGCCAGGGATGGAGGTCACTGCTGACCGGTGGGAAGGCTCAGCTGCAGTGTGGGTTCACCTCTAAGGAGGCCCATGGGTGCAGGCCTTAGCATGTTGCATGTTGCACGAATGAAAGGCCCTGTGCTAGGTGTGTTGCCCTCTCTTAAATAAATTCTGCAGGAGTTACAGAGATGTTTGTTAGATCTCTGCAGTACTTCCTTAAGCTGCAATTTCGGTACGCCACAAACCACTGAAATTGCCATTTTTCTAGGTCAAAAAATAGTTGATTTTCAGTGATTTCATGTGACTTGACCTAACTGATAATTGGTCATAAAGATTTGGTAGCACGGTGTAACTGGGAGAAGACAGGAATTCAAATGTGAACACTAAATGCCCTTTATTTATTTATTTTTCCCAAGGAAACCCTTTTGGGTTAAAAGAGAAGGCAAATTCCTTTTAGCTGCAATTAGTATTTGTGGAATATCTAATCACACGGCGCTGTTAAGTATACACAATACACAGAAGAGACCAACACTACCCTTGAGAAATTTATCATCTGTATGTGAGGATTTGGCTAAATATAGAATAAAAACAGCATTTCCATTTTCCACACTGCGGACAGAAAAGGCTATAGTGTATGAAGTGCAACTAATCTTTCATCAACTATACTGATGCCAGTACCACAGACACCCAGAAATATCAATTACTGGCTTTATTTTTAATGCACGCCTGCCCCGCCCCCCACCTCCAATGAATACACTCCCACCACCCAGCCATTCCCCCATACACACAGTCTACTAGTTTTCTTTCCAGGACTGGCTAGATAATTTGCAGGAATAACACAAGATCCTTGTTAAAAAATTATTAAGAACTTTGAGATGGTGACAGGACAGCATTAAACTGAGCCCTTCTAAGCATGGGACCCAATGTCACTACCCAGGCTCTGTCCCCATGAAGCAATCTTGCTGCTTTGTGTTTCTTACATATGGCTATGCCTGGTTCATTCTACCCCAGGGCTTTAGCACTTGATACTCTCTCTGCTTGAAATGCTCTTCTCTTGGCTAAGGTCTCGGCAAAATATGCTCCCTCCTCAAAGAAGTTTTCCATGACAACTCTGTCTAAAGAAACTCCTTTTTATGTCATTTTCTGAATATTACTTTGCTGTCTTTCCACTGCTTCCCTGTCATTTTCTTGCTAATTTACTTATTGATTTATTTATTGTCTTGTTTCCCTCCACTGGGATATAAACTCCACAAGAGAAGTGACTTTATATCTTGTTCACTTACTCTCGTTTGTATGACTCCTCAAACAGTACTTGGTACATAGTTGGTGTGCACTAAATATGTTTTTGACAAATGAATAAATTATTTACAAAATATTTCTAATTTATAAAAAAGCTTCACTGGTCTTCAAGTATTTGTGTTCCAACAGACTTAGCTAATCCACATGCATGGATCCAAACACAAGAATGAACCAAAGAATGAAATTCAAAACTCCAGCTAATGTAATGCATCAAAAGTGGAACACTCAGTTATGATTACTAAGTGATTTATCTTTACAAATCATACTACATTCTAAAGGTGAACCAGCTATTAGAGTTAAATCTACTATAGATCTCATATCTTAAAATTTTTTAAGTAAAAGTGAAAAGTAGACATATTAAAACGCTGACAGGGGGCACCTGGGTGGCTCAGTCAGTTAAGTGTTCAACTCCTGGTTTCTACTCAGGGTGTGACCTCAGGGTTGTGGGAATGAGGCCCACAGTGGCCTCTGTGCTCTGTGTGGAGTCTGCTTAAGATTCTCCCCCTCTCCTGCTTCTTCTGCCCCTCCCCCAACTCCGCTCACGCACACTCTCTCTCTCTCTCTCTCTAAAATAAATAAATCTTACAAAGTGTTGACAGAAAATGTCTCATAGAATAATTTCTAAGAAAATATGGTAATTTTTTACTGCAACTGTGCTTGTTGGTAATAGGATATAATTAAGTCATTATTAAACACTTTATTAGAAAGCTGAATGCAGCCATAATTTTTTCACAAAGCCAATATTCAATCTAGAGTAGCTAAATAACAACAACAAAAAAAATTGAAATGATTACAAAAGGTCATAAAAACAAGGACACTGACCCCTGGCAGGAATCGTGATCCAGAAACTAACCTTAGTTGAACTAACTGGGAGCTCATGTTAGATTATAAAGCCTCTTGTAACCTACTTATTTAATGATGTTTTCTGAATTTAAGGGTCAAAGATAGTGACCCCCCCCCAAGTCTTGACTTGACTTTCCATGGTCCAAACGGTTCCGCCTAGAGATGGTCACTGCATGCAACTCATCCTTTTTGGTGATTTCATCTTTTCCAACCATAATCAGAAATGAACAAAACAATTTATAAGCACTGACTGTTGAAGACATTCCTACATATCCAACGAGATACGAGATACGCAATGCAAGCTAAATAGGAGAGCATTTGCAATTTAAAATATAATTTTCCATAATGAAAATGTAAAGCAGTCGTTCTGTTTTATTCAGTATGGCAGGTTAGGAATCCCCGTGAAGCTACATTGAAGCAAAGAGTAGATTAATAATTTAATTTGGTTCAGAACTATGCAACGGGGCACCACAACCTTTTATTCTGTAACCAGCTGCTGACCCTAATATGAATGAACCCATTAGACATCTCTATTTAATTGTTGGGTGACCCATCTAAAACTCACTAGGAATTTTCATTTTAAACAATACTCAACAGTCTGAAAGAATCCTAGTTATCCCCCTGGTGGAGGTGGTTGATTTGATAGAAGCACACAAAGGAGTTCAGCAAACAGGGGGAAGAAACTGCAAGATCATTTTAGACTGTTGTGTAAAAGAACATCTTAATATAATGAGCCTTTTTTCAGTGTCCCTTGGCGGAGCATCAGCCCTCTCAGATAACCCCACACAAAGCAAATACCATCCGTCTGAAGTTACATTTGCTCCTTGTTATCACAACTTATGCCACTTAATTCATTATTCAACGAATTCACTTTCTTGTTTATTAGATGCAAGGTAGCCGCTTATCCCTAAAGGCCATGTATGCAAAAGACTGCTTGTAATCCTGTCACTTCAAACCTCTCTAGGCTTTTACATTGCTTCAGGAATTAGGAGGAAAGAAGCAAACAATTTAGATTTATTCCTGATGATATTAAATCTGTACATGATGAAAGAAATAAGAAAGAAATGCTAACCTGAAATTTGTTGATTTGGAGAGTGGCTTCAGATGCTATCTTTACGTGTAAAAGTTAGTATATTCACTCACTTCCCATAATAAACACCTTGAATTATTCTTCCTACATTAAAGAGGAATAAATTAAATGCATTTGTGTGTGGGGGGGTACAAGTTGCCTGCAAAAAAAAATAAGGTAATATAGCTCATAAACTTCATTTCAAAGATGCAGGCCAGCTCAATTCACGTGCTGAAAACAGATATTAAACATGCTTTAAAGCCTGAAACTTGATGTGTCAAGGCTTTGGGGCACCATTCTTCAAATGTATTTAAGGTTGGATTAAAAAATGCTTTCAAAATAGTTTTCAATTTTTTCAGTATGGGTACTTAAGATTCCTTTAGGTTGTCAATAAAAAGATGTGATAAGCATATTCTGAAAACTGTAAGACACTAACTGAACTCTTCACACAATAGAGTATAATGGTCAGAGATATTTCAATTTGATTCGGTAATCTAATGCTATTAGAATCATTAAAATGTAAACGAATTACTGAATTAAGCAACTTTCACTGCACTCTTAGCACAATTAATATTGCATAAAATTATCTGCATAATTATACACAATATGTTTACATAAAACAACCAGGAAAAAGCTACAAATCAGAGGCTGAGTGTAAAATATTTTAAGCTGTATGCTGAAGTCTTCTAAATATGGAAATCTAAGTGCCTGTTTCGGTATTGGTGGCTGACGTAACTGAAGACAGTTCTAAATTTCATGCTTTACTTACTTAAATGCTAAATAACTCTATACTTATTTTTTTAAATTCTCATAAATATATGAAATATATCTAGACTGAATGTATTTTGAACCTGAGTACATTATTTGCCAAACTAAGAGCCACCTACTTTCTTCAATTAATTTGCATTTATGAGGTAACTACTAGAGATTCAACATTAGTTCATCAACAAAAGCCACAGAGAACATTTTAATGCAGCACAGCCTATACCAATATGCCTAGGACAAAAGACTCGACATCTCTAGAAAAGAGGAGCCATTTATGAGGAACCTCATTTTGTGTATAGAGTTGTGACTAGCAAAATAATGTGTAAAGAATTACCTGCTACTATTCTAAGGAAGGAAATACTGTCGAAAACTCACATAAGCTAGCTACTGTGGCTATTATTGTAATTCCTGCCATTCTTTCAAATACCGCTCATATTAATAGAGTGATGCACAAATTAATTTACCTGAATAATTAACCTTTACTATAGCATAACTACCTGAAGTACAGATTAATGTTTTCTATTCAGCTTAAGACATAAACCTACCAGAGAAATCACACTCATTAAATATCCTGCAAAAATCAATTGTTTCCTGCCACTCCGAGGAATTAATATCAACAATTAAGTTGCGCATTATTTTTACAAGCCTGTATCCATCCATCTGTGCCAATTAGACAAAAATGGCAAAACAGAGCAAAATGAAATTAACAAAGAATGCTAATAAAACACAACTTTTCTGTTGATGGCTTAGATATCTAACTTTATTCATTATCGTACAACTCTTGGTTTTTTACATGTGGGAGATTTAAAAAGTCACCCAGTGATTTTTTATAGTGCAACCGTATGCTAGATAAAGATATTTAAGCTGTCAGTATAAACTGCTTCTGTTTTCATTTTGCATTTAATTTCAATGCCAGACTCAAGGCATAAATTTTTCATCACCTGCAATGCTATGAATAAAAGATTAAAAAAAGAACTGAGAAGAAATTCTAACACACGCGGTGCATGCGGCACATTGTGCAGACGCAGTATTCAGAACTAGATGTTTAATTTCCATCCCCCCCCTTTTTTTTTTACATCAGGAACATTATTATTTGAGTTAATACATCATGGAGCTAATTTCCCAGTATTTTAGCTTTGCAGAATTCAAGTTTACCTACTTTGGGCCAAACAGGCCATTCATTCCACTTGAAACCTGAAGTAGACGCCCTAAGATTTACATGCTACTTTGTTAGCACTGCAGGATTCTATTACTCTCATATTTCTGGAAAGGGAATATTTCAACATCATATATTTTTGTTTTATTCCATGAAATAGCACATACATTAACCTTGCCTGAGAGTTCAAAGAACTAAGAATTACTAAAATGGTCTCACCTAATATCAGGTCCTCATTAAGGCTGGCTTCGTGTTCTCAAACCGAAAGATATAATCAATCCCAAGAGGTAAAGTTATGAGCTCAGTGTTGAGGCATTTTTTATTTAGTACTTAGAACTGTTTCCTGTAGCACAATGCATCTTCGCTGTCACTTTATTAGCCTCTAAAGGACTCGCAGACCAAGACAATTTCTAATTCCCACCAACAGACTCTTAGTGAGCAAGACACGCACAAGAGCCCTTCCTAATCTCATCAGGAGGGCCTTGGGTTTATTAGCCTTGTCAATCTGAAACTCCACTTTCTTAGGCCAGTCAAGAGCCTCCTGAAGACTCCCGGCCTGTCAGGGACATCAAGGGTCAGTCCTTCGGATGTTAGTGGCATCTAATAATGTCTGGCTTATTGTCTTTGGCTCTAATTACTCAAGCTAGTTTTTTATGGTTATTGAAATTAAGTCTAGGGAAAGCTTTGGAAAAAAATAAGCCAAGCCATGTTCTGATACATTATTATCAATGTGGTATCCAATTAGCTCAGTTGGTTAGCTGATAGTGCTAATGAGACCTAGGTCGTTGGTTCAATTCCAGGGGGGCCAGTTAGCCTTACTTTGTTCTATGGTCACAGATGGATACCTCATCTTACCCAGCTGTCTTAAGAGCTGCTGCTCACCAAAATAACCAAATGAGAGAGTATGAATGGATCAGCACAAATCCATCCTTACAACTAGGCTCTAGAGGGCATCGGTATCATCTTTTGTGACCACCGTACAAAAATTAGTATTTTAATATAAAACCACTTTTTTCCTTATTGTTTATGACTGCAAAGCAAGCACTTGAGACCTTCAAACTCATTTCATGGGCTATAATTAGTTAGACTTCACAACATCTCTATGACTTTGGCAAGTTTAATTAAGCTTACTTTACAGATGACAGAGCCCAGAGTGAGAGGTTAAGTCACTTGTCGGGGGTCACATAAAGTGTCAGGGGCATTTCTTGGATTAGAATCCCTGTCTTCTGTATCTCATTCCATCGTGGTACCCAAGAGACCGCTCCACCTCTATGGAAACAGCCTGAAGTCACAGTAATATGTCACTATATTATCACATTATTTTTCATTATGCTAGAAGACACAAGCTTAGTAAGAAGGCCTAGGGAGTCAGGGATTACAGATAGATCTCCCTTTAAGCAACATAAATGTATGGAAATTTGGGTTTGTTGAACAGATAAATTAGAGGGTGTCATGTATCACTTTAGTCTATGCTACCTCATACTGTTATTAATCACTTTTTTTTTTTTGCATGCTCTAACTTCCCAAATAGACAGCATGCACAGGGAGCAGACCAGGTCTAACACAGCTCTTTGAATTCGTAGCAGGAATTAAGAGATATTTATTCATGACAATGGCATTTGATTGGAGGAGGAGAGTATGACTTCATATCCTATGGGAATGGCAAAATAGGAGGTGAGAAAACCTTCATAATGGTGGGCAGGATTTTTCCTCCTGGGCCTCTACAATTAGAGCAATTCTAGTTTAATGTGTTATGGGCAAACCTAACATATGTCCTGGATACCAAGCCTGGAGAGGACCTATAGAGACAATGCACTAAAGAGAAATGTTTGCAAAGAGTAGAATGCTTCAACAGCAGGGGAGAAGAGGCAGCTGGATGCAGCTATGGGAGGTAGCAGCGCAACAGGACCCCATCAATGAGAAAATGACTCTGAGAAAATTACTTGCTCAATATTACAGAAGAGAAAAAACTAAACAAAACAAAACACATGAAGGTGAAGTGAGGGAGGGCAGTAAACACATTTTTTCATTTTATAAAACGATTACTCCTAAGATGTTTTAAAAGTGTATTTTTCTCATGCCTGAAGTGATTCTTTTTTTGAGAATGCTCACACAGGCATGAGTGGGGGTGAGGGGAGAGGGAGAGAGAGAATCCCAAGCAGGCTCATGCCCAGTGGGGAGCCTCAAGTGGGGCTCTACCTCACTACTCTGAGATAATGACCTGAGCTGAAATCAGAAGTCTGAGGTTTAATTGACTGAGCAACCCAGGTGCCCCCACGAAGTGATCTTATTTAAAAGTTATTTTTTAGAAAGTTTCAGAAATTAAAGTAGGTCTATGAAGATATTTCCCCCTCCAGTAAGTGATCTAGATTTGATTCTTTGTAAAGGATCGAGTCAAGAAGTCTTGGGGTTGCTTTGTCAAAGGAAGAGCCATTTTAGAAATAGGTCTTAACATCCATGTATTCCAAGAAGGAAATGGCAGACAGCACCAAACTGAGGTATAATATACATGTTCCCTGGACATGGGCCAATCCAAGTGTTTTCATTTTAATAGTCACCTCCTTCCTGTTCATTAAATCTCTATCATTAAATCTCTGGGTATTGGAATTCTTCAAACAGCCTTCTCTAGCCTATGGTCTGATCACTAACTCCTGTAGTGGTTAGTAGTCACTCTCTTTAAAAAAAAAATTATATGAATATCCTGTACAAAATTACTAGAAAATATAAATTCATTGCTCAATTGTGTTAAAAACTAGAAAAAATTAAAATCATTTAGGGCTTATTCTCAGGTGAAATATGGCACTCACTTTCATGCTACACAGATTTACAGAATAATTACATGGTCAATATAGTTCAATTTTCATCTTCTGACTTTTAAAATAGTATTAATGAATTAGTGCTTTACACCATCAGAGCTTTGATGATAATTTACCCACTTTAATGTATGAGAAAATGTACTGAGCACCAGTATTTCAGGGATGGTTTCTTCCCACCAGATTAGTGTTTATTAACCTATGAGGCTTCCAGGGTCCATGAACCTCCTGGAAAGGATATGCAAATTTTTGAGGTATATGCATATGTTGCCTGTTTCTAGGCAAAGAGCTCTTCTTATAACTTCAAAGCAGTTCCTGTATCAAAAAAAGCGTATGAACCACTACCCTACATCTTCAGCTTGTGTTTGCTTTTAAGAAGTTAATAGTCATCTCTTTGTAATAATTAAAGCTATCTATATTAATAATATATATAGTTCAATTTAAATGCTTTATGAATTAGTGGCATACTCAATGAAAAAAAATGCTGTATTTTATTTCTAACAAGGGAAAAGAAAGAGACACAAATGGCAGCTACAAAAGTTTACACTAATTATTTCCATACTGAAGCACTGGGAGAAATTAAGACGGACAGTTAGAGAAATGCCTTTCCTTGAGATATTTAGGTGCGGTTCTTCCTAGGAAGTCAAGCACTAGATGAGAAATCCTGGGGTCCTTTCCAGGTTTGTGATCTCTTTACTAGGTGCCTCTAGATGATGATGTGAAATAACTATTTTTATTCATTGTCAATCAAACACATCACTTCACACACACGCTATGCTTAGCCAACCTGTCTTTTAAAACAGGAAACCTATTTTTAAACCCAAATATCCCAATCAGATGCAAAAACATTGACACAGGATGAGATGATCAAGCATCCGGTCTATGTACATTTGTGCCATTTTTGTTCCTGTTTTTGTTTTGTACTCCTAATTGCCTTAAATCTAAAAGGCTGGATTTGACGTAAGTCAGATGTTTCTCTGCATCTCAGGTGACTGAAAAATGACAGATTCTCAGTCCCCATTCCAGGTTTATGCAAACAGAATTGTTTGGGAAGGGCGCGGGGAATGTATAGCTTAACAGGTAATCCAGGTGACTCATGACCATACAAATTTGGGAAATCTGGATCAGGAATTCTTAGCCCATTAAGATTTTTGGATTCGGGCTAGTTGGTATGTGGTTCCTTTCTTTTGAAGAACTTCCATGTATTATATAACTCCCTCAAATCAATTTCACCTGGAGGCTGGGAGAATACATTTCCAATCATGAAATGAATTGTTGGTGAAAATGCAACACAGCACTGCAGGAGTTAATTCAAAATTCTATTGTCAAGGAAGGTAAGGGAATGGGAACATGTGTGTGATATTAAAAATGACAGCTTTCTTTATCCTCCTTTAAAAATCAGTACTGATTTCAGAAGGCATTGATAAGCACAGGGTTAGCTTATTTTTTTAGTAATGCTCTTGGGGAAACATTAATTTAATATGCTCTTCTGGACAACTGGTTCTTTTAGAATCTCACAAAAAAAAAAAAGCTTTTAATTCAAAAAGGGAAAGGCAGGGTATTGGTGGAAAATTGTAAAAGGTTTATGAGGTTTTGTTTTGTTTTTTTCCCTTGATTAACAAAATTGAGAGCCAAGACACCTTCTGTTTCTAATCATGTTTCTATTAACTTAGATTTTTTTTTTTTTTCTCCAACCTGAAAGTGTGGGGTGAAATCTTATACTTAGTTCTATGAAGGCAGTTGCCAATATCATAATGCAATTACATTTGGCCACTTGGAGAACAGATCTGTGACCAAAAACATTGTTAACAATGGACATTTTTGCCTGGGATTATGTTTTTTTTCCAGTAGTAACACAGCATATTTAAAATAGTGTAAGCTTATATATAATACAAATACAGGAACAAATGCAAGATAATTATACGTCTTCTAGCAAATACCAGTGTTTCCCAAACAACTGTATATGATTTCAGGTGTAGATCAGTGACCACTGATTGTAACTAAGCTACAGAACAGTATCAAAAGTGTGAGAGGTGACCTAACAGAAGATAGCTTTCTTAAGTTTCTAAAAGTAATGCCCAGAAAATACGGATATATTTCCAGGTTTTTCTTCGTGCTAGAAATGCTACAGAATGGTTGTTACTATATAACAATGGAATACTTTATTATAAATACAAGGCCATACTCAATTGGTAGCTCCATGCTAGCTGGTGCGTGATATAGGTCATTCCATTATTATTTAAGGTAAAAATTGCCAAATTGTCCCTTTAAAATTCAGCTGCCCCGGGACGTCTGGGTGGCTCAGTTGGTTAAGCAGCTGCCTTCGGCTCAGGTCATGATCCCAGCGTCCTGGGATCGAGTCCCACATCGGGCTCCTTGCTCGTCAGGGAACCTGCTTCTCCCTCTGCCTCTGCCTGCCATTCTGTCTGCCTGTGCTCGCTCTCTCCCTCTCTCTCTCTGACAAATAAATAAAATCTTTAAAAAAAAAAAAAAAAATTCAGCTGCCCCTTTCAGTAACGTACGTAGATATACTTTTCCCATTTGGTCAACTCCAGGGAGGAACTCTAAATTTCATTATGGAGCTACGTGATTTTCATTTGGGGTGTATGTAGACATTTTTAAATGGAATTCCTACAGATAAAGAATGGATTCTTGGAGTTTCTTCTAAACTTTATGTGCTGACATGTTTATTATAATTGGACTAGCTTTTGATTTCAGACTATCATCTTACAATCATTTTATCTATAACAGAAGCTTGGCTTTGCTGTTTCTTCATGATAATTTTATTGTGCTCCCAATTCAAGATTCATTTTTTAATATATCAAAAGTGATCATCTTCTCAATTAAGTATTTGCAAGTCTGTAGGCAACTGATTAATAAGGTGAATTTAGAATGCCCTCAGGAGGATGTGAAATCACGCATGAAACACACAAAGTGTTTTGTAGCATTACTGTTAAAAAAATCACCTACGTTTCAGTGTGACTTAAAATGTTTTCCAGTGCTTTCCATGTTGATCTCTACTAGTATTCCCATTGATAATATATCAGCAAACTAATGACCTAGTGTTTGAAACTGCTGAACATGACTTGCTTGAAGCTTCTATTACACAATAAATTATTTTAAACACCCCTTTTGGGTAGTTCATTTACTTAAATGACCCCTAAACCTTGGGGATAATTAAGAATAAAGTTTTATGTAAGCGTCATTTTTAATGGTTTTCTGGTACCTTTCTTCTATTGTTGTCTCATTTAGGTTGTCTTTAAAATCTATCAGATATATGTATTATCATGTATAATTATTCTAAGTACAGGCATTATTAGTATTTTCATACTTATAATTATTCACTTCAAGTCACTCAACATGCTATTAATGGGTCATAAAGTTAGATATCCAGTTTGTTCCTGTGACTTATAATTAATTTAAACAGAAGTTCAACATAAAGTATTTTGAAGTTTATAAAAATTATTTCTTGTGTTACATGCATGTCCATAGATATAAAACTCAAAGATTTTTTTTTCTTTCATAATATACTATAATACGGTTACAAGTGCATTGAAATTCATCTTGTTAGAATGGTAGTAATATATCCCACCAGGACTACTGTTCCTAGTAGCAATTTAAAATAATTATTGTGAGACTTGATGCTAGACATCAGGTTTGCAATAGAATTACAATGAGGGAAGTGTATTAGAGACAAAACATTGCTGGAAGAAAACTTCATAATGGCGCAATTTGGAACTAAGCCTCAATTTTACAGTAATAGATTCTCTTTATGATGGCACAAAGGAGTGAATGCACTTAGCAAATTTAAATCTATTATTAGTCACACTTTGTGGATTGCAGTGCAAAAGGAGAAAAGAAATTAGCTTTTTAAGTATGTTCTTATATAAAACAGGTTCTAGTAAGAACAGTCTTATATAAAATCTCCTTGTTACAGTTCAGAAGCACTGTCAGTCTTCATAACAGCAGGGAGTTGTCCAGGTTTAAAAGACTTTCCAAAAGAGTTCTGGGGGTCTCTAATTTCAAATTATAAGTTTCTGAAGTCAGGACACATTCAACATCAGTACATTTCTTATTTACAGAAATTCAGTATAGGACAAGAGAGATGGAGTTAATTTGGTCTCTGCTGCTTACTGCGATCTCTCTCCTTGAATGAAGAGGTGTGTGAGTTCACACTGGTACTATACCTACTTTTAACATGATTTTGATTACAGTAGGAGAACGCAATAGCATTAAGCTGCTATGATTTGGCACTCATCTGTGTAAAAGAAGTTTCAATTGTCAATTTTGCAAAAGAAACCAACAGTAAGAATTCAGTAGGTATTTTTAGTGTAAAACCAAAATACTAAAGATCTAAGCTTCCATTTTCAAGTTGAGTAAAATGTAATATTTTTGCCTTAATTATGATCCATTTTTCCTACCTCATCTTAAAATAAGGCTGAATAGAATATTTGTTAAGAGCCCAATTTAGTTTTAAACTAACAAACAATGTATCTGCTATTGACTGGATATATAGGGATGAAACTATAATCCTTAAGAAATATTAAACAAAATTTCTATTTGAGATGTTTCACTCAAGTATTTATCTGTAAAGAGGAGTGGAATCACCTGGCTGAATTGGGAAAGATTAACCATACATACAAATTAATGTTGTTAGATGGATGGGATAAGAAAGCGAGGACAAAAAAAAAAAGAACGGCCACCTGTAAGATCAAGTCCTGCACAGCCTAAATAGGGCAGATATAAATAAAATACAATAATGTAAGGGAATTACTTTAAAAAAGCCTTTTCTCATAAACTATCCACATTCACTGCACATATTAACACTTAATATTTTTTTAATGATTTCATTTTCCTTCTGTAGCTGGCTTTGTTGAGGAATTAGTAGTCAGGGAGTAGTTTATACATCGGCTCAGCCAACATTTGATTAATCTTTAAAATAGACGCTCTCTTCCCTTCACTTCAAAGACCTCACCCTCTTCTGGCTTCCCCCCTACTTCCCGTTCTCCAGTATGTTTTTGGAGCTCAGGACTGCGCCTGGTCTCTCCCTCCACGTGCTGGGTAGCGGCACCCGTTCCCTTGGCTGCAGGCAGCATGAATATGCTGATGACCCCAACCTACCTCTCTACTGACCTCCAGACCCTGAGAACCATCCACCTAAGGAGTATCCATCTATTTTCACACATTCTGTGCAGGTATCTCAAACTCCAGGTGCCTCAAACTGAGTTTGCATCTACTCTCTCCCTGCAATCACATACATTCTGTCCCAGGTATATTCTCCATCTCAGGGAAACATCTAGCCAGCTGCCCAAGCCAGAAACCGGTGTATCATCCCAGAAATGTATCCCTTCCATCGCCCATGTCCAACCAATCTCTTAGTTCACAGGCTTTTACCTCCTATTTCACAAACTTTCTATATCCATCTATTCCCCCTGCATTCTCTGTGATATGGAAGAAAGATTATTCCACAATAAAAAATGATAGGAGAAATGATTGATAAATATAGATTAAAAATTTTAACATCAACTCAGGAAAAAAAATCCAAATAAAATAAAAGATAAATCACAACTCAGAAAAATATTTGCAACACATATAGCAAAGAATTCATGTTGCTAATCAGTAACAAATTCTTATAAATAAGTATCTAGAAGAAATAGGGGCAGAGGAGAGAAATAGCCAGTTTACATAAAAGTAAAATGAGTTTTCAGAATCTGAAAAGGTTCTTAACCTTACTCATTATAAAGGGGAGGGACATCAAAACTAGGTATCATTTTCTACCTACCAGAATATGAAAATTTAAAAATTGGAGCATGTGGGGAAAATGAGTTCTATCTTACATTATCGATGGGTATGTAAATTAGATAAACAAGGATGCTTACTGAAGAAATCTTTACAATAAGAAAAATGGAAAATAATATAAATATTAATTGGGTTTTGGTTAAATGGTTTATGGAAACCCCTATTCTGGAATCTTAGGTTCCAGTAAAAAAAGAGTAAGATGGATCTTCATGAAGTCATAAGAAAAAAATCTTCATGTTTTCAGGTGGAAAAAGATAAAAACAGTTGTACAATGTGCTCTTACTTTTATAAAAAATGGACACACTCATATATATGATGTATATGCATAGATAGAAATTCTCTGAAAAACTGCCTAAGACATGTTCACAGTGATTGCCTTTGTGGAACCCCTTGACGCTGAGACATGTGCTGCTTTTTCAATAATTAAAAACAGCTAGCTATGAAAGTTACAAATACTACCATGCCATTCTCACCTTTAAAAATTTTTATGGCTTCTAACTACTCTTAGGATAATGTTCGAGTTCTTTAACAAAGCTTATGCAATATCCAAGACACAGCATCAGCCTCATAGAGACCCTTCCTCTCTCCATTCCCCTCCTGCAAATTCTACTTCCAGACATAATGAACATCTTCAGCTCCTCAAACACACCCAGAACCATTCTTTTTCTGCATGATTCACCTTTTCCTGGCCAACTCCTCATGCTTCAAAACTCAGTTTCCAAGTCCCTTCCACGAGGAAGCCTTCTCTGACCTTCATATCCTTTTCTTACAATGCTTAATGCTTAACTCCATGTTTTTTCCTACACCTATACCCCAAGCTCCATGAGGGCTGTTACCATGTTTCCCTTGTTCTCAACTATAACCCCGGCGATTAATATAGTGTCTGGATAAACGGATATATGTGAACAGAAAAAATTGAGACATCCGACTGATTTTTAAGTCTGACCAATCTTTAGTAGGAGTAAACAGGAGGTAAAGAATGTGCTGAAAGTGGGTATTGGGGGTGCAAAAAACTCTTAAAATTCATAATGATGACAAGCATAGAAATAAGTGCAGAAGAATATTTAACAACTGATCAAGGGGTAAAAATATTAAAAGGTGCAGAATATGGGAATGAACCCTGTGAGAAAAGATGAGTAAGAGTAGATTTCTTGGTGAATGTGAAGCGTTAACTTGACATAATAATGGTGGAAATAGGGACGAAGGGCTCCTAAGTGAAGCCAAGAATGTAAGTACCCAGAAGGGCTGTGGAGATGTCGTTTCCCAATGAAGCTGCTTTGTTTCTGCCCAGAGGGAGACTCTGCGTTCTGTGTTCCCTACAGCTTTAAGGCGACTCCTTGTCGAACCCAGGCTAGAGTTTCTCTGCTCTCCAGAAATGGGCACAGTGAGAGGGGAGGAGCTTCCCAGCAGCCCTGCGGCCCCTAGGGACAAAAACACTGTTGCTGCGCCCTACACAGTGCCCAAATCTGCGCCACCTCCTGGAGAATTTTGCTGAGCTCTAGGCCACTCAGAAATCTTGAGGGGAACATAAAAAACGAGATATCCCATCAGAGAAAATAGGAAAACGCTTCTCTTTCTCATTCAGCTGCAGCAACACTAATGACAGCTGGCTCACTGTTTCACTTCAACTATAGTACTGGAGCCCTCAAAGACTTTTTTCTGCCATATGGTCATGTCTGCCCTCTTCGCTCTACTTTCAATCGAATCTCAACCTCCATCACTTCTTCTCTGGAGAACCTGAATTCTCACTTCACCTTCCCACTCATGACCCAGTTTCTCTTCACATCTGCCAGAATAGGATTCCTGTGCTTGGCGCTGTCTCTTCCCACCCTGTGTGTTTTCTCCATCAGTGATTCTTTGCGCCAATTTCTTTAACAATCAGTTGTACACTAATGACTCCCCAGTTTATGTTTTAGTCCTGACCTTTCTCCTGAGTGTCCAGTAGGAAACTCAGTATGTCCCCAAACCAGCATGTTTCCTTTCCCGAAGACCTTTTCCCTCCAGGGTGTCTCATCTTGGGGACACCATGTCCCTGCTCTGAGTGGATCAAGTTACGAAGCACTGCATGATCTTTTGCTTCTCCACAATCACTTAACATATTTTATTAATTCTTCTTCCAAAGATTTCCCAAACTGTTGGCTCTTTTTTCATGCCTGCTGCACTGCAGGGATTCCAGTCCTCAGTATCTCTGGCCTAGTCTTTAATTGTTTTCTAGTCTACATCTGCTCCATCCCTAGACCATCCTCTGACCTGCCAGGATAGCCTCATCAGAGTCTCCAGGAGAAGCCTCCAAAGGCCAACCAGAGTAGAGAGTGTAGATGGTGTTGCTATCTGAAGCCAGATGAAAGTTGCAGTCTTATTTTCCGTGTTTCCTACCTTCTCACCATAATGAACAGCTCTCCATTTTTAAACAGTGCCAAGTTTTCCCACATCTCTGCCCTTTGCCAATTCAATTTCCTCCCCCCAGCATGTGCTTTCCCGTTTCTAGCTGCCAACTCCTCTGTTTCCATTCAGTCTCACAAGTCATCTCTTACATGCAATTTTTTTCTCTTTGCCACCAAGATAAATTAATTGACCACTCATCTGCATTCTGGTAAGACATTAAACACACATAATATGTTAGGACCACCTGTTTACGGGCAAAGCACAAATCTGGTTCAATGCTTACACTAGGAGTTCTTGGCCTCCTTCGGAGTCTAATACAGTGTCTGGCACATGGTGGTCATGTAATACATGCGGACTGTATTGAATGATCAAATAGATAATATCCTATGCCTTTGTTTTTCTACATCAAAGTTAACTTCATCAGATTGACAGTCAAAGGACTCTGAAATTGCTAATTCCCACCCTGGTATCATTTCTTTATTTTTTAAGCCTCAAAAACAGGGCTCTGTGTCTTATGCAGGTCATAAATATCCCTTATTTGCAATTATATCCATTTCTGAAACTTTGCTTATACTATTTCCCCTGCTTGAAAAGAGTTCTATGTGTATAAAGTTTCTAAGCACATGTCTCTCTTCGACTAATAAACTCTTTAGATCTCTGCATTTCATGCTCACTGTGTACTAGTTTTACATTTCCTTAGATACATATCATACATAATTCTTCATACTCACCAGGTATATTTTATTTTAGAAATTGAATGATATGCAATTGCCAATATTCAAAATTTTTGACCTATAAAAAATAATGGTTGCATATGGTTCAACTCATTAAAAACTTTCTTTTAAAGATTTATTTATTTATTTATTTGACTGAGAGAGATCACAAGTAGGCAGAGAGGCAGGCAGAGAGAGAGAGAGAGAGGAGGAAGCAGGCTCCCTGCCGAGCAGAGAGCTGGATGTGGAACTCGATCCCAGGACCCTGAGATCATGACCCGAGCCGAAGGCAGAGGCTTAACCCACTGAGCCAGCCAGGCGCCCTCACTGAAAACTTTCTAAAGGCAGGTTACCATGTCAAAATTTTTTCCTATTTTTTTTTCTTGGGCACAATTCTAGGCAGACAGTAGGTAAGAGGTTCTCAAACTGAGGTCTGTGGGCCCCTCTGAACTTCCAAAATCTTGTTCAAACTCTAGTGGCGATCATTGCATTCTTCACTGTCACTCAGCTGTATTAAAACAAAAAGTCAGTCTAACTTAGGGGCTGCCCTTGATAAGCCAATGAAGATCATTACTTTTATTGAAACTTGACTCTTGTGTGTTCATCTTTTTAATAGTCTGCATGATGAAATGAGAAGTGCAGATAAAGCTACTTCCACTATATATAGCAGTACAATGGTTGTTTCGAGACAAAGCACTTAATTAACATGGTTCAGTTGAAGGGTGAACTCACCACTTTTGTCTTAGAATACCATTTTCAGGGACGCCTGGGTGGCTCAGTAGGTTAAGCAGCTGCCTTTGGCTCGGGTCGTGATCCCTGTGTCCTGGGATCGAGTCCCACATCGGGCTCCTAGCTTGGCGGGAAGCCTGCTTCTCCCTCTGCCTCTGCCTGTGCTCGCCCATGCTATCTCTCTCTCTCTGACAAATAAATAAAATCTTTAAAAAAAAAAAAAAAAAAAGAATACCATTTTCAGGGGTGCCTGGGTGGCTCAATGGGTTAAAGCCTCTGCCTTCGGCTCAGGTCATGATCTTAGGGTCCTGGGATTGAACCCCACATCGGGCTCTCTGCTCGGCAGGGAGCCTGCTTCCTCCTCTCTCTCTGCCTGCCTGTCTGCCTACTTGTGATCTCTGTCAAATAAATAAATCTTTAAAAAAAAAAAAAAGAATACCATTTTCACTTAAAAGAACAAGTGACAGGTATCTAGTACATATTTTCTCAAGAATGAACAAAGTGGGATGGTCATTTCAAGGAAAGCAACTGACAATTACTATTGCCAATGGCAAAATTCAAACATTAAAGCAAAATCAGAATTTTGGAAAACTTGTATTTGCCACCAAATATTTGATAGCTTTCCTATATTTAAAGATTTTTCTAAGAGATCATGGTGATATTAACAATTATAATTTTTTCATATTGTGTATTGTGTGTATCAACATCTGAAGATCTAAATAACTAAGTGGGCCAATATTTTTCACATGAGCAGTACATGAAGTTACTAAATGTCATATAGTAAAAGATCTATTTGAAGCGCAAGATACAGTTTTAGATTCCATGTTGCAACCAACCTTTAAGCTCACCACTTGTTGAGTTTTGGTGTACTATCAAAATGAAGTAGTAATAAAAATATTCCTAATATCTGTGTGAGGCCAGATTCCTTTCCATATACTTCAACCCAAGCAATATATCAAAACAGATTCTATGAGGAAGCAGAAACAAGAATCCAGCTATATTAAGCCAAACATTAAAGAAATTTGCAAAAATGTAAAGCAATGCCACTCTTACTGCTAATTTTTTTTTGTTTTGAAAATATAGTTATTTTCCCAAAAAAAGTTATTTATGCTCATATATAATTGCTTGTTATTTTCAAGTAGACTAAGAAATACTTTTAAAATTCCCAGTTTTAATTTCTAACAAAGTAAGTATTGTCAGAAATAACCCACATAAGCAAAAGCTTCTTGAATCTGTAGTCATTTTTAGGAATGTCAAAGGGTCCTGAGATGAAAAATATGAGAACCTTTGCAGCAGATGCTCAATAAATGTATGGTGAGTTAGTGATTCAGTGAAACAGTACAAAGGAAACACGGACGGTTGTGATTATCTAAGTGTAGTTTTTGATGAGGGGTTTACTCTTGGGGGCTGCCTCAGAGAGTTGGCTATTAACCTACCCAGTCACCACAATGAGAACTAAATGAGGATTAAATCCTACTCAGTTTCAGAAAACAACGAGGTTTTCTGTCAGAGACAAGTTAACCAAAGCTTGGTTTTACATGGAGCAAGATTAACTATCGTTTAAAAACTCCAACTAAACAGAGGATTCACAGAGTAAATGCCTCCCTCACCTTGCAGTGGCTCCAAATATCAGGCGAGGTCTTTAAAAACAACCCTTGAACTTCCCTTAAATTGCTTTAGAAAATGTGCATTAGGAATACTACTACATGGTCTGTTTCCTAGGAGGCTGGATCACCAACCGCACAATATTGGCAAGTAGCCAGTCTACTAGCATTGAAGCTGTCCTGTCACAACACAACTCCTCTGGGCGGGATGGGTGTGGGGAGTGGATGGCCTTGGAGTAGTCAAGCAGCTGCTGCCTGCTGAAGTGAAGTGGGGCAACCACAAGGGGAGGGGGCAGGAGCAACACTTCAAAGGAACACTCAATTACAATGTCAAAAACATGTGGCAAAGTTGTTGACTGCCAAGAACCCACAGCAGCCGACAGACTGGTCTGCTATGCCACAAATAGAAACAGGGTGGCTCTTTTTGAGCAAAGGCATTGGGCCAAATGCGACTCAGAGGCAAATAGCAGCTGCAGCCTCCTATCAAAGGAGAATCTTTATAATATATTCTATGAGAAAAGGATTGTTGGTCATGCTCTGCCTGTGTATTCAGCCACACCTGCACAGAGAGATGTCAGGAGCCCAGTCTTGAAAAATGAAGCACTCTGAGGAATAAATGGCACACAATTTCCTAATAAGCGTCTTTTTTTCCTGAGCCCTCCCTTCACATTTTATTCATTTTTCCCTCTCGTGGCATAAACTGTTTTCAGCCTGGCATTCTAGTTATACTTGGACAAATCTGATTCTTCCCTATCTAGTGGAAACTTCCTGACCACCACTCATTTATACTGGTAAGCCCATCGCACTATGATATATACATAGTAGATGCTCAGTAAATACAAATTGAATAACGCAGTCTAAAATTAGCTAAGCAGCTTCATTAATATTCCAAAACTGCCAAAAACCTCCCATCGTATCTTGATTCCTTCTATTTGTTCCTCCAGCAAGTATTTATTGAGCCTCTACCACATGCAAGGTAATATGCTAGATGATATTGGCCGTGTCAACGTGAAATTGACATGGATATTTCTAAGTCTCCATAGTTCAGTAATCCAAATTAGTCTCTTTATTGAGAACTAAAGACATAATGCACCCTTGGTTGTTCTTGACCATCAATATCACTATGTCTATGGAAAATGAAGAGAGGTAAAAAACAGGATCAAATTCACAAAAGATATATGCAAGGAGAGAAATTTAGGCTTACTTTGCTGTAATTCCAAGGATGACTAGGATGTTATCCCTATAAAATAGTTACAGTTGAAATAGAATAGAAAAGATGTGCCTAAGAAACATGGTGTGCACATTTAATGAGCCATTTTGAGTCCATAGCTAGGAGCAACACAGCTCAACTGAGAAAAAGCCTACTTTGGAATTTATAAGAACTTACAATCTTCATGTACTATATAGGGAATAAAAAGAACAATTTTCAGGTGGTAAAATTAGGTCACATTGGCATATATAACAGAATAAGGTTGTGGAGTTTATCATTATGAGATGATTGAAAACTCTCTCTCTCTCTCTCTCTCTCTCTCTCTCTCTCTCTCTCTTTCCCTTAGCAACTGTTGGATGACCCTTCAGGACCCTCTCAGTCATAGAACTATCAGTGAAAAGAATGTAACAGGGTTTATGAGTAATATGTCAATTTAATAGTTTAACTAAAAAAAGAAATAATTATTGATATTGCCATAGCATCACCCGAATTTAGATTAATTCTTTCATTTCAACAAAATAATTATTAGGTACATAATATTCCAGGCACTGAACTAGTTAATACATCGCTAGATGTAGAGGCAAGGTCTCCATCTTTAAGGGGCTTACAGAATACAGGGTGTTGTGGCGCCTGGGTGGCTCAGTCAATTAAGCATCTGCCTTTGGCTCAGGTCATGATCTCAGGGTCCTGGGATTGAGCCCTGCTTCAGGCTCCCTGCTTAGTGGGGAGTCTGCTTCTTCCTCTCCCTCCGCTCCTCCCCCTGCTCTCTCTCTGAAATAAAAATCTTAAAAAAAAAAAAAAAAAGAACATGGAGTGTCATAGAAGTGATTCCAGTATTATAGGAGTATTACATGATGGTCATAATGAGGCTGGTCTGATTTGGTTCTTTGCATTCTAGGTCCAGAAAGTCCAACTCAAACCATCTGAAGGACAGCTAAGATAATAGTAGCAATAGATACTCAAAGATTAATAAGAGGCCATTCTCCTGATTTCAGTTTAGCTTCCTTCGAGTTTCTTCATTTTCAGACAATTCCTCCCTTGCAGAAGGAAAGGGGCTCAAGTGTTGTACATGTACAACTGAAGAGAAATCAGAGCCTTAGAATAGAGTATTATTGGGCCTGATTAAGCTCGTGTGGATCATGTGCCCAATTCTGACCAATCCTGGAAGCTAGGGGAATCAAATGCCCTAATTGGCTCAGTCCGATGCTTATTCACCTTTCCCTGAGGCACACAGGTGTGGAAGGAGTGATTCCCCCAAGCAGAGACAGGGTACTGTTATCTCACAAAGGAGGGAGTGACCTGGACTGCTAAGGCAACCAATGTGCACTGCCGGGGAATACACATGCTTGTCAACATATTCAAGAAATAGTCTTTGAGAACACTGGAGATAATGCACTGACCTAAGCATTTCTCAAGGTTAGAAAGATGCGGACAGAAAGCTTATCATCTAGAAAGGGGGGCAGGAAGATATACAGATAAAACAAAGGAAGAACTCCTTTGTACTTTGGAGAATTGTTGGAATAGAGTTAATTTCCCATTGGAGAAACCAGGAAAACCCCCCAAAGGAAGTAGCCTTTGAAATGGAAGCTAGAAAGTAGGCTATAGCTTGACCAAAGACAACCTCACCATAACCTCAAGTACTGCGGTTTCTCCTTACTCTGGAATGATTTTTGAATATCCATTATTATCTTGTTCTAAAAACTCTTTCTTCAAGAGATGACAACCTTTTCCAACTGGGGTTTCCGGTGGAAAGAATAGGATTCCCATCACTAACGGTGCCTACCTTAACCCAAGAGCCCAGCACTGACTTGATACTCAGACCATCTTGGGCAAATGAATGGATGAATGAGTACTTGAATGAACACGTACGATGGCAACATGTTAACGGGTAATAGATGAGATTCCTGTGGTCGTGTAACGTCAATATAAAAGACATCACTAAACCTTGCCTACAACAAGTTGCTTCTCCACAGGTTCCCACGGAGCCACCTCGCTCCCCCAGCTAACCCTCGGAGGCTCATCAGTGCCATCATTTACACGGCTCACATTGTGTGTAATGAAATCCAACCTGGCATCCACCACACCTTCAGTCTTTCAGCATAAAACAAAGTGCAGCTTCCCCCACAGAGCATCGTGATTAAACAAATTAACTATGGCGCTGCCTGCAAATACACACACTGGAGTGCAGGAAATGAACAGATACAATGGCCAAGTCTGTATTTAATTTTAATTAAATTTCATTCTGTAGCTCAATTAATCCACATCTCCAAATGTCAGCAGGACTTAGGCAAATGGAATGACATCTGCTGTACCGCACAGGACTATAAAACCTTCACCGCATGCGAGGTCTCTGGAAGCACACCAGGAAAAATGAAATATCTTTATTAAGTGTGTAGTAACATATAGAAGTCTAAATCGGGGTCTAATGAAAGAACATAAACTAGCGAAGCACGTGAGTGGTTACGGCGGTGGCAAGTGTTGCTCAATATCCGGCCTAGTGTTATTCATTGTTGTAAAGTTGCATTTGGCTTTAGAGCTGTTTCCTTTCATATTTACTTAGTGGGCTTCCCAGTTGTCCAGGTTGGGGTATGTGTGTGTGTAAGTGACACAGATTTCTTTCCTGAGAAAAGGGAATCGGTGGAGTACGAGTGATCTTTCTACATAGAATATGGAAAAGACCCATTTGCTCTGCAAGGCCATTTGTTATAGGAAGCCAGAGTTGTGGCAGGAAGAGTGTGAGGTCTGACAAGCCTCGATTAAAATTTTTGTTCTGCCACTTATCATATCAGATTGGCAGGCTAGTGGGGGGGGGGGAAGCAACACCCAAACATTATTAATTGGTGAGACTGTTCTCAGCTTAACAATGACTGGTTTTGGGAAATGTTTGTGTAGTGTTCTTAGAAAATGTCAATGTGATCACTCTTGTTGGATGATAAGAGATAGATGAACCTTAATAAAATAAATTTGTTTAGTATTTTGTGCCAGACACGGTGCTGGAGCTGGAAACACACAACAGTAACTAAGATGGTCCCTTCCCTGGCGAAGAGAGAGAAACAAGTAAAAAATAATCACAATAAAATGTGACAATATTTTTGTCAAGGAGAGATGCCCAAATAATTAGGCGAGACCTGGAGAAGGGCCAGATGCCTGGGGCTGGGCCCTTGTCTCCTGTGCAATGGCTCTGGAGGATAAATGCGGTTTGAGAAGATAAACAGTGGGGTTCGTTGGGGGTTGGGGGGTGCAGAGGGAAAAGCATGAGCAAGGAGAGGGAGGCGAAAGTAGTTTGTTTTCTACATTGGGAGAGGAGTTCAAAGTCTAAAAAGCAGAGAATAAAAAGAGGAAAGTACTCTGAGTTCAGAATGATAGATCCTGAAAGTACTGTGAAGAACTCAGGGTTTGATCCTGGAGGCAATGGGGAAGCTCTGACAGCTTTGGGCGAGGGGACACATGATCAGGTCTGTGTCTGGAAGTGTAGTATGGCATATGGAGTAGAGAGGGGAGGGCGGCAGACTATCACACCCCAAATATGCCACTTTAGCATAAGGATTATTTAGAGCTTAAAGACACTTGAAAGACTTGCCAGGTATAGAACGTCCACTCAGATCTTCCCTTCTTCCCCCTGAAAGCAGGAGCTAAAACTCTCAAGGGAAAGATGTTCTCCTTCTACCAGGAGGAAAGAAACGTCCTTATCAGCAGAGATGGGAGTCGAGCCTGAGGGTCATCTGTACAGACAGACTTTGTTAAAATAACGCCTATCTTCAGTCTCCCCATCTATTTTGGTTACTTTTCCATGGTCGCTACTCTGTTCAACCTAGGACACAAACACAGGTCTAATCACCTCTTTGGGTCTTCCATGCACATGTAAAAATTTTTATGATCCTCTCTTGTTGATCTGTCTTCCATCAAATTCGTTTTCAGGCCCAGGCAGGGACTGAGAGAGTAGAGAGGAAGTTTTGCCTTTCCCACAAGGACAAATTATCGGAGCATGGAGACCAGCACGGAGGGATTCCTGGCTTCTACCAAATCAAAACTAATGTGGACACCCGGCAAAGGAGGAGACAGGAAATTGCATTCTTATTGACAGGTCCAAGAAAAGGCTAAACTGGGTAAGATGAAGACGAGTGTGCCAGCCATGAGAAAGGCCTTGGGGATCACCAGGAGACCAGTTTGGTGGATTGCTGCTATCATGAAAAATGGAAGGAAAGGGGACTAGGGCAACCCAAGGTCAGTGGGCCCTGCAGCTCTACAGTGTTATTGTCCGCTCAGAAGACACACACACACACACACACACACAAAACAAACAAACAAAAAAAACCCCACCAGCCTTTTCCCTACTTCTCTACTTTCTATGAATGGGAATTATTCCTAAGCATCCTGTTGGTCTCTGTTTCCTTACTTGTTCTTTCCAAGGCAGAGGTGGAACTGCTTAACCTACTGATACATTTGGGAATAACTAAGCAGATCATGCCCACCGGACCCTCTCCCTCTTGTGATATGCCTCGCTAGCTAGGTAAGTTTAACTGTGGGACTCAGGGCAAAGGCAACATTTTAAGTCTCATTTGACACTGTTTTGTTTCTCAAATTGCTAACAACCCAAGTGGAAAGGAGGAGTGCTATGTATTGGGGCCCACTCAGGGACTCCAACAGTGAGGAAATAATTCTTGGCCTTTATTCTAGTGTTTGGGACCGTGCTATACCCAACAGGAACACTTGTAAGATTATCTATGGAAAGCCCTCAACAAGGAAGACAGAGAGAACCTGGGGAATGTAAGTAAAGAAGGGAAACAATGGGCTAAATGAGGGGCTGAGCACAGAAGGAGTCCCGGTTTTCTGTTTGTTCAGGAAAGAAAACAGCAATGAAAGCAGGGCTTCCTCACCTCCGTGATGCCTGTGGTCTGATCAGAGGTAGAACATCTGCTGCTATTGAAATTCAGGAGATCAGAAATGTGGGTTTGTTACTTTAGAACAGTAGCATGGTAGTTTACTAAACTATGGGCCAGGAGGGTTTTATGGGTTGATTTGAGAAACTTTACTCTAACATTATAATAATAATATTTTGCTGCCTTAAAAAAGCTTCTTAACTTTTAACAACTAATTTGCAAAAAATAATTCTCAACTTGATTATAATTGGAGATTCACTGGAATGATAAAAAAACACGTATAAAGCAAAAACAGAAACATTTCAAGTTAAAAGGAAAGATGATGCTAAAGACAGAGTAGACAGTCTAGCATTCTTTTTTGGTTTTTTGTTATTTAAGATTTTACTTATTTATTTGCCAGAGAGAGAGAGAGAGAGCACAAGCAGGGGGAGTGGCAGGCAGAGGGAGGCTCCCCACTGAGCAAAGAGCCTTATGCAGGACTTGATCCAGGGCCCTGGGATCATGACCTGAGCCGAAAGCAGACGCTTAACCGACTGAGCCACCCAGGTGTCCCAACAGTCTAAGATTCTTATTTAACAATCCAGTGTTAAAGACTGAGCAATCCGACATAAACATATCATCTATGAAAGCTAGGTCTTTTTCCACTATATGTAAATATCAATGGGGGGAGAATAAAGCCTCTTTTTATTTTGTTATACTTTGTACTAATCTCAAATTTTCTTTCCTGTTTCTCATAATTTGATCTTTATTCTCCTCACTTTTTCACATGCCTATCTAAAATTTTAACTCTCATCTAATTTTACATTTGGATTTAAATTAGGAGCTTACACAAAACAATATAATGCTTTAGAAAAGATCAAAGTTGTCTAACAAAATAAAAGGGGGACTGAACTGAAGGAGGAAACTTCAATCTATTAATTATTCAAAATAGACAACAGAATTCCAAAGCTTGATTTGGCAAATTCATCAAGGAAAATTTTCTAGTTCTGCTATGCTACACTACTGAATTTTAAAATCAGCACACAAGGGTGTGTTACTTAAATTGCACCTAATAAAAATGTACAGAAAGTAACAATTAGCTTCCAACTATCTCAGGATCCCATCTAATGAGACACTGAATTGACATGTGGTTCTTAGCGTATTAATGAATCTGAAACAGGAATCAATAATGTATCACTAATTTAATCAGTTTTTTTTTTAAAGATTTTATTTATTTATTTGACAGAGAGAAATCACAAGCAGGCAGAGAGACAGGCAGAGAGAGAGGAGGAAGCAGGCTCCCTGCTGAGCAGAAAGCCTGATGCAGGGCTTGAACCCAGGACCTGGGATCATGACCTGAGCTGAAGGCAGCGGCTTAACCCACTGAGCCACCCAGGTGCCCCTAATTTAATCAGTTTTAAAGTTGGCTTTATTCTTGCCAGAAAGACAATGAGACATACTGATTTTGTAATGGTCCAAATATGTAAAAGTGAAGAATTGAAGTTGTAAAAAAAAGAGAGAGAGAGAGAGAAGAAGACTTTACCTGAGTTTAGGAGTTAAACTGCCTCTAACAATCGATCTTAAAGTATAATGGGAATAAGTACATTAAAGCACTTCTGGGTGCATGATTTCATGATTTGTTTGCATTGAGTTGTAAGGATTCCATACACAAAATTAGGTATGAAAAATTGAATTTAGAAACACCTACTTAGACTACTGAATGTTTGCTCCATTTTTCAGGGAAGTGCAAAAGATAGTATCTAACTATGAAGTTGTATGATTCTACTAAAGATGCTTTATTATTTTATTTTATGAAAGATTTCATTTATTTGTTTGTAGAGAGAGGGAGAGAGCACAAGCAGGGGGAACAGCAGGCAGAGATGACGCCCCTCTGAGCAAGGAGCCTGATGTGGGACTCATTCCTGGAACCCTGGGATCATGACCTGAGCTGAAGGCAGACACTTAATCGACTGAGCCACCCAGGTGCCCCAAGGACTTTTTAAAAAAATAAAATTGATTGAAACTAACTTAAGTTGTTTAGTTGAGGGTTTTCTTGAAGTCAGGGACCATGAGATTAAAGCTCCATCAATGTTTCCTATAGTACTGAAGGGTCCAGGAATTTAGATTACTTGTATTTATGACAGTTTGTCACTGGTGGAAAGAACTTCTATCTCGAGTGATCATTACCTTAAGTGGGATTTTTTTATTATAAATGAACTTAAAATATGTATTTTTAGATATTGAGGTTGGATATGCATTGTTAAATGACAATTCCTTTTTTCCTTAAATTATCTGAATAATTTCCTCAATATTTAATATTGGCACTACATATATGACAATGGGAAGTCATTACACAATTAGAGATTTGCCTATCTCTTACCCTAAGTTTTTCTCTGAGATGGAAAACGAATGGTGACATAATACAAATCAGCTATTTCAATAACATTCCTTTATTTTTTATCAAAATAAGATATAAAATTCTACCATGTCAGAATTTTAGACATAAGCCCAAGCAGCTTGAAGGGCCAATAAAGCACTAATATTGTAAGTAATGAATAACCATTAAGTATTAATTAGTAACAGCCTTCAAGAAAAATTGACCCAATTTTCTGCATTTACACGTTATGTTACATGGTATATTACCTAAGTAAGCTTTTTAGGAGACACTGAGAGACTAATATGAACTAAATAAATGTCCAAATAAGACCTGCAAAGTTTAGTGAGTAAAAGCAACATTTCGAGGGGTTCAAAGGTCTACCTTTTGGTCTTGATTTTGCCCTCCTACTAGAGATCCATGGCTAGATAATCCATTCAAAACCAAAGGATTGAACAAGAATGACTGTAGGATAGTATATAAAATGCCATGGCAAGAGCGGGCTTCCCATGGAATACTGTAATAATATAGAGTCACTAACATTTAAAATGGGATTGATTTTAGAGATCACCATTCACTAACTACATCATTCATCATTCCTCTTTCCTTGCCACTTTTCCTACCTATTCTATTCATGTCTCCTTACTCTACCCCACTCTTTCTCTCCCTTTTCTCTCTTTCCCCTTCCTCCTCCTTCCATTCAACCTGTTCCCTACTGAATGCCCACTCTCTGCCACACATCATGCTAGCTACCAAAGGAAGATAATTACAATCAGGTATCCATCTTCAAAGGGTATGTCACCATCATTACAAGAGGCTAAACACCTAGACAGGTAATTGTCACTGATGTGGTAATCACAATGGAAGTAGAGAGAAGCCTAAGGAAGAGGACCTAAAATCAGCCGGCTCACCTGATGTGGTGATTCCCGAGATGCATTTCAGAGCACGACTATGATTAACTAGGAAAAAGGAATGGAGAAAGAGGTTTCAGGCAGAAAGGAGAACATGAATGAGGACTCAGGGCACAGAAAATACCAGTGTGTGCACAAGAAACAGTTTGCATAGCCACATTTGGTAGCCCGGGGCGGGACAGGAGTAGTTTTATATGTTAGGAGGTTTGTGCTGGCACCAGAATGGAAGGTGGCTTTAAAAAGAATGAAACTGGAGTTCAGAAAACCATTTGGGAGTTTTCTTCTACTGGATTCCAGATGAGCGATGATTAATGCCTGTTGGCCATAAAGCAAAGAGCACTAAACCACAGGCTTAGCAGCTCTAGAATCCGGCCCCTAGCTACTCCACTCTCAGTCCAGAACTTTCTCTGCCATACCAGAATACAAAAATGCTTTTTGTAGGCTCTGTTAACTCCACGTAAATCTATGAAGGATAAACTTTTGGGATGACCCGATGACTGAGCTCTGGGATCTTAGCTCCATTATGTTTCACATAGAGCAACTCAATGCTCGTTTATCCTGGGTATTTGGCACAACACACTCATCTTGTACAACAGAGTTGTGCCACATGAAGGGGGAAGCTAAAACTCAAAGGGGACCCTGGGTATTACAGTCACTGTTATCGGTTATTGAAATTCACTAAACATAAGCATCTTGTTTCCACAGCAGAGGGCGTGGGCCTTCTCCTGGTAGGGTCTCTTTGTGTGAAACCTCTCGGTGCTGCTACTTGCCATGTCCTAATAGCTTCTCCATCACACCCCCAACTGCTGGCGCCACAGCAACATTTCAGGTAATGAGGTAAGGGGCACACTTGGGTTCTTTATGTGCCAAGAGGAGAAAAATTAATTTTCAATGCTAAAAAGATGAGACTGCTGGTGCAGACGGTCACTAACCACCACCAGCTGCTTCATAGATTTGGAGTTTGGAAAAGGAAGCCCATTTCAAAATCAGTAACATAACTCCAGGACATGAGAACCCAAACTGTATCAGTGTTTGGAGCAAGAAGCTATTGCCCAAATCATACGAAGTAGCTGGATCATTTAACATAAGTCTTGATAATTCCGTTTGTGCTTACACTAAACTTCTAAATATCTCAACATATACAGAAAATCATAAATGACAAAAACACTGTGTGTGCATTAGCAGATTCATAAATAGACTTAAAATAGGTACCTATGGGATTTCTTTGCAAAATGGCAGTTTTATGATCCTTGAGGTCTTTTTTGGTGGGAGCCAGGAGAGAAGGTGAGAACTACATACAGTCTTCCTGAACTCCAGTAGAAGCCCCAAGAGATTTCGCGCACACACATGCACACACCATACCCAAAACCATTTTCCTGCACTTTGCATCATTTAAATATAGACAATGAATATGTCTATTCAATACTAAAAAACATTATTTTTGAAGGAGTGGCATGAATAAAGAGCTCAAAAAAAAAAAAAATCCTCAATCTAATCGTCTCTTTCAACTCCATGGATCCAGATTAGAGATTCTTAGCTTTGACTGCTCATTAGAATCACTTGGGAGCCTTTTAAAATGACCAGTGCTTGAGGCCCTACCCAGGACCAGTGAAGTCTGAATCTCCAGGGATGTGGAGAGTAGGTATTGGTAAGTTGTCAAGTTTCCCAGATGACTCTGATGAGCAACCCGGGTTGAAACTTGCTTCTGTGATAGGATTTGTTCTCAGCACAAGTAACAACTTTGTATCCCAGGATGCTTGCCAGTATTTCTGATCTTTACTCATTACGTGCTAGTAACAACCCCTCCTCCCTCTCCAGCTATGAAAACCCCAGGCCCTCCAAACATCAGTTGTCCCTGGCTTGGGGAGAGGAATTAGGGGGGTGGGGAGAGGAATTAGGGGGGCGGGGAGAGGAATTAGCCCTATTGAGAACCACTGTTTTAGGGGGTTTAATCCCCCATTCTCTTCCACTGACTCTCAGCAGCTGCTGTTTGGATGCCTACCTGTGGTCACCATGTTTTGCTATTTTGCTCTCATCAAATGTGCCCACCCCTTGCCTTGTTCTATGTTCTCCATACCTGTCAAATAGGACATAATTGTATTTCCCACCAAGAGGTCTTCCCCAATGATCCCACCCATTGTGACTTCCTCTTCTTTCTGTCATCTCGGCAGACCTATCACCAGAATGTTGGCAGGCTGCTGTACAAGTATTCTTGTAGAAAATGTTCTCAGTTTAACTGTAATCCCACTGAACGAATGAAGGAACTACCTTCCGTTTATGTTAGAATTATAAATTGTTTTTAAACATAGGCTTTTAAATATCATCTATTGGGCTCCTTCACCTCAATAGGCAATATATGACAATGTCGGGGCGCCTGGGTGGCTCAGTCTGTTCTATGTTTGACTCACAACTTTTGCTCAGATCATGATTGCAAGGCTGTGAGATCATAATAGATTTGCTCATCAGGGAGTCTGCTTGAGAGTCTCTCTGCCCCCCAAAATAAATAAATAAATCTTTAAAACAAAACGTGTCAGGGGCACCTGGGTTGCTCAGTGGGTTAAAGCCTCTGCCTTCGGCTCGGGTCATGGTCCCAGGGTCCTGGGATCGAGCCCTGCATCGGGCTCTCTGCTCAGCAGGGAGCCTGCTTCTCCCCTTCCCCTCTCTCTGCCTGCCTCTCTGCCTACTTGTGATCTCTGTCTGTCAAATAAATAAATAAAATCTTAAAAAAACACAAGTGTCAGTAAAACTTATTAAAATGTCAGTTCTCGGGGTACCTGGGTGGCTCAGTGGGTTAAGCCACTGCCTTCGGCTCAGGTCATGATCTCAGGGTCCTGGGATCGAGCCCTGCATCGGGCTCTCTGCTCAGAAGGGAGCCTTCTTCCTCCTCTCTCTCTGCCTGCCTCTCTGCCTGCTTGTGATCTCTCTCTGTCAAATAAATAAATAAAATCTTAAAAAAAAAAAAAAAGTCAGTTCTCCCAATTAAAATTCCAGTTGGCTTCTTGAGGAACCCAAACTTACTTTAAAATTGATATGGAGGAATATGGCCTCATATAGCTAAGTACACTTTTAAAAGGAGTTGTCTCACCAGATATTAAGACATACAATGAAACCCTAATAATAATAATAATAAAACAGGTTGAACTGTCACAAAAACAGACAAACTGACAAATGGAACAGGATGGAGAGCTCAGAGGCAGATCCACAAATACATGTGAATTTAATAAATGAGGAAAGTAGTATCACAAATCAATGTTAACAGAGGAAGGCAAATAATCAGCTAGGCCCTCTGGTACAGCTAATCTTCCTGATATGAAATACTGAAATTCACAGTTACGGTTTTGTCAGTTTCATCTTTAAAACCAAGTCGCTTTTTAGCTGGTTGCTTTAGTAAAATGCCACCAGCCTCTTTAGTTAAAAAATGTTTGTCAGAATGACCAGCGACAGGCCAATGACTCTTATTTTCAAACGTGTGGAGAGCCAATTTTAAGGTAAACAATTGTCTATTTAAAGGAAAGAAAAATCACAGGGAATACTTTCAAATGAAAATAGAAAAAGTACAAAGTAGAAAAGAGACGCAAGGTGTAAAAATTCTGGGGGTGGAGAGAGGGCGTGTAAAATGAAGAAGAAAGCACCTAAAATAGAAGCTAAGGGAAGCCATAAAATAAAATGATTCTCAACAAAGCAGAAGAAGGCAATAATTACCTTCGGAGGATTGAAGCTTGAAGGGAATACTATAAACATTCAAGACTAAAAGGCAGGAGTAGGAAGGAATTCTAAATTCAGAGACTTTAAATCTGATCTCAATGGTTACTACACTAAAGAACTCTTATTACATTTTAGATGAGTAATAATAATACTACTCCTGATTTATTGAACATCTTTATGCCACTAATTCCAAATGCTCTGCAAATATCTGGTGACAGATATTATTTCCTAATAACAGATGGAGAAACTGAGGTTATGTAGAGCTTAAGTGACCTGTTCGTTTTCACAATTAATCAGTGGTAATGCTGAAAATGTAATTTAAAGTTCTTTCTATCCAGTGGAGGAATGGTTTTCTGTCTCATGCTAAATGATTCCTCATTAATTTACTACAGAAATAAAACAGATTCCTAAAGAATAATTATGAAAGTCATGCCTTGCTTAAGATTCATGCTTATGTTATATCACTAATAAAAGCAAAAAAACCCCCCCCAAAACCTAAATACTTAAAATAATTTTAGAAAAACCTAACTTACAAAAAAAAAAAAGAAAAAGAAAAACCAAACTTGTCACTTAAATAAGACCATTGCAGAGATGGTGAAATTTCAGCAGCAACCAACAAATTAGGAGCTTAAGTTTTAACTTAAAAATTTTTAAATCTATTTGTGAATCCCTAATAATTTAACTGTCTTCTTAAAGAGTTCTTAGCAAGTCCAATGAGCATTTTTACAACAATTACTTCCAAACGAAAAAATAACCTCATGTATAGCTTATGACTTTTCAAGCCCAACACATCTTTTTGGTGTACTAAGCTCTCCTGGGAAGAGAGTGATTACCAGTTAAACACAAACATGATTGATTACTGAACGCCTAAGTTGGCACAACAGGACTAATCTACTGATTTTCTAAGTGTTTTATTGATGGAATGTAGTGTTGATATATTTTTAAGTGAGAAATCCAACCAGTTATATAATTACATACTGACTACAAATCAGTGATCATTTATTGATTGCATAGCCTACTGATGCATAGTTATTCATCTGGATCTGACATAAACAAAAAACAGTGACATTCAACACTAGTCTCCCAAATAAAGTAACATCATAGAATTTATGTGAAAATTGTATATTTGGGTTGAATTCCCTAACTAGCATAAATGAACTTGACATGAATCACCAGTCACTTTCCCACTTAAGAGTTTTTCTCAGATCTTTCATGTTCTCCACTTTTCTATAGTTCCCCAATATCTAATTATAACTGCTTTTTTGTAATAAAGGTGTCATCTTGACAAAATGATGTTCTGAAAGTATAAGAAGAGGCTGGCACTCTGGAGAAAGTCCACAGACATCATTGCCTATGTCATCACACTGTGGTGGATTGATTGGTCCAAATAATATTTAATTATACCTTATCCTGTGCAAGAAAGCTGCCACGAACAGAATCCTTTTCATCCAAACAACCAAAGCATGCTGTCTTAGCTAGAGCAATCGTCCTGCAGACAACATATTAGATTAACTCTTTTAGACACGATATACTTAGCTCCATTTGTCTAGCAAAACTTCATGACTGCTCTCCCTCCCTCACTTCTTCTAAGTACAAACTCGGACCTTGTCATTCAATTCTCTGTGCAATCTGGAATTAACACAACTTTCCAGCACTAATGTGCACTGGTGAAGCTGTGCTTTTCTTTAAATACATCTTGCCCTTTTTTTCTTTACCTTTTGCTTGCAACGCTGTCTGCCAAAAATGGCTCCTGACCCGAAATGGTCCACCATCGGTGTTACCATCTCTGTGCGGCATCCCTTCATCAACCTGCTCATCACTCCCGTCTACCCTGCTCCTGCCCTCCCTTAATTCGGTAGAAATAGTTCATGATTTTTACTAAATGTAACCTGTGTTAATTTCTACATGGCTATTTGCGTGCAGGCCTTGGTTTCTCTTACTGGGCTGTGAGCTTCCTAAAGGCAGGTCTCTGTTCTGCACAAAAGCTGGCATTTCACACTTAGTGGGTGCTCAATATCTATCTGTTAAATGAATGAATGCAGAAGAAAAAAAATTAGAGGAATTATATTTTATGGTTAAATTAGGGAAATAAAAGCAAAAGCTGCACATGAAATTTACATGAACTTATAGCTCAGCCTGAGTATTGAAATAATTATTGACTTCTCCAAAGAGAAGAAGATAATTCTAGAATATAAATGTGTATAAGGCAGGAAGTTCTATTTTGTTCACTGATGTATTCCAAGTGCTTAAAATAAGGTCATGCATATAGTAGGAATTTAATAAATACTCACTGAATAAACAAATAGGTACCAAAAAATAGTTACTTTAAAACATGCACCAGGATCACCTGGGTGCTCAGTCCGTTAAGCGTCTGACTCTTGATTTCAGCTCAGGTCATGATCAGGGTCGTGAGACTGAGCCCCACGTTGGAGTCTGTGCTGAGTGTGGAGCCTCTTAAGATTCTCTCTCTCCCTCTCCCTCTGCCCTCTGCCCCATCCTCTCTAAAACAAAACAAAACAACATAAAACAAAAACAAAACGCTCCAACTTTTCCTATGTTTTGTAGATTTTTTACAGACGCACAATTTCCTAACATTCTGGTTAAGGGAATCTAGTCCAATCTCATTTTCATAAATATTCCTGGTAGTGTCTCTAAACAGAGATTATTAAATATATATATATATATAGCTACCCATACAGACCGTGAGTTTTGCATAGTCAAATACTTCATTACAAAGAGAAAGTCAACTGAACTTGCTTGAACAGTCAACATGGTTTCAAGCTGACGGTGATGGAGGGCGCTATGGTCTGTATGTTGAACTTGTGAAAGGATCTAGCTTAAATCCATCAGTAGGTATAGACTTCCCTAGCTCTTGCCTGAATTTAACTGGGCTGAGAAAGTTATGAAGACTGAAGAGTCCATTAGGTAATGACTCGTTACACCTGAACTGATACGAGTACTTCTGATCCACTCCTCAAAGCTCCCAGACAAAGCCGTCCCACGACCATTCGCTTAGCCTTCTGAAACACAGCCCACACAGCCGTACCCAGCAAGAGCAAAGAAAACCAGGAGCTGGGGCTGAATGGGATTGAGTTCATACTGCTAGTTCACCAAGAAACTTTTCCAAATCAAAACATGCGAAGGTCAACAGTCAATACTGGAGGAAACCCACAGCAATTCAGAAAGCCAAGATGAAAACTATAATCAAATTCTGCTACCTGAGTGGCACATGGTCTAATGCACTGATGACAAAACAGAAACCACTAATCAAGAAGTCAGCATGCCATGCAGGACAAGAGTAGATGAAGTGTGGTGTCAACGTGGCCGCAGAGCCGAACCAAGTGAGAACAGTGAATGCTGCCAACATCGCTCTGTTCCGGATCTTTCTTTCTGATGAACAGACTTGGAGAAGGTGGCGCAACAAGGCTCATGAAGAGGAAATATACGTGTGTGTATGCATGCGTGTGTGCTTACGTGTGTGTATTGAAACACTGCTTACTTTTCAAAATTCCTCTCTGATAACGCTCTTCAATATGCCTTCGTGGATGCCACCTCCCCCCTTTGCAGATCCTTGTTCCTTGACAATCACTACATGCTAACAGAGACCAAATCCCATAAATGATTAAGATCTGTTTATGTGTCAGTGGGGCGCCTGGGTGGCTCAGTGGGTTAAGCCGCTGCCTTCGGCTCAGGTCATGATCTCAGGGTCCTGGGATCGAGTCCCGCATCCGGGCTCTCTGCTCAGCGGGGAGCCTGCTTCCCTCTCTCTCTCTGCCTGCCTCTCTGTCTACTTGTGCTCTCTGTCTGTCAAATAAATAAATAAAATCTTAAAAAAAAAAAAAAAGATCTGTTTATGTGTCAGTCTCTGCCTTTGGACGGCAGGCTCTTTGAGGGCAGGGACACGTCCTGTCACCTCTGCATTCTGAAGTGCCAGCCACGTATTGGATGCTTCACAAATCCCAGAGAGCTAACAGAAGCTTCTGATCTAGACAGTACTTGCTGAAATCCTAGCTCGACCTGTGGAGGCCTGTGGCCTGGTGCTATGGAAATTGCCCCTTGATGGTTGGTTCAGCTTCTCCTCTGGGGTCATCCTTGGCCTTGAGGGCCCAAAAGCCAATCCTACACATCCATGGGCTTACCTCATACCTCATATCCAGAATTCCAGGCTTTCCTTTGTCCGGAAGAGGAGGTGGCATAGGCCCCAAATTTACTAGCCTTATATGCTCCATAAAATAATTTATTTTCTCTGAGCCTCAGTTTCCTCATAAAGTAAGTAGGCATAATACTTGTGCCTCAAATGGTCATCATGATGAAACAAGACAGTGTATATGAGGCCTCCGCCATCAGTGTCCGGCACATAGCAGGATCTGAATAAATGGTGGCTATCCTTAAACCACTTCTACCAACATTGTCTCTAGCTACGTACCTTACACAGATAGGTCTTCTAAGAGTCATAGGCTGGGTGACTCTTAGGCTGGAATAATATAATATACAGCAGCCTTTGCAGGCATAGCCAGACAAAGGTCAGCAACATTACCTTGAAATTTAAAGACAATCAGCAATTCAGGAGATGCTTAAAAGCAAGCAAGCATTTTTTCCTGAACCCTGACGTGCCAGATTTTATACCTTCGCTAATTATCATTTTATGAATAAAAATGGGCAACTAATTCAGCTGCTCTATCTTCCTTCTGTTTGGAAAACAAATATAATTATTCTGAGGCATGGAAATATATGCTCAACACTTATTTGTCAAATCAGGGCTTCAAAAAAAAATTACCGTATCTTCACACAAGAATTCTCTATATTGTTCATGTTAAAATTTCAAGCGCCTGACAAATGATGAACTAAAATAGGATTCTTTTCCCTCTCAGAAATATATTTAGAACTCAAAGAAACTTATGATATTAAGGAAAACTTCACTCTCAAAATCTTAATGAAAGAATTGGTGAAATAGAAGTTTCCCAGTCACTGAATTTCTAGAAATAAGTACTAAATTTAAACATCTAGTACTCATCACGAGATGGTGAATTTTACAAAATTATCTTACTCCTGGTACTTGGGTGTGCCATGAGGCCAAATGGTAACTTGGCCTGTCATCATGTTCCTAGTTATCACCGCAGGGGTCTGTCAGACATCTTGGAGATGTTCCTGTCCTTGAGGGGTACACAGCATGGAGGCTCCCAAGCAGGGTCCTACTGACTGACAAATTCACAGTCTCATCCTCTTTAGCCAGGATCACAGAGAGGAAGGTTTAAAGGATCTGGCCAAACTTATTCCTCCTGCTCCCTTGTAGAGGGTGTCTTCTCGGGGAAAAGGTTAACTGCCCTTGGGTTAGCCCAACTCTGCTTTCATCCAGAGTTTCTAGAAGGAGGTACTTAATGTGATGGCAAGTGAGGGAGTCCCAGCTGTGAGCAGGACCTGAAGCCGTGAGTCCGCAGGTTGCGGCTTATCTCACAGCCGTCTCCAGCCCTCTGCTAAGCCCCTTGTCGTCAACCATCCCACAGATGCAAAACATCCTCAGATGGTTTTTCTTCATTTCTGATTTGCCTTAATTTCCTAACAAGAGGTAAAAATGTTAAAAAAAAAAAAAAAGGATTGGGGCTGTTTTTAAGGTTATAAACATAAGAACTCTTACCAAACTCAGTTTCAAATAGAGATGCGGATATACTCCCAAGATGTCTACAATAAAGGGATCAAGGCTGAAGAATACAGATAGGCAAAGAAACTTCTGAGTTAGAGAAATCAAGGGTCTATTTAGCTAATCTGAATAGACATGTTTACCTACAGGTCTAGGTGCGAGTCTTCTTAATGCACACCTATTTGGGTAGAAATTTAGCACAAAACCTGGGATGCTTTCCCATTTTCCCTTTGGTTTTATCTGCCCATAAACAAACACACATACGTTTGAAATGTGAAAAAAGCTTAAATTCTGTAGCAGCTTTCGTAAAAATAATGGAAACTTTTGTAAAAACAGCTTTAAACACCCTGTTTGCCAAGTCAAACAATGTGCCAATTCTGTGAAAGCTGCTACAGGTTTTATGCTTGTCAAGAGTTGTGGAACCTGGGCTGTCTGACAGTCACTAGAGATTATTTAAATATAAGAATAATTACAATTTTATCAGCCACTTCTTAAGGTTGTATTGAGGCTTCTGAATTCAAGGCCTATGCCAGATGTAAGGTGTCTCTGGCAGGAAACCACACTTACTGGGAGAGCCTCCATTGTGTGTGTGTGTGTGTGTGTGTGTGTGTGTGTGTGTGTGTGTGTTACGCTCATCAACCCTCATCCCCCTTGCGTGACCTCCTGATATTCGGGAATTTCTGTTGTTGCAGAACAAATTTAAGGCCTATGTCCTTGTCCTTCTACCTTATTCTGTACCCTTTTGGGTAATAGCATGTTTGAAAAGGTCATTGGCCAAGAACAGGATTACTCATAACAGAGTTCTTCTCTGTAACTATCCTTTCAGAGGTTTTTAGTTGTTTGCTAAAAACAATTGTACAGAAGGCAACAGAATTTTCATTATTTTTTAGACAACTCTAGTAACATAAACATGCTTGTAGGAAAAGATAAGAAGCAAGACCATTGCACTAAAGAAAGGAAGAATGACTTTTAAACTTTGGTGGTGACCCTGACACATATTAATGAATAAAGTAACAAATGAAACAATATAAGTATTTGTTGAAAAATATTCAAAATGATAGTTATTTTATATTCACTATTTATCTGAAGAGTCTTGGAACTTAACACTGTACAGTGAGACGAAAGCCACTGACTTATTTGACTTCAACATTTTACTGATAATAATAATATCTTAACTCAATAGCATACCAAGGGAAGGGAGGTAGGAGAAGTTAGCATCAAGATCAGGCAGTAAGAGGATACATTTTTGGTAGAGTATTTAAAAACCCTTGAGCCAGAGTGCCTGGGTGGCTCAGTCAGTTGAGCGTCCAACTCTTGATTTCAGCTCAGGTGAAGATCTGGGGGTTGTGGGATCGAGCCCTGCATAGGGTTCCATGCTCAGTGCAGTCTGCTTGTCCCTCTCCCTTTGCTCCTCCCCTTGCTATCTCTCTTTCTAAAAATAAATAAATAAAAATCTAAAAAAACAATAAAAGACTGGTTCAGGCAGTGGAACATGTGACTCTTGATTTTGGGGTTCTGTGTTCAAGTCCCATGTTGAATGCAGCGATTACATAAAAATAAACATTTAAATTTTTTCAAATTAAAAAAACAAAAAATAAAAAAACTAACAAAACATTAGCCTGCTTTTTACTATGGCCATGTTCTAGCAATTCAAAATAACATCAATAATAGTCCTCCCTAAAATACAAATCAAAACCAAAATGAGATACCACCTCACACCAGTCAGAATGGCTAAAATTAACCAGTTGGGAAATGACAGGTGTTGGCAAGGATGTAGGGAAAGGGGAACCCTCCTACACTGTTGGTGGGAATACAAGTGGTGCAGCCACTCTGGAAAACAGCATGGAGGTTCCTCAAAAAATTGAAAATAGAACCTACAACCCAGCAATTGCACTACTGGGTATTTATCCTAAAGATACAAAAGTAGTGATCCGAAGAGGCACGTGCACCCAAATGTTTATAGCAGCAATGTCCACAATAGCCAAAGTATGCTAAAAGCCTAGAAGTCCATCAACAGATGAATGGACAAAGAAGATGTGATACACACACACACACACACACACACACACACACACACACACAATGGAATACTATGCAGCCATCAAAAAACCTGAACTCTTGCCATTTGCGGTGACGTGGATGGAACTAGAGGGTATAATGCTAAGTGAAGTAAGTCAACCAAAGAAAGAAAATTATCATATGACCTCACCAATAGGAGGAATTTGAGAAATAAGAGGATCATAGGGGAAGGGAGGGAAAAATGGAATAAGATGAAGCCAGAGAGGGAGACAAACGATATGAGATTCTTAATCTCAGGATACAAACTGAAGGTTGCTGAAGGGGAGGGTGTGGGGAAGGGATGGGGTGGCCAGGTGATGGACACTGGGGAGGGTATGTGCTATGGTGAGGGGAAAAAAAAAAGATTAGTTAGTGTGGGAGGATGGAAATATGATAAATTCTGTGTGAAGAATAATTATAATATTAACAGTAAAGGTGTACTGAGAAGATGAATAATATAACAAAGACAAAGATGTTAGTTAAAAAAAAAAATAATAGTCCTCCCTAAAAAAAAAAAATCTGTTACAGGTCTAAATTCTAAACAATTGCTATAGTGGTTACAACTGAATTTTAATACTAGTTAAATACTAGTATTTACTAGTTTGTTTGTTTGTTTTAACTATTTTATTTATATATTTGACAGAGACACAGATCATATGTTGGCAGAGGCAGGCAGAGAGAGGGGCGGAAGCAGGCTCCCCGCTGAGCAGAGAGCCCGATGTGGGGCTTGATCGCAGGACCCCAAGATTATGACTTGAGCCGCAGGCAGAGGCTTACCCCACTGACCCACCCAGATGCCTCAAATACTAGTTTTTTAAGGCTTGTTTTTTAAAGTAATCTCTACACCCAGCATGGAGCTAGAACTTACAACCCCAAGTTCAAGTTGCTTGCTCTTCTGACTGAGCCAGCTAAGTGCCCTGCCCTGAATTTTAATACTGTTTATGCAAGCTTCAAATTAGCATGCTTTTATTACTTATCCTTTAACAAACATTTTATTCTTCATAGAAAATAATTCAGAGAACTTAATATTATATGGTTAGGTCAGACATATGGAAACTAAGCTGCTCCTTCTTTGCAAGACTAAGTTCATAAGTAAGATAACAACAGGGCACCTGAGTGGCTCAGTCGGTTAAATGTCCAACTCTTGTTTTTGTCTCAAGTCATGCTCTCATGGCTCATGGGACTGAGTCCCAAGTGGAGCTCCACACTCAGCGGGGAGTCTGCTTAAATATTCTCTCCCTCTTCCCTTCCCCTCATGCTCTCTCCTTCTCAACTAACTAAATCTTAAACAACAACAACAAAAAAAAAACAATTAGAAGTAAGGGGGGGGGTGCTGGGTGGCTCAGTCAGATAAGCAGCTGCTTTCAGCTCAAGGTCATGATCCCAGGGTCTTGGGATTGAGCCCTGTGTCAGGCTTCTTGCTCAGTGGGGAGCCTGCTTCTACCTCTCCCTCTACCTGCCACCCTGCGTACTTGTGCTCTCTATCACTCCGTCAAATAAATAAATACAATCTTAAAACAAAATTTAAAGGAATTTAAAAAAATTAAAAAAACAAGTAAGATGACAACGACTCCAAAGTGTTCTATCTAGCTTCAAGTGCAGTTGGAATCTCCAAGTCCTGGGCTAGGACACATTCCTGTGCTTAAATAATGGGTTTGAAATAACTGACAGTAACACAGTGGGATTAAGACAAAGAAACAGAACTCCAGTTACTGTGATCTCTTCTTTTATATGACCACTTAGAGTTTCTGTGTTGAAATTTTTAAAATTTAAAGATTAAAGATGTTTTTTCTTAAAAAAAAAATCAATGTAATTAAAAGATATACATAAAAAGATATAAAGCAATGATTTTTTTCTTGTTTTGGTGCCAAAATATTTATTTTATTATTTATCATTTTTATTGGAATGTCTATATGCTCCACGTTCAATAAAAGAATATTTTCTCCATGTACATCCCTCCCCCCAGACATCATCATCATCAGTTATTATTCATTTTGCTTTATGATTGTTGCTGAAAATAATTTTGTGGTATAGAATGAGGGTGGTAAGAATGATCTGCTCCAGGTGTCAAATGTGCTCAGTATGTCACTGACTTAAATAGGAGCTTTATGCAATTTACTGATGTCATTAGTTTCTTCTTTCTTCCATAGTGTAGTTATGATAAAAATGCACAATTTAGGAGACTGGGAGAAACTGCTGATCTCTTCAAGTTATCATCAGCTCAGAGGAAGCCAAGATTAAAAATGCCTCAAATTTTGAAGGCGATGTTTATTTGTGTGGGACTGAAGCACTCTTCCCTTTTGGAACTGAAAGAACTCGTTTGAACTTCCATGGGGAATTTCTGTATTTTGTTTTTGAGGTTCCAGGTTCTTTGTTTGCTCACTTTGTTACTGCTTTTCTTTTTCCCCTCCTTCCTCACTGCGCATTCCTGTAGATTTCTGCCGCGCCTGCACTGGGAGGAAGATGGGAAGGTTCTGAATCCGCAGAGATGCCAGGATCAGATCCCTTTGAGTATTTCGGTTTTTGAATTGATGATGTGCCTCCTTCCAGAAAGCCTCAGCCGTGAGAGGCCTGTGAATACTCTCATCTTGTATTTGAGCAGCTGGAGAATCAGCTGGCAAGTTAGTTATGAAGATACAGAAATGTCTCAGCACAGAGAACTATTTGGTATGACCCAAGCTTTCCTTTTTTTGTCAGCTGGGAGGGTGTGCCACAGGGTTAGATAACCCCCAAAGCACACTGCGTGGGTCTGAGTCACACGCAGGTGACCCGGATATACAAACTCACCACATTCTCTTCAGCATCTTGCACGTTACTTACAAAGCAAAAGGCTTTATTTCTGTTTGCTTCCCTTCCGTTTTAAGAGCATTTTCATCTTTTTCCTACTTCACTGATCAAATTCCATGCAAGCTCAACTCTAAAATTTCCAAAGGACTGGGCGCAAGCCGGCTAACTCTGCATTCATTCCTAGGTTTCGTGTGTATACGTGGCAATCCTTCTTGTTTTGGGTTTGTATCTAGTGTTACTCAGACTCACACCTATTCAGTTGTTAAGACGAATTCTACTCTCCCTCATAATTTGGAATTTCTAATGCGAATTTTATTTCAATACTAAAAGTTTCATACTGAAGGCAGAGATACGGTGCTAATAATAATTATGAAAGTTTAAATGGCTTTTGGGAGCTTAAGTAAAAGGAGATAATTTATATTTGAAACATATTAGAATAAGGAACAGAGTGTCAGCATTCATGAGTTCCTTAACTAGAGCTATTAACTATTTCAGCTTGTCTCAGCAAAAATTATGAGATATTTGTATCTGTTTCTCATCTGGAAAATGAAGGCACATACCTAAAACAAAACCAACTAAGTTCTTTTGAACTGACCTGGACAGCATTATGAAATGATTAAAAAACGGACAAATAGGGGCACATTTATATATAAAATTCTTCTGAGCCTCCTTGTTGTATTTTACAAGTGGGGAACATATTTTTAGAAATCTCAATATGGCACAAATATTATCTTACCAAATAAAATATTTAACTGGTTTATATATATATATTAGGAGATGAAGAGATTATTTAATATGTATAACGCATTTCAAAGTAATTTAACCTTTAGGATAAAAGATACTATACAGTAAGGTGGTGTAATCCCTGTCTTCCCCACCAGAGATTAAAATTCCATTTCTTTGTGAAGGTATGTATACTTAACCTTGGTTTAAATCATATCATGGTTTGAAATGATATCTTTAGTTATTTGTTTTTATTTTTATATTAGAAGGCATTTCCTAAGAAATAAGAAATAGCTCCCAAATTATACATATTTTTAAGTTGTAATTTGATCTTAGTCAATTGTCCCATTACTAATACACGCTAAAATTTATTGATTTAAATTCATCAAATATCAATGTTTTAAGAAACCTTAAGAATTTGGTGTTTGGAGACTTGTCAAAATGAGATGGTAGCTAATATATTTCAGTTATATTTCAGGGGCAGGGAAAACATAATCTTGCTAGATAAATACTGCTTTACAACAGGAAGCCGTAATAATTCACCAATAAAGTTTATATAAAACCTTACAAAATCTGAAACAAACAGCGAGATCTGCTTTCATTTACCTTCAAAAAGGATGAGGCTCTAAGCCCATCATTGAACAAAATGATGACTATGTATTTCAGAGGAACTTATTCAATGTCCTTTCAAGACTTTTCTATAATCGGTGGGCAAGAAAACAATTTACAAGTAGTCCACAGTCCCAGGAAGGAGAAAGAAGGAGGAGGGCCCGGGCATGCCAGGGGAGAGCCATCACTGCTTCCTGCTCAGCTGGATTGTCTGCACAGCTCAGCTGACAGGGAGTGAGCAGGAATGGACGGGTCTTCTAGAGAGACAGGTTTTACTTTTTCACTGAGGATGAGTAAGGGGATGATAGAAAATGCTTAGGCAAGGACGTGGCTAGAGCTGGTCCTGAATGACAGAGTTTTTCTGACCCTCTTCATCACGAATACTTTTGCACAGCCTGTTCTACTCCCTGATTCTGAGATTAAGTTACTGCTACCTTCTGCTGAATTTCCATGAACCAGGAAAGACGGCTGACTACCTGCTACACGGGGTTGATACACCACATGAACTTGGGCCTATGTCCTTGAGAAGCCGCCAGTCAGACAGACAGACTTGCAGACTGGCACAGGTGAAACTGAAGTCATTACAAAATACGGAACGCAGAGGGGAGACTTAGGGCTTCAGGTATTCAGAGAAGGGTATGAGTTCTTCTGGCAGAAGTTATCAAGGTACATTTCAAGCAAGAAGAGGGTATGTGAGTGGGTGTGAAAGAGTGTTTTGCTTAATATATGCAAAGATGACAAGGATTTTAGTGAAATAGCCAAATAAAATCAAACATAATGAGAACACATTATGACCAAATTATGCTGCTTACATCTAATACGTTTTCACAAGGAAAGCTGCGCGTAAAACAGGTTTTGATTCGACTTCCCCTAAAGGGAATGTGAAAATGAACTGGGCTCCTTCTTAGATACAAATCATTAGAAGACTTCCCAAACTTTGTAACGTGAATGACATTTGTAAGCCATAACTCTGAATGCTGTATTTCACAGAATGCATTTGTTAACTGTAAAGCATAAAAGGTGATTGTTCATTTTATCTTATTAGAAGCTTCCCAGGCCTCATAGCAGTGCTCATCTGGCCCCCACTTCATGCTTGAGTCATGCAGATTGGAGTTGACTCTCAATTACACCAAGTCTTTCTCCAAAGATGACAGTCCAAATACAGTAGAGATAAAATACATCAAGGTTTAAAATAGGCCCGTTCAGCCCCAGTGCCGCTTCATCATGAAATGATATAATTCACTGATGCCTCTGCCTAGCCTAACATATGTTCTATTCACAGCCCACGTCACTCTTCATTTGTAATTATTTCCCTTTTTTTTTTTCCCTTACCCCATCTTGTAATACTTTGCTTGGTTGAAGACAAATACTGAGAGGCAAAGAGTATTATCGTATGATGACCTGTTCCAGGGTGTTAAACCCCTGTCAAGGTTTGATTTTAACGTGGAGTATTGATGACAGTACATCAATTCAAGCATCATGTCCTGAATTAGACTATATTAATTATCACTTGAGAGCAATATGCATGAAAATGCGGTTTCATTGACTAAAAGGATCTGACTGAATAAAAATCCATTTCTCATCTGGTTGCTTATGGATAAAGACATTTTTTCCTCTTTGCCTTGGATTGTTCTTTATTAAATATGATTTTTATATGATTGTATGAATAAATTGTCTTACCCAACAACAGAACTGGAGAGTTTTAAAGAAAATTTAATGGGTTGTCTACTCTTGGCACGTCTCTAACAATGTATTCTCAGTTAATAATTTAGGCGTATTATTTACAACAATAACTGCCCCCCCAAAAGTTCTTATTTTCAGTGTGCCTTACCTAACTTGAGAAACTCGCTATGAGAAAGAGGTATTTTCAAATTGTTGCCTCCTTCATTTAAAGGAAAGGAAAGTTGTAATTTACAGTTATTTTCAGATGCTGGAAGAGCAATGAGCTCAGTCAGCTAACAACCACACTTAAGCGTGAAACTTAATATTACTCTTACTTTCTAAAGAAAAAAAAAGAGCATGCGCATGAAGAGCTTCAATGATAGACAAAGTTAAAATTATTTGTAAGTTCAACAAACCCATAGGTGCGTATTTTTGCTAGGGAGATACCTTGGTAACAGACGACCCGAACAACCAAGGCTTAACTTTTACTATATAGTGCTCTAAGTGCTTACAGTTTCCACTTAGCTCCAGGTCGGGCTTAAGAAAAGAATTTTCTCTGTCTTCTTACACTATCGTGTATCTGAAGACCTTTTCCAACAGTAACTCAAAACTACAGTATAAGCCTAAATTTAAAATATGAAATTAGAAATCTTAAACCCAAATTGCACCAAAAAAATAAAACAAAAAGACTTGTCTACTAAAACATACACTATGTTTGGTCCATGCAATCAGTCCATATATTAGAAATAATTTTCAGTTGCAAAGTAAAACACACCACCTCCCCCTTAAACAGTCTGAAATGTTTCTACTTTAAAATCCAGCATTTCTTAGTAAATAGGATTCTAAAATTCCCCCCAATGGCCTTTTCAGTAAAAATTTCACAAAAGGTCAAGTTTAAATTTTGCAGTAGGGAATTTTAAAAATTGGCAATGTATATTTCATCATAAAGAGGAGTTTGGGGTCCTATAGAAAAGAATATTCGAATTCAACTCCCAAGGTAAAGGAGTTGTCACAACTAAAACAACTCACTTCCAGGGTGTCACTCTTCTAATGTCATCACTAAAAGCACTAAGCAGATTCTAGAAGGAAGGAAGGAAAGCTGTGGTCATTTGTTCATGGTAAGGCTTCCCGTACTCCTACCTAGCTTAACCCTGGTAAAATGGGACAGGAGTTCCCAGGGTATGTGACACACTCATGTCACCAAAGAGAGGTTTGGCCACAAAGACATTAGATAGGCTGTATCTTATCGCCACCTTGGTCTTATGAAACAACTGGTTTCTCACCGTATTCTTTGAGTTATCACTGAATACCGCCTTCAACATTAGATCACGCCCAGGTAACAGGGCCCAGATGACGCACATCTGTTTGGCCTAGAAAACATTCAATAAATTTCACCTTTGGGGCGCCTGGGTGGCTCAGTGGGTTAAGCTGCTGCCTTCGGCTCAGGTCATGATCTCAGGGTCCTGGGATCGAGTCCCACATCGGGCTCTCTGCTCGGCAGGGAGCCTGCTTGCCTCTCTCTCTCTCTCTCTCTCTCTCTGCCTGCCTCTCTGTCTACTTGTGATCTCTCTCTGTCAAATAAATAAATAAAATCTTTAAAAAAAAAAATAAATAAATAAATTTCACCTTTGCTTCAAGTTACAAATGACTAAGTTTACATGAAAATTCATCATATGGGAAGAAACGAATACATTTACCGAGCAAATACTTAGTGTGCTGGAAAGAGTACTAGGATAGAAGCTATAAAAGTCCTGATACAATCCTGACTCTGCTACTTCTGAGTTACATGAAACCAAGACAAGTCCCTTCTGGGATTGCTGTAAGTGAAGGTGCCTGACAATGGGAAGACATTATGGAATTGCACGTAATGTTGCCTCTGCTTTGAGCCTGGTATGGGGGTGACCAGTCTTGCTGGATTCTCATTTAACTGTGGTATTATTAGTTCCCCTGATGTCACAGTACCCACTTGCCCTTTCTGCGCTTCCTTTGTTTTCTGGTTGGTCAGTGACCCAAGCAAGCCATTCAAGGATCTCCCTGACAATGGTCAGCACATACACACATACACACACACATTGGCCTTGGAGAAAAGACATTTTCCCACTTTAAAATATTTGAATAAATAAAAACATTTCAGAACCAAAAATAGTCCGCCTGCCCTTTGCTATCATATTCTGACTTCGTAACTCTACCGTTATCACAAGACAAAGGATGGCCCATAAAAATCTTAAAAATTCTAAAAACAAAAACACACTTGTTCTTTTGCAATTAGTAACATAATTCTCTTCATTCACAAATCCAAACCCTCCTGCACTGATGAAGAACTAGTTAAATTACCTGCTAACACCTTGTATACCGTCAACACATTTTAAAAATCTACCTAAAAAGAAAGGTTAATTTTAAAGAACATGCCCTGACTTTTTAGTTCTCTCCAGTACAAATTCCAATGTAAATTTATGGAACCAGGATACACAGAACAATTACTGTTGTTCTAAAGTCAAAATATTGTATTTCACCATAGAAAAGTAGAATTTAAGTTTTCTTTAAAATTTTATTTATTTGTCAGAGAGAGAGAGAGCGAGCGAGTGCACAAACAGGAGGAGAAGCAGGCTCCCCACTGAGCAGGGAACCTGATGCGGGACTAGGTCCCGGGACCCCGGGACCCCGAGACCATGCCCTGAGCTGAAGGCAGATGCTTAACTGACTGAGCCACCTAAGCATCCCTGTTTTCATGTCACTTTTCTTACTTTAAGCCATCGAAATACTGTTTCTGCTCACTTGTATTAATAGAATGACCAACTTTCCTGATTCACGTACATGAGCCTAAAGGCTTAAAGTTAACTTATAAAACAAAAATTTCTCTCTCACGTGTGCACACACACACACAGACACACACACCCCTACCTTTCCTGAGGGCTGTAATAAAAACAAAATCTCATTGCCTGCTAGTGAACATAGTGTATCACATGACTCTGATACAGTCCGAATGTCGTGTTTCACAGCCACCACAGTGTAGGATTGACATATGACATTTATAAAATGTCAGAACCCTTCCCCCAATTTTTATAGCCTATTCCCCACTAGGGTTTCACGATGTAAAATGAACTAAAGGCAACAGTGTGCTCATTAGTTGTGCCACTTCTGATACATTACGTCGACTGACAATGAACCACTGTGATATCAAAGTGCAGGTGTAAAAAATAATAAGGCAACTGCTTGTGTAACAAAATCTCACTAACTGAGAATGTGTAATAAATATGCAAGGAGGCAGTTTTTTACTCACTGAAAATGTGGCATGGTACATCAAACATAAAACCCAAGAAAGGGTTTTGACATGCCAAACTCAATTAAAACGTGTTTTCATGACTATCATCAGAGAAACTCAGTAACTTATTTGTGAATGTAAAAGGTGATTATGCAAGTACCAATAGAAGGATTCAAAGATAGTAATAGATTCAGATAGTGCCAGAAGCAGAACTAACGTCTAACTCTTGCTATCACTTTTAATTCTATTAAGTGATAGAAAACTTGTCATAATGGAAATGATTTTACTACACTTAAAACCTGTCTTAGAGATCTCCTGCCTACTGGAAGAATATATGTGTTAATATCTCACCATGAGCTGTGCCTCACTTCGCCAATGGCTCAAGATCCTAATGCTTTAATAAAAAATCCTAAAGGGGGAAACTTAAAAGAATTAACAAAATAATAAACTAAATAAAATAAATTATTTTAATAGACTTAAAATAATTAACAAAGCAAAACAGTGATAATGATTTGAATAATGTATGTTACATATTATATATGTGTGTGTATGTGTGTGTGTGTGTGTATATATATATATATATATATATATATATATATATAACCATATAACTGGTTTTACTGAGAGATAAAAAGGAAACATATGAGATCTGAAAGTTTATTTCCTATAAAATTAATTACATCACTAATTCCCCAAGTCAAGAATATATTTAGATTTTATTGCCTTTAAGAGTCATCCCCAGGAATAGGTATACCATTATAACTATAAAATCCTGAATTCAGATGACAAATACACTGGAAAAGAGTTTGTTTCATTTTGATATGTCCTCATCATTTAAGAATCAACAAAATGATTTAGTGTAATGCACCATCTGGGCAATTCCAGAACCACGTTAAAGGTTATGGAAGTAACAGCCACATTTTTTTTTTTTTTTCCAAGTAAGGGAAATGTCCATTAGAACTTTGGTGAGCTATTTTACCTTCACAGGATGCTAAGAATAATGACCAGGTAGGTAGGTTCTATTCATTGTACTCATTAAACCCTCAATTTAATTTGATAATAAAGTTTCTTTAATAAACTCTTCTCAATGATCTTTAGTGGATCATTTTGAGAAAAATACAGAAATTAGAAATTATCAAGATATCATTAACAATATTAATATCAATATTTAAGTATGGATGTTGTAGCAAATATTCCTTTCTATAATTGTTTCAGCTAATCATCTCAACAATGGTAAATAAAAGTACAAGGAAAGAACATATCACAGTCATGGTTTTCCAACTTCAGTACAAATCCAAGCCATCTACAGAACTGGTTACAAATACAGAAGTCCCGGTGTCCTTCCTGGGCATTGTGATGAGGTACCTCATGAATGGGGCTTAATATATCCATATCCATCTCTGCAGGTGATTCCGACAAATATCAACACTTGCTACACTTCTTTCACATTATTCATAAACTATTTCATAGGACATCTTTCACATTATTCATAAACTATTTCATAGGACATCATAGGACATGTTACTCACATCTTAGGTGGATTTCTAAAAACCTCTAGATAGTCTACATTCACATATTTATCACTAATAATCTTTAGGTCAACTCCTGCTTTTCACAGAAAAAAAGATAAGTATATGGGGCTCTGGAGTCACAAAAAAATGAGTATGAAAAATACTCCTTAGTTCCTCCTAGTATGCCTCTTCTCACGTTAGTCTCAGATCCTGATCATAGACCCACCCACCACCACCACCACCACTAATGCACCCCATCAGTCTGATCCATGATGTTCATTCAACTACTATGGTTTTATAACTCAAATATCAAAACTATTGTTTACCTTGTCACTGTGCCCCCAAGCCCAAGGAATCCAAGGATAATTCCTTCCTGTGGAACATAAGGCCCACTGTGATCTCGCTCTAATCTCTCTTTCTAGCAGCTTACTTTTCTTCCACTTGAGCCAAATGGTACAGTCTCCTCAAAAGGTTATAAACTTTTCAGCCTTTGGATCTTTGATCACATCATTTGCTTTATGCTAACAACCAACCCTGTAAATTTTCATCCATCTGAACGTGGTTTCATCTTCCAATTCCAGCTCAAGCTCCACTTTTTCCAACATTATATAACAACTCCCAACCAAAAAGAGAGACTGCCTTCCCTCTGGGTCCTCATGGAATCTCCTTCCATTTGACACTTACCCCACAATATATTGTATTTCATTACCTTAATTTTTTTTTTCTGCCAAATATGGTAACATTGAGAGGAGGACCATTCCTTTATCTTCTTAATTTCCTTTAGTGCTTTTTGGAAATCTCACTTTCAGGAAATATTTGTTGACTAATATAATAGAGTCACTTCTTTAGTTAGATATTAAGATCAAATTTCTATTCATAGACTAGAAGAGCTAAGGAGCAAGGAGCCTGGGTCATCTTTACAGCAGATAAGCAAGTATTTAATTATACAGGGTAGAGGGAATGGAGATTTTAAAGGGTTTTTCTATACTAAATCCTTCAGCATCACTGTCACACAGACAAATTCAGGTGTTATTCATGGCAAAATGAAATTAAACTCAACCAAATTTATTGAGTGTTTCTGCTAAGGGCAAGACACTCAGGCCTCAGGAACTGTGGGGCAGTCACTCCATGGTCTCTCAGAAACTGACACAGTGCTTTCTATCTTTCACATTTGGAATTTCTTTTTTATTGTTGAACTAATTTAAATTAGAACATAAGCACTTGTGGGACAAAGATTAGTTAAGATGTAGCCTCTTCCTCAAGGAGCTTTGAATCTAGTATTGGTTTCAAAACTCAAGCAGCCTGATACTCAGTCACTGGGTTGAAAAGAAAGGGAATTTAGTAAAATTCCAGAAGGAAAAGAAATTATATATTATGATGAAACTTAAAGCATATGGTTTATATATTCACACAGAGAAATGTAAACATAAATTTAAGGGTGTCTAGATTTTCTACATATGAAGCACAAAGTTCCTTGGTAAAAACAAAGAATTCTTGTGTCTTAAGATGGGATTATTCATTTTTTGACTTGTTCAATCAGTAAGTATCAGAGGGAATAACTGCATTCTCTCTTTCAATCAACGTGTAAGGACGGGCTTCCTGCAAAATGTTTTCTTCCATTTGTCCAGGGATAGATTCATGTGCTCAAACTTAAGTGGCTTTTTGGCCACTTCTCCTTTTGGTGAGACGGGATGGAATGAAAATCCTTGGGGCGCCTGGGTGGCTCAGTGGGTTAAGCCGCTGCCTTCGGCTCAGGTCATGATCTCAGGGTCCTGGGATCGAGTCCCGCGTCGGGCTCTCTGCTCAGCAGGGAGCCTGCTTCCCTCTCTCTCTCTCTCTCTCTCTGCCTGCCTCTCCATCTACTTGTGATCTCTCTCTGTCAAATAAATAAATAAAATCTTTAAAAAAAAAAAAAAAAGAAAAAAAAAAGAAAATCCTTTCCATTCAGGCTCTTCTCCTATTCCCAGAGGGAGAAGTTTTTGCAATAAACCACACCCCCGAACTTGGATTTAAAGGCAACATATGGGTGCCTGAGTGGCTCAGTTGCTTAAGCGTCTGACTCTTGATTTCAGCTCAGGTTATGATCTCAGGGATCTGAGAACTGTGGGCCTCTGCACTGGGCGTGGAGCCTGCTTAAGATTCTCTCTCTCCCTCTCCCCCTCCTCCCCCGTTCACACACATGGCGCACGCTCTAAAACAAATTAAAATAAAAATAAAAACAACAGAAATCACATTACTAAATATCTCCTTGAAAGCTTGAAACTGGCTACTTCCATTCTCAGCCACAACTCAACGCTCTCTCCATTCACTTGGCTATGGTCTGTTCTTCTATTATTCACATTCATTACTCTCTTGCCCACTGTATTATAGGCTCCTTTTCAGTATTAACGATAACAGTTTCTGTCATATCATCCTAAGCAATTAGCACAGCCCTGTACCCAGGTATTCAATAAATGCTAGTTAAGTGGCTGAAAATTTTAACTGAAAACACGGTGAGGACTGTGGTGTTGTGAGGATGACAGTGTGGGCTATGAGGATGTCTAAGACATAGTTCTGCTTCCACAGAATTGACATTTTAGCTGAGGAGATAGAAAACACATTCTCAAGTAACTAATCAAAGTATGATGTGCTTAGGGTCACAGAAGAGGTAAAAAGGAGGTGCCCTGAGAGCTCAGAGGAGGCAGAGATGACTTCCAGCTGTTCCATGGCCTGTGTCTGCTCAGGGCAGCGAGGATTACAGGATAAAAAGGACCATACTTGTTGCAACTGGATATACAAATTCACTAGTGGGATGAAACCGACAAATGCACAGTTTCTGTTAAAATAAAAACCGGAAGACAGACATATTGGACCCAGAAGGGGCGATACAGTCAGTGCTGGACTGTCTGCCAAAGGTAACCATGGTGCAGGAGTGTTTGGGAAAGGCTCCATGGAGAGAGATGCTCACTGTTAAGCCTTCAACAAGGGGCAGAATGACTAGGTTCAAAAGGAGGGATTTGAGGCAGAGGACGTAACACTGGCAATGTCTCATAAAGGAAGTTGAAAAGAGAAGATGCTATGCAGTTGCTTCTCTTTGTATAAATCAACCATCTGGAGCATGAGGTATGGCTCATCAATTCCCTCCAGTGAACCCTAAACAGGGAGAGCAAAGGAGAGTGGATGAAACCCCACATGGTATAAACAGCAGAGAGTGTTTGAGTCGCTCTGTTAGTGGACATATATCCCTGGACATCTTAGTCATTGACTAGGGAATGTGATGGTGTGCCCTCTGTTCCCTTGATCTTGTTGTCTCCTATGAATCTGTTAAAGCCATTATCCCTTATTTTAACTCACTTCTGACCTCTGACCCATATGCCAGAAAATGGACATATTATGTGAAACTTTTATGAAATGATAAAGGATCCTTTTAATGAAAGATTAAAAAGTGTTACAATTGTGAGAAAGAATCTGACTGTATATACTAAGGTAATATGCATCAGGAAAAATTCATGGTATTCATATTATATCTTAAGGGAAAAAAGGGTAAAATGCTTTTTTTTTTCCTCCCTAAACCTTCACACTTTGCTTGTTACAGCTCCTAGACGATGAACCCTTACATTTTCAGAACATTCTCACTGAAAAGGCATCAGACACTCCTCGGTCTATCTTTGGTTCTTATTTTGAATGGCTTCAAGATGTAGGCTGAATGTTTTTTCTTCCATTTTATATTTTGTCATTGAGGTATTTGCAAAAAAACAGAGTTCTTATTGAGTTTAACAGTTTCATTTTTATGTACATCATTGTTTTTAAGTAGATTGCTAAGGACAAAAAATTTTTACTCATACTAAAATGATATTTTTTGTTGAATAGACATAAAAATGTGAAAGTAACATGGATGAAAAAACAGTAGAACAGGTTCAACGAGTTAGCATACCACAATAAATTATGTCCAAGTAATATTACTCAGAAGTAATTTTTCTTATCAACAAGCCATAAGTATTAACTACGGTAAAGTTATCTCCAGAAACGATGTGGTAAAGGAAAAAAGCTGACAAATTATTGAATAAGAAATGCATATGAACTCTATTCTAGAATTCTGTTATAACAATTTGGAAAGATTTTCAAAACCCATTATATATGATATATAATGAAAGCTTCTAGTTTCGTTTTGAAAAGCTTCTTGTCATTTGCTTATTTCATCAAAAAAATCAGACAACCATAAGATTTTCATAATGGGTTCCTTAATTGCACTTAATATGACTGACTCTACATGGAAGACACATAGGATCCATGTATTTATATCAAAATATCACACAAACTGTGGTGCATATTAAAAGTATGCGGGATCTACTTTTGTTTTGTTAAAGTGTAGAAAATTTGTAAATAGCAAGGGTGACCTCCAGTGTGCAATAGGTTTATGCCACTGCATTTCTCAGTAACAGAAACCGTGCGTTGGTCTACACCAGTTCTCTGAGAGTGCTAAAGATAAGGGGAAAGGGAACTTACTATGTCAAAATGAGTCTGTAAGTTCAAAGCAATTGCTTTGTTTCAGGTTGCTTTCTTTCTTTCTTTCTTTCTTTTTTTTTTTTTTTTTGAGGCTTGTGATGTTGCTTGAAACCTGGAAACACAACAAACATTAAACTATGGGAAAACAAGAATCCATGACTAATGAAAGTGAGATGACTGTTTCTCTTATACATGATCTAATTAGGGCTTATTCATTCAGGGTTAGATATAAGTTGAGTTTACATTTTTTGAAATAAAAATTCAAAAAGGACACCCTTTAAATGTACCACCCTGCCATGCAAATAGGCAAATCACCTGACGTAATTTCTAGACCCGGATACTGACACTTACGCCAAATAACAAACACCACAAAAATCAAACTTTTAAAAGCTTTTCATAAAGTCTTCCAGATCAAAAGCTTTTCACAGTAGATAAAATTTCTTTTTATGAAAAGCTAATGGCTTGCCACACTGTATAATATAATTTATATTTGTCTCTAATCTCAACACAATAAAAACTATTCACATGAAAAGAAAAAGCATGATGCTTTCCTTACAGGCCAATCCAACATCACTCACTTCCACTTTTACACCGCGATAATACATATTATCCAAAACCACCAGCAGATTTTTCTTTGAAAATTTTTTATTTTCATTTCTGTACCTGATCAACAGCCTAAACTTGGGGGGGGGGGGGGGGGGGGAATGCGGTTTCTTTTCAAACCATTTTGCTAGTAAAACATCAAGTTCTGTCTTCGCTAAGCAGACCACACGAAGATCTAATTATATGGGCGCCCACCGGAGCGCCTGCTTGTCACAGTCAGTGTCACTCAAGCTCTGTCACTCTTTCCATCAGGCATCTCTACTTTCAAAGGTCTAGGCTATGGACATGAAAAATTTGCTCCAGGCTGACTCTTGGCATAAAAGGTAGAAGGCTGAGAATGAATTGTTTTATGAATATTCATAACCATCAGGGTGGACTTCTTGAAAGTCCTAGACGGGGAAAATATAACATAATTGCATGTAATCTGGCTTGCTAACATATTTTATAACATACATTATGTGTGCATGAAGCATGTATTACTAGTAGAATATAATTAATGAATTAAAATTCACATTGGTGATAATATGCTCTACTTTTAATAAACTATAAAATCCCGAAGTATGGTGTAATCTAAGAAATGATAATTATTCCTTTGGACTTGTTATGATCTATCATGTCAGGAGTCTGCATGCTACCTGCTAAGATTGTCTGAGCAGGCCCTGACATGATGGACCCTAATGGCTCCAAAGGAGCCATTATCATCTATTGTGTCAATATTTTGTGTGCTAAAGAGGATCCACAGAAGAGTTTTAAACCAGGCCTTTGCATATCAGACAGTAATGATGACTCAATCTATTATGTCAATAATATGGAATAAAAAAGTCATTCCCCTGAATGTACACAATTACAGTCGTAGGCGTGTTTTGTCAATGATCTGCTTAGAATATTCTTTGAGTACTCTCAGAAGACTGCATTTTAAGAATCTTGCTAGAGTAAGTTTTTTCTCATCCTAAAAACTGGCTTTTGAATGTCATTTTACATGCGTCAAGTATCACAAAAAGGTTTAGATCAAAATTAAATTCACCTGAGCAAAAAATCTTCACAGACTCGTTTTCAATCATTAGATTCTCCAGGCTCCCCCAAAACATTTTAGGCAACTTTGTAAATAAAGACAGTAACTCTTACTTTCCTCCCATAAGGAAATGAATCAAATTAACAATGCAGCTTTGACCTCAGCCCCCACCATTACATGTAGTTTCCTCAAGGGGCTCGATGTTGAAAATATGTCAGTACTCAACACATTATACATTTTCTAATCAAAGGAAGAAGGCCAGATATCAGAGTCTACGTCAATTTTTGAAGATATCATTACAAATGATTTTATTTTTGGAACAAGTAATTTTTAAAAATATATTAGAATAATCTACTTTACTCCTCACATTAATCTTAGAATGATTATGTCTTTGAAATACTAAGAATTATTAAATGATATTTAAGAACACAGAGGGTATCTGTAAAATATGTCAACAAGAAAAAGCACGAATTACGTCCCATATAACTTCTTTCAAAGCAACATTTTAAGATGAGGGCGAAGAAGGTAACTTTCACGGCTTCATAGTAATATTATCCTAGTTATTTGTTAAAAACCCACACTGGCAAAATGCCAGCTATATTCATGCACTGAGTCGAAGATCAAGAATTTTAAAAAATAGTATCAAACGCCTTACATTTAAAATAGGAATTTGAATAAAATGTCTCCTTTTGTAATTTTATACAAATAGGTGAGGTATCATAAAAAGTAGATAAGGTGCTTTTTTGTGTGTATTATTTTTAAGAAATAGTTTCTCAGATGTGTCAGACATGCCTAGATTTTTGAGTAAAAGAGTATTTTTTTCTTTTTAATCTTGGCTCTGTTCTTTTAAAGGAATGTTTTGGCAAAGTCGGCAAGTTCCTTAAATGAAGATCTTTTTTTCCCCCTTCTGGGTATCAGGAGACCATTTTAATTCACTCACCCGCTAAATTCTCAAAGGGACTGGTGTATATGGTAACATAGGAGCCAATATCCTAGCTATCAGTTTTCATACAGCCTAGCTGGACCTTTACATTACGGCTGCCCCACATTTATTGTTCTTTCATTGCATCTGTCAGCATTTCCTGACAGCGCATTATGGAGCACATGGCTACAAAGTCAGTATCAATCAGTCCACGATCATGCAGATATAAGTAGCAGACTATTGATAATAGGCCTTAAATCAGATCATCATGGTTTAAGCATAAGATTCTTAAAAGGCAGCAATCTCACGGGATCTCCTACTTGCCTCCACCTGTTATAAACCCTACAAGCCAGTCTCTACTGCCTACCACCTATGACTTCCCCAAAGGGGAAAAAAAAACAAAAACCAAAACAGGATCCATTAAATACACATGCACCGTAACACGTTTCACCATGTAAACTGAACCATGAAGCAAAGATGGCAATTAATACAACTTTCACTCTGTCTCTCTAAAAAAAATGTGCAGATGTATGGTATCTCCCTTTCCACTAATGAACACACCCCACCTCCGCCAACTGAGCCCCATATACACCTCACACTGACAACAGCAGTTTTGTTGTGCTTTGGAAATGTCTTACTTCAAAAGCATTTCAACTAGATATGGCCATTGAACAAGCAAAGTGAGTGAATTCATTGAGTTTAGAGGTATGCTCCACCGAACTCAAGGCACCATGTTAAAAACAAAGGCATCTAATTTTTCCCAGACATAAATAATAAAACAAAACAGGAGTTGCATGCAAATTTAGTAACATAAAATTTAAGGTGATAAACAGAATGGAGGCTGGCTTCTTGTTTAGTATTCCTTAGTTATCACCATAATTGCTGCATGTCTGTCATCACTAGCAAAAGAAAAAAGTGTCTTTCTCAGCTGCTCCCCTACTTGTTTTGTTCGCTGTATTCTTGTAAAGTGGGAGAAAATAAGTGTCATTTAATGAATAGTGCTATTCTTTGTCTGACAGCTTCATATCTGTTAGGTGTAGGAGGCCGAGTACTTTCTTTTTCTGATAATGTTTTTGACAGTGTGCTAAATTCCTCCCCCAAAAGGCCGGCATGTATATTCTGCTAAAAGGGGCTTCATCTATCCTGAATGGGTGCCCTCTTTTAACCCCCTTCAGCTTCTGTTCTTACATTAATTGAGCTGATCAGATTGAGCATATGAATTTGTCTTTGATGTATTCGTATGTTTAGTTGACGTTGCTCTCTCTCTCATTGGCAGCGGACAGAGCTCTCAGACAAATAGGACTGTTGCCATGGTAACAGGCAATAGCTAGGGATCTCTTGAAAAATATTTTTATTTCAAAATTCAAACTGGAAAATTCTCACTGGATATGGTTCTCAGTTCTAAACGTGTCATATCTAATGATGAATGCAATTAGGAATCCCACCAGTGTTTTAAATAATAAATTAGCCTAATTTTCTAGGCCTGGCATGATGACATACAAATACTAAAAAGGCGTCTTCTTTTTTAAAATCCATGACAAAGGACTTATTAATGACTTTTGTTCTTAGGATTTCAAATTAAAACGGATGGTAGGCTAATGATAGCGCTTTCTATCTGCTGAAAACCAGAGGCCTAGAGGTAAACTCATTTTTTTTTTTTTAAAGAAAAGACTTCAAGCTTCTCTGATATTTGGTTATTTCATAAAAAAAAAAAAAAGCAGGTGTAGAAATCCTTCTATAAATGTTGAAAGCTATAGCAGTTGGTAAATCTCAGTGGATAAAAAATGCCCATGGCCATTTTTAATTACTGAGCACGAAAAAAAGGAATGGATGGTAAATATAAGTTTTATAGATCACTATCATCTTACAATGGTGGAATTTTCAAATTCCACTCTTTTATTTGAAATAAGAAGAAAAAACAGCAACAAATACTTTGATACATGATATAAATTCTCGTTATTTTTAAAACAATTTATTCGTGATCAGACAATTCCAGTTATATTAACTATTAAACCCCCCCCCAAGTGGGGGCCTTGGATAACAATGAAAACCACTCTAAGTTGGACAGTTTCAAGAATCTGACATTATATGGAACATTATAAAGAGGGTTATTAAAAACAAGCCAAATTTTTCTATTCCTTAAACTCTACAATTTAACATTATTCAGTTCTTTGGTATCTGTTTTTCAAAACTGTGTTATATGTCAAACTATGGAACTTAGCTTTTTGACTTAACTAATTGGCAATGGTACATTCTTTAATTTTGAGTTATCACAGTCCACACATTAAAAGGAAAGCAAATCTTATGTATATTTTGGATTTGCCTGAAGCAAATAGATCTTCCTCAAACTTTAGAACATCAGCGCAGAAAGTAACCAACAGTGAGGTTAAATTAAATTCAAAAGGTAGTGAGTGTCTATAATACTTGAGTGTTCCCCTGTTAAATATGGCTTTACATCCGTACATATAAAATAGTTTGTGCTTAAAGCAAAAGATAGAAAAAAGCTAAACCTAAGATGTCAGCAGTTAAATTTCTATTCTTTCACTATCAACCTTTTATATAATAATCTTGTTATTATAGTCAAAATAGAAGGACTATTTTAAGTTTTTTTCTAGGTTATTCCACTAAATCACTTGAAATATTACTTTTTCATCAAAAACTGAAGTGTAGTGTTTCCCAAAATACCTCCCCCCTCCCCCCGCCCAAACACCGCATTATATGAGAATGCGCAGAAGACTAGCAAAGAACTTCTCAACTTCGTTGATAACTGAACACTTTTCCCCTTGACTGTATTCTGGTCTCTTTCATCGAAAAACCCGCAGTGACATCAGCTCATCCAAACTGACTTTAGAGTTCACATGGATAGCTGTGGCCTCCTGAAGCTCTCCTGGAGGGTGGGCACAAACTGGGAAGACCCAGGCATGCACCCCGCCCCACCTGGCCGTCCCGAAGGTCAAACCGAAATAGTTCACTCTGAAGAGGATATACCATTTCTTTGTCAATAAGGCTTTCGTTGTTTTCTGAGTTGGGGAAGTATGTCTTCTTTGCACTATCTCGGAGCGATTAAAAACCATTTTAAAGGGTATCTTTTCTTGGTTTTGGAACTACCAAGGTAATTCATAGCCATCACCCAAAAGCCAAAAGCCAAAAAAAAAAAAAAAAAAAAAAAAAATCTTCCCGGCATCCCTTCAGCTCCGAAGCTAACCACCCCACTCGAAAAGAACTACCAACTTAAAAATCAATACTTGGTTATGTATCCTTTCAGACCTCTTCTTACTAAAAGCCAATTTGAGAGCACCACTTTTCATATACCTTCCACCTTCGGACCCACGATAATACGTGGTATGAGAAAGGAAAAGGACAGCAGGAAAATTTTTGATTCTTGTTCTTATGTCTACACTAGGTAGAGTAAGACTGGAGAAACAATACTGTTTTTCGCAGTCACAATCAACAGCCAAACTCTGGAGCAGGGAGGAAAGGAACTCCGTTCCTGCTCCACCACCATCACGAGCCTCCAAAAGCCTGAAAGCCACAATCCTCCATGTCCTCCCAGGCTCCCGTAGTCTGAGTGCCACTGCCCTGCCCCGGATGTGACTGATCATCCGGAAGTGAGAATGCGCACCCCTCACCCGAGTACCACATTGCCATGTTGGGTTGTAGAAGGAAAGCCCTGCCTTTCAGTGTTAAAAATATTTTGAAAATACAAAGCAAGATGATGCCAGTTCCTTTCTTTTGCTCAGCAGCACAGTTCTACTCCAAGTACACAGTGGCTCATTGACTTTGGCGCTCAAGGGTTAAATCTGCTCCCTAGTCGTCCAGCAAGCCAAAATAAAAGCTAAACACGTTGTTACTGAAACCTCTGCTGTATTCCACAACCCTCAGAAAATACAAGGCAGCACCACGCAGTGGAAAGAGACCTAGATTTGGAATCAGAATGACAGGGTCAGACATTTCTCACCAGCACTCAGACCTTTATCGACCTTCCTGAGTTATAACATCTTCCTCTATAACATAGGGACCATGGTATCAGCCTCCTCCTACAGTTATTGTGCAGGGAAAATGAGGTAACAAATACGAATGTTTTAAAGTGTGCTTTATTTTTTTTTTTTTAAAGATTTTATTTATTTATTTGACAGAGAGAGATCACAAGTAGACAGAGAGGCAGGCAGAGAGAGGGAGGGAAGCAGGCTCCCCGCCAAGCAGAGAGCCCGATGCGGGACTCGATCCAAGGACCCTGAGATCATGACCCGAGCCGAACGCAGCGGCTTAACCCACTGAGCCACCCAGGCGCCCCTTAAAGTGTGCTTTAAATATACATAGCTTGCACTTGAACCCGACGTTCTCTATGTTTTAAAAACTTAAAACCAAGCATATTGGTTTTGCTATGTAAGCTACGTTTCTCCATAAAATCTTCAAATTTATACTTAACAATCATGGATAACTAATGTAATTTTATAATCTATCACCTTACAATATAAAATACCTTCAACTTTAAAACCTATTACTTATTATGAAAAGTAGTTTTCTTCTATACCATGATTAACTTAAAAATGTCTAATTCCTATGTACCATTTGTTTTCTGCAATGGAAGATGATTTTGAATTCATTATTTTAGAAAGAGAAATTACTCAAAGGCAAAAAATTAAATGTTCTGGGACGCCTGGGTGGCTCAGTTGATTAGGCCACTGCCTTCGGCTCAGGCCATGGTCCCAGGGTCCTGGGATGGAGTCCCGCATTGGGCTCCTTGCTCCGCAGGGAGCCTGATTCTCTCTCAGCCTCTGCCTGCCACTGTGCCTGCTTCTGTATGCGCTCGCTCGCTCTCTCTTTCTCTGACAAATAAATAAATAAATACAATCTTTAAAAAAAATTAAATGTTCTGATTCAGTAAATTATAATTACAAAAACTGCTTAAGAGGAATACATAAGAATTTATTTTGATATAAAATTTCTACCTTGCCTATTTCAGAAAATTTAATTAAGCTCCATCATTAATTATATCTCTTATAGATGATAGGTAAACATATATACTATATCTACGTATATATAGGAGATACAAAATTAGGCAAGATGGCTTTAAATACACAAAGCAGCCCCCTCAATTATAAGTGGATTATATCTGAACGTTTACTGTAAATTGCTTATTAACAACCTGGGAAATATCTTCTCACAGAAACGATACTAATATGATGTGGTGGGCCCAGGTTACCCTGGAAAAAAAATCCAGCTGACCATAATTTACCCCAGAGATTAATAACCTTATAGGAACAAGAATTTCTTATAGATAATACACATCTGCTCTTGCTGGCAACACCAGGTTCTTTCACTGATTATTGGAGAGCTGGAAAGTCTGAGTGGTAGAACAGGCTGAGCTCAGAGTACGGAGAGCAGATGCCAACTTACTTACTTTTGGGGGAAAAAACCAAACTCAAAAGATCAGGAACAGGAATAAAGAATGGTGGCAGAAATAGCCCGCTATCTGCTGATATGTAATAAAAGGTTAATAATTAAAGCTAAAAGAACACGCAGTAGCAGAACTAAGCAGGCTGAGATTTGTGCGCTGAGAAGAGGTAAAGGAATTAGGATGGGACCAGGAGCACTGGCACTACAGGAGCAGCAGTAGGAGGAAAAAGAGGGACTGGCTTAGGAAGGATGTTTTCCTCCTCGTACCACCAATTCTGGTCCCCCTGGAGGTTGTCCTGGGTCAGGCATCCATCAACCCAGGAGCAAAGTGAGAAGCACCAGGAGAAGCCTGTGAGTGAGGTAGGTCCATCTGTATAGATGGTAGAGCTGGAGCCCGTCCTGCAGGAGACGGGGAGAGCATCAAAGTTCACGTGCTATGATTGGAAAGCAGAGGGGTACACAAAGCTACAGTGTGTCTAGGAATTTGTGATCTCAGTGACAAAAGCAAGAAGGACCCAAGAATGGACAGGGCATTTAATCTCTCCCTACCTCCGAGCCAAGCGAGTGTGTTGGGATGCCACATTCTCCTAGCTCTCTTCCTACTCCACTCCTGTCTTCTCTCAGTGACCCAACAGCATCGTCCTCCTCCCAAGATCACATGCCAGTGCCCAGGGCCTCAGGCCTCAGTCAGAATGTCCCTCATAGGCTCCATCACAACTTATAAATATCCTCTGAACTACCATCACTGCCACAATAATTCTGCTCCCGGTCATTGCTTTAACTTCCATGTAACCACATCCATCTCTTACTCCATCTTCCTAGAGGTCTTAAAGCATCTCCAACACAGAATGTACTGAAAAGAATTCTTGATTTCTCCCCCAAATTCCATCCTCCCTAGGTTTACTCATCTCACTAAATCACACCCTCATTCTCATAGTGGTTCATGACAATAGCCTGGGAGATATCCTTGATTTGTTCCTCTCAAACTTCACATTCAATCCATCAGCAATCCTTCAAGTTCTAGTTTTCACGTGGTTTGACTCCACATCATCAAAATGGCTGCCAGAGTCCAGTCACTTCTCAACACCGCCATCAACCTAATTTCACCTGGGACTGTGGTCCCTGCATTCTACTTTTTCTCTTCTACTCTTTCACCCTTACAGTCTTTTCATAGCAATCAGAACAATGCTTTGAAGGTATAAGAGTACACTCTCTTCAAGCTCAGTACCCTCCTAAGACTTGTTATTACATAAGATCAAAGCTTTCCTATGTGATTTGACCTCTGGTCACCTCTTTGCCTCCTCTCCTTCTTCCCCTCTCATTTAGCTCTAGTCACAATGGTCTTCTTGCTCATCCTGGACCATGTGGAGCTTGTTTCTTTCTCTGAGCAGAATGGCAGATGCGCTATTCTCTCTGCCTGATGTGCTCTTCCCCAGACATTTTCAGATTAGTCCCTTAGGTCATACAAACAACATTTTCCCACAAATGCCCTCCCCTAGTTATCTTACCTGAAGAGTCACCTGTTCACCATACCCTTATGTGGTTTATTTTACATAGTCTTTTTCCGACCTGACAGTATGTTCATATTTATTTACTAATCAGTTTATTATCTACTCTATCACTAGAAAGTAAAGGTACCTTCTTTATGAAGGTAAGGATTTTGTCCAAATTCCTCTCTATTGCCCACCCCCTCCAGCTAGAATCATCCTGACCTAGTAGGAACTCAGTCTATGTATGATAACTGCTCATTTTCACATTTCAAATCAATTGCTTTACAATGGAAAAAAATATTAGTTACTCATATTGACACATAAAAATCTTGTTTTGCAAAGGGAAAATACTATGTTACATGGCCTTTAATCCATCTTTCAGGATATTACTTTGCATGATTATTTTTCTTATAGTGATCTTCAAAACCAGTTATATCTTTCAAAATCAATTAAGACCTTTAAACATAAGTACTTTCTTCAATTACATGGTAGGAGAGGGGAAAAATGAAAAGGCTGACAAATTCTTTACTCTTATGCTTTTAAAATGTGTTCTGAAATTTAGGCAGTAATTACGTAACTCTTCCTACTGAGACTTTGTTAAAAAATTTACTATTTGACAGTCTATGTCACAGTTTTTCACACTGTATCTCGAGTTATGAACAGAACTATAAATGGCCTACTGCTATAATCTGGAGTAGAAATTCCAAGGATAAAGAGTTTATTTATATTAATGGGTTAGATATCATCAAGTCATTCACTACCTAGAAGCACCTTAAATAAATGCTAAAGTGCTTTGAGAGTTATAAAACTGAAAGCTACATTTCATTTTTTTATACCATGTACTCAAAGTTAGCAGCATGAATATTACTTAGAAAAACCCTGATATTTATAGTGCTTACTTTGTACATGTACTATTTGAAATAGTTTATTTGATGAATTCACTTAATCCTTGTAACCACCTTAAAAAGTAGCTCCATTTTACAGATGAAAACACTGAGGCATTGAAACGCTGGCTGCCTAAGGTCACACAGCGAGAAGGTGATAGAGGTGAGACTTGAACCAAAGCTATGTGGATTCAAAGCATGTCAATTTAAATACCAAAGAGTCATACCATGTGCACTTTGCTCCACGATTTCTGCCCACAAAGTGTAATTTAGTTAGCAAACAAAAGCCAGAAGTTCGTATGTGTAAGAGATTATCACTAATAAGTATTTGTTCCTAAGAGTATACTTTGAAGCTGCTTTATATACTAAGCACCCTCTGCTCTGAAATGGCTGTTTACAGTGAACAATTTACCCATCTTCTAGTTGTCTTTAATTCTTTTAAGGTCCATTTGTTAAAATAATGTTTAATAGAAAAAAATTCTTTTTTTTTTTTTTTTAAAGATTTTATTCATTCACTTGACAGAGATCACAAGTAGGCAGAGACGCAGGCAGAGAGAGATGAAGGGAAGCAGGCTCCCCGCCGAGCAGAAAGCCCAATGCGGGTCTCGATCCCAGGACCCTGGGATCATGACCTGAGCCAAAGGCAGAGGCTTTAACCCACAGAGCCACCCAGGCGCCCCAGAAAAAACTTCTAATTAGCAAATTTAAAACTATGTAAAATTCCCAGAAAAGCAAGACTTCATCATAAACTAAGTTACAAATGACTGTAACTTACAAAACTTCACAATTAACTTGATTTCTTACTCTGAATTCCAAACAAACTATGGGCATCTTATCAACACAGAAATATTATTTTAAATGGGATTTTATTTAATTTGTATAGGTCAAACCCCACAAAAATTTCAGGAGCCATGCTAATGATGAATCTTGCTTTTAGGATGTTAGAGACTGGAATTTTTGTTGATTTTTTTTTCTTCTGATTTCTAGCAATTTTGAGATCATTCTCTTTAGGGAAGAGGAACCACAAAGATTAAAAAAATATTTGAGGTTTTAAAAATCTTTTCAAAACAGAGCAATACATAGATAGTGAGCCACAAGAGGCAAAGAGTTCCTGGTCATTTATTTACCCTTTACTATCTTAAATTTCTTTGTCATTGACATAGCTTCTTTTTAGGGAGATAACTAAACAGACCCCAAAATAATAGTTTGCAATAATTTAAGGCATGCCCAAACTACCAGAAATGAATAAAGTTTAGCCATCTATAAACTAACTGCCAAAGAAAGCCATCATCTTTTAAATAAATGTATAAGCTAATATTTTAAAAAATCACTAGAAACTTCCTATATGTTAGATTGTCCAATACTCTGCATTCTACAGGCATGCTTTGCACTCCAGCTGTAGCAGTAAAATTACTGAAACTGTAATTCTCTTAATATTTAAATAATATATTAAAATTTAATTTTCAGCACCTGGAAGAATCTGTTTTTGTGCCAGCAAATGAGGTAGCTGGGCCTGGAGCTCCTATACATATGGGACTCAAAAACAACCTATCACAAATAATTACTAAGCTAGAGCAGCTGTAGTCACCACAGTAGTCATTTAAAAATCAGGTCAAAGTTGCTTGAATTCTTTTCCATTTTCAAGATACTGAGTGCATAAATTCAGTGGTGTTTATCTTTTCCTATTTCCTGCATTTTGTAAATTATTTATTTTTACTGATAATTGTAGATTGGGGTGGAAAGGGTAGCAAGGACATCTTGTGAGCATTTTTTTTTTTAAGTTGGGCATGTTAAAAGAAATTACGCTCCTGATTTCTCCGCTTCTTTAAATGGCTTACGTTAGTGTCTGATCCAAAACCATAGGCATTTGTTAAATCTGCTTACAAGAAGGATTAGACTATATTCTGGGAATCAACAACAACAACAAAAACTAAGGCATATTAACTGTTGTATATATGCAGCTTTCCATACACATGTGTATATAAAAGGAGTCTAAATATAGACACACCCGTCACTAATGAGATATTCTTCTAAGTATTCTCTATAACTTTTCAGATCATGATGCCACCTGGTCTATGTGTTAAAGAGAAAAAACTTCAAGGTTTTCATTTATTAAATTTGGACAAATTACTGGGTGAGGAGAAGAGTGAACTGAAGATTCAAAAACATTTTCTATTTTATACACTTTCATTCACACCTAGGAAAATAAAACTGTTTTAAAGAATGTCTTACATTGACACAAATTCCCAAGTTCATAACCCTTTCTGGAGTTGGGTAGGTAGCCTATCTCTCCTCTTCCAGGCTTCAGCATTCCCAATGTACTTAACTGAAACAAAAACTCGGGAGAGCATGGGGCATGTTAGGATTTTTTTCTACCACTTCAGTGAGATGCACATTGCTTTACCCAAAAGCTCTAATAAGAAGAAAATTAATTTAAAAAGTGTATTTAGTATAAGGATGGCAATGGCAATAAACTCCTTTGAAAGAAAAATTTTAATTGCTTCCAGTTATTTTTAGATTTCCAATCAGATTCTTGGACATGAAAAAAGGTCTAAATGTCTGCTTTTGAAAACATCAAAAGACATGCTATACCTGATATTTAGAAAGAAAATAAATTAAGATTTTTATTGATGGAGGAAAGATGGGAATTAGGGGATAGGGAAAAAAATGTACCAAGAATTTATACACTATTACCTTCAATCATTTTGATGCAAGTCATTCATACCACCACCATGCTAACAAGACATCCAATTTACTAAACAATGAATACTGAAAATACATTTAAAAGGTACAAATGACTGTCCAAAGAATGACACTGAAAAATATTAAGTAACAGCTCTACCTCAAGATAAGCCTCACCATTAAAGAGTTTTAATGAAGAGAGCCTTCAAAGGCTAAATCAGGAGGCATTGATTAGATTGCCTCTAACTTCGTGTTTTGACACCTTCGTCTTTCGTGGCATTATATTGTCTCTGTGCATCTTACAAAGGAAGCATTTTACTAGGCCCACACAAGAACAGGAGACAGCAATGCTTATAAAAGAGACTGTCAAGGGTGTGAGCCAAAATGGGTCTCATTTGGATTTCAAGTGAAGAAAACTCCTAATGCATTTCATTACAATGTATGCGAACCTCTGAAAAGAAGGATGGATTGGGATTCTCATCCCTATTAATTTATTGAAATGGATTCAGTTTTTTCTTGTATATCAAGAGAGACCATGTGTTTCAAGCAAGGTAACAATATTATAGTCCCAATAACCAAATATGCTATGATTCAGTATGCCCTTCTGTGAGATAAAGAGGATGCAATTTTCTTGATAATTGGGATTGGAGTTTAAAAATAAATCCTACAATAGCATGGCAACAAATAAATATTCTTTGTTACTATCAGTTTTAAAGATATGATCAAGCTGCTATACAACACAGGGATTGATTCAGCCTTTGTTACCAGAGCAGGCTTTTTGCCATTTGAAATCCTATTTTTTCCCCTTACTACTGTCATTCACATATTGACTTTTTATTTCATTGAGGAATTACATGCATGATGTAATTAGGATAACACCAATGAAAGTCATATTGTATTAAAAGATAGTGAAAAGAGAATGAGACAAAGTCACAGCATTTTAGGCACTGTACTGTAGACCATATGTGTGTGTGTGTGTGTGTGTGTGTGTACAGTGTATATATACATATATACAGTGTATATACACATATATATGTGTATATATATATGTACATATATATATACACTGTACACACACACACACACACACACACACCTTCATAAGAATACTCTAGTCATAAAGGCACCTACTAAGTAATTCATGGTTTAAAAAAAGTACTTATATTTGGCTGATTCTCCAACTTCAGTAGAATGATACCCACCATTCAAAAAATTCAATCTCTAACCACAGAGAAATGCCACATGATCTAATGCTCTTAGACATTCTAAATAATTTCATAAATTCACAGGATTACAAATATAAGACATATGCTCTCATTGCTCTTTAACACCATTAACATTTAGAGATGATTGATTATGTTATACCAATAACATTCAGTGAATTCAAAGCTGATCTATTTTTTATGTAAATCATACAACCTGCTAGTCAAATTAAAGGTTAAATATACATAAAGTCTTAGAATAAAATACAGATAATCTTTCACATAGAACATGGACCCATGATATACCTACTCCAACATAATAGGAACCATGGATTCGCACGTTGCTTACTAATTAAATCCAGAAAAACAGCATGAGCATGTCCTCCTTATGATATTATATGTTTTCTTCCAAATGGGATTAATATATCCATAGCTAAGTAGAGTTACAAAATATAGCTAGAAAACACAATTGGAAATAAATGTACATTTACAAACTTGGAAAGAACCCTCTATAAACAAATTCATATTCATCATTTAAATTTTCCCATAGATATAACTATAAAACAGGTGCATTGAGAGCACACGTAAACCAAAAACTCAGCATATGTACATACATGTTTTATGTATGTGTGCATGCATATGTTCCTTAAGCAAGAGAAAACCATATACAAAAACAGCAAATCTCAACATTAGTATGTGATTATTTTTATAAGAAAGTATACATCTCCCTGTAATACATACAATAGAGGAATTTTTTGATGAATTGTAATTAAATTAGAATGATGCATGTTTCTTATTTTTATCTTGACAGTTCTTGTATTCTCAAGCAGAGCCCATTACACACAAATATACAGCAGGTTACTTGCTGAATAATGTATTTCAAGTACTTAAAATTACTGGGGTGTTGCCTAAGATCTACATGTGAATACATATTTTGGTCTTAATTTTCATCACCGCATTTCTACAACTGAATATATTTTATATCCTACTTACAAAGCAGTTAATATCAGATTTTTTTTCAGGACATAACAAAGGTAATAATACTATCTTTATGATATAAACTTTATGACATTCTGAATAAAACTGACAAGTATAAAATCTGATCCATAAAATAAGTGATATACTTATGTTAATTCACCTTTTTAAAGATATTATGTGTTGCTCCGTTTTTTTGACAAGGCTTCCATTCATACTAGAGACATGTTGAAAAACACTATATTTTCTCTCAATAAGGAAAATCACTTTACCCACTATCATGCTTGTTCTGTCTCAATAAAAAATCAATCATCAAATGCTTGCTTCCAAGTTTTACTTGTTAAACTGCCAATTTATGCATACAGTTTGGCTCAGCAGAATTTCACTCAGCACCATTTCTTTCATTATTATAATTTTGCACATCTCATAAAATGTCTTAAACTTAGGGGTTAATGGAAGTTACGGAAGTTTCTATGTGCTTCTACGTAGCATTTGAGATTTATAGTGAAAATAGAGTGGTGGGATATCGTTTCAAACCATCATTTTTAAATAAAAAGAAAAACTATATCTTTCTGGGGTTTTTCAAAGTAATAAAGGCCTGATTGATCCCACTGACTAAGGCAATTGAATCGGTTGTCTAAATGGTAGTAACGTCAATGTCAGATATGTGGTTATCTTTTCATCTGGGCCCATTCTTGAATGTAAAAATCAGATGTTTGAAGGACATTTCACTGACCTGTTATGGCCTCTACGACTCTCAAACACAATACTAGTATTCCTTATATAAGTGCCACATTTTGGATAAAAACCGTTTCATCAATGATGCCTTTGCGACATCTGGCGGTCTTTGGGATATATAAAAATTACTTTTTGTTTTTCCAAATCTATCGGTACTTGAAATTCCAGTCCAAAAGCCTTTGATACCCCCTAGCGGGGGCACAAAAGCACTCTGGCCTGTAAGCTAGGACGTGGACTACCATGAATCCATATGGTGCAAAAGGTCACAAATCTTGAGATGTGGTGACATCATGACAATAAGACACTTTCTAGACAGAAGCTGACCCATTTTGAATATAAAAAGGACCCTGATCACATGTTCCCACACATTTAAAACCATAGAGAAAAAAGAAATATGCTAAGTGCTCTACGCCGAAGCTGAACACTGATGTTTGAGGGTACCTATAGTTCTCACACTCAAGGAATACTACCCAGAGATTTCCAGCAAGATTGCTTTAAAGGATCTAAGAGTCCTGGTTTTTTATAAGTTGCTGCTCAGTAAATGTTAATAAGCGGGGGAGAAGTGGCTGAATCACAGGATGCATGTTTCCAGGCAATCTTCGGTTCCTTTTTAAATTATTAATCCAGCCATACTGAAGCTTGTTTTAGAATGTTCTGCCTTTATTTATATTTTCAGCAAAGCACAGATCTTAAATACTATTTGATACAGAAGAAAAAACTGTCCTTTGGATTTTTATTCTTGTTCTGTAGGCAATTCAGCATAAGGAAGGGGGAATAAAAACTCACTTCCATCTCTTCATCGTACTTTCTACAGGTGTATTTGTTGTCCACGTTGAGAAATCAAGACTTTGTTAATTCCTTGCTCAGCAGGAGAAAACTGCGGATGCTATACAGTTGATTTGTTTCTTTATTCTGAATCTTGGTCAAGTAGCATGTATGACAGCAGTGGGACCAAGTTCAAGTATACTATGTTGATTCTACATTTTCAACTTCCTTTCCAGATATTTGTTTGAAAAAAATCTGTATTACTTTGGCTATAAATTAATACTTTCAAGGGGTTTTCCAGAGGGGAAAAAATCTCATGTTTTCCAGCTTTTGTTTTACAACAAGTTTAATATTTAATATGTAATATTCAATTATGTAATATTTAATATGTAGTATGTTTATTATGTAACTCATTTTTAAATATGTAACTCATTTTTTATTTTTTCAAATATTAATAGTCATTATAAAAGACACTAGATTCATTTCTCCTGACATGGTACCAACATTTATCTTATTTATGTATGCATCAGTGAGTTGTATCCAAATATATCCTTATTTCATAATTTTCATTCATAAAGAATATATAAAAACTTTTTCCTGTAGAAATTACATAGAATTTACATGTAATTATAAAAAGTTTCATGTATATTAAAAAGTTCTCAGGTGTGTGTCTTCCATTAGTTATATACTACTGTTATGGTGGCAATAAGTTCCCTTGATTTTATTTGTAGATCAAAATTTGAAATGGATATAGATATTTATCTGCTAAACTTATTCCATGTTCCCCATTTTAACAATGCAGAATTATACAGAATAATAAAGTAAACAGAAATTGATATTGTATTGTCTTGTCATTGTTTAAAAGGATCTTTTCTGAGAAAGTAATGGGATATCAAAAATGCCAGTGTGTATTATTATTAAAAATAAATAAGAGGAAAAAAGGAAAATGATCTATTATCACTATATTATTTGCTAATACTGTAGACTACAACAGATGGCTTGATAAATAACAAAAACTATAATGAGATGTACTAAGCAAAATAATCATTTACCTTTCTTTGCCCCAAATGCATTTTAGTAAAATAAACAGTACAATGGAAGCTAGAAAAAAGTGACCACAGACATATCTTTACAGTAATGACAAATTTTTTCAAATGTTAAACAATAATTTTGAGCAATACCAAATACGCAAGCCTTCTATCCATACTTGGATACAAAACTAGCAAAATGTATATCAAATATGATGGCACATACAGACAAAGAATTAAAGTCATAATCCTAAAATATATTTCATTGTTTTGTAGAGTCTATCTTTTAGAAATAGATTTATAGGATGTTATGGAGAAATTTTACCATGTAACTTCCAAGAGACACAACAAGAATTATCAAAATAAATCCTGTCTTCAACTGTCAATACAAAGAAATGGGAATTTTGCCACATTATCTATATATTCATTAAAGTTATGTTGTTTTGTGAGGGCCACTGTGGAAGCAGCAAAGAGGAGAAGAGACACACAAGAATTAGGAAAAGTGAGAAAATAAAATGGAAATAAGCAAACAACTAAAAATAGAAGATGTCAGACGTGGAAGGCATTGAGAGAGGTCCAACATAAGCATAATTGGTATCCCTAAAGAAAAGAATCAAACACAGGAATTGGGGAAAATATCTGAAGATATAATTTATGAAAACTTAATAGAAATAAAGACTTGCACATACAGATTGAAAGAACACATTGCCTTGGGAAAAGGGATACAGAATGATAAATACCAAGACATATGTTGGTGAGAGAACACAACTTCAACGATGAATAAAACAATTATTTCACCTTTCAGGTAAAAATATCAAGTTACTAAAGGCAAAAAAGATGGGCTGGCAGAAACAGCAGGACTATGGCTATCAAGGTTTTTGAGAAACAAAGCAATAGTAAATACACAGTTAGTCAAACTATTCTTTAGGAATAAAGACAACACTTACCATAATGAGTACAGGGTGATGTATGGAAGAATGGAATTACTATATTGTGTAACTGAAACTAATATTACACTATATGCCAACTAAGCAGAATTAAAATAAAAACTTTTAAAAAACAGGGAAGAAGAACAAATGCAACAAACACAAAATATTTAAAAATGCAATATTTAAGAAGGACAACTGGTATGATCCCATTTGAATAAACTAAGTCTGAACTTAGGCTGAGAAGTAAATGGAGAAACCATGGCAAAAGGATAATAATGAGAACTGAATCCATTTAAATATACAAGTAAGTTTAAAATAACTATGAGAATTATAATTATGAAACAGAATGTAAATGCTAAAACCAACATAATTTAAGAATAATACAAGCAAAAGTTTCTCAAGAAGAACTTAGCAAAAAGGTTGAACTTATGGTGGGTACTTTAATTTTCTTATCTTCTGTGTGGGAGCGCAAAAGGTATTCTTTAATTAATTACCAGCATACTCAGAGTTATGACTGTAAATAATAAAAGAACCAAGACAGTATTTTCAATTAAAATTAGGTGGTGAAGAATGGGGGAGGTTAAAAAGGAAAAGAAGGAGGCAATTGAAGATACTAATTTTACCATTAAGCATTGTGGGGAGTCAATAGGTAAAACCAAAGAAATATGATTAAGTATATTAAGCAAAGTTTTAGATATAAAGGGTAGCCATTAGAAGAACTAATATCAGAAAACAACCACTTGCTGAGGAAGTGGAGTGCCTGGAGGACATGGAAGGGGAGACGTACCTTTCATTATTCATCTATGACTTTGATTTTTACCCTACATCAATGGTTTTGCTTACTCAAGTTAAGTACTTTTTGAAGGTTGAAGATATCCCACATATCTTCAATAGGATTCTTAATAACAAAAGACAAATCTGATTATATTGATCCCTCCACCCACGCTTACCCACTAAAGCATTCTTCATTTAAGTCTCCAAAACCTTAAAGCACTTCACAACCTATGCTGGTTTCTCTCTATGACCTCATGGAGGACTGCTCTCCACCACGCCTTCTTTATTACTTCCACTCTGGGCCCTTCGCAATTCCTTGAAAGCTCTATGCTTCTTCTTGCCACCAACTCATACCTGTGCTATGCAGACAGTCCAGTGAGCCCCAGATTACATTTTAGTATGGGTAGCTAGGGTACACTGAAGAGTTACTTAACCAAGAGTAAATTAATGTTTCCCATAAAAAGTGATACCATAGCTGAGACCGGGAGAATAAATAGAAGTTGAAGGAAAGCTCACGTGAAAGCTCACGTAGAGTAAGAGGTCACCGAGAAGAAGGTATTATAAAGGGAAAAGCCTGTCAGTAAGATATGTTGAGAAATTGACTGAAATGTGATTGAATCAAATTCAGTAAAATACTAAGGGGATAATGCACTTCAATGGAGTTTCATTCTGGTAATACAATAATGACTTTGAATAGGATTCTAAATAATGATTTTCTACACTATGAATCACATAACAAAATATAGTTAAGTTTTGTTATATATCTAAGGCCTTGAACAGTTTCTGATGTACATTAGGCATACAAAAAATAGTTGGTGAATTAACGAATCTGAATAGCATGAAGAAATAGTCACATTGTGATCAGATTATTTCAAAACTTAGAGTTAACCAAGTGAAGCCCGGTCATTATTACCTTAATATTAACAACCAACAGATTGCTTTGCTGGCAGTGTCTACATTATTTTAAACCTAATATATTTTAAAATGTAGAGTTCTGAGTCGGGGAAAATGGTCTAAGTTTGTTGTAGCTGACCTCTCACACTGATACAACTAAGGACATAGACAAAACAAGGAACAAACACAACATTACTCAACAACTATGAAAAGCAGACACTAGCATGAAGTTTAGGGAGTAAAGTTTAAACTTGAATAAAGACCAATATGGTGGCAGTAAATTTTTTAGGTTCTTTTCCCCTTCTTTTTCACTCCAAAGGAGGCTGAATCAGGGACATTGTGAGCAGGCGTAATAAACAAAAACTCATAGATGCCCAACCTTCTGGCCAGAAGAGCAGAGAAAAAAAATTCCTTATGAGCCTGGTAGTTGAATATATTTCTGTTTTTTTTTTCTTTTTTTCTCTTCTGGTCCGTTCCATGGCCAGCTTAACCTTCCATATACATTGTCATGTTAGCAGCAGCAGGAGCACCTAAGACAGGGAGAAAACTGTCTTCTAGATAGAGGAATCAGGGGAAGAGATGCCTATTGTGCAAGAATGTTGGTTGCACTTCTACATTCTCCTTTCTTCCTTGCCATTTCACCCTAAGGGCAGTACCAGGAATAGAGAGCTGTGTTACAAAGAAAGAGGCTTAAACTCTGAGAGAACCCAACTCTTCTGGCCAAAGGACCAGGAAAAGAGGGCCCCTGGAAGCCAGGAAGTATGGGTGGGGGGCGGTGGAATCTTGAGAGAAAAAGAGCATGTATTGGGGATTCCTAATTCTATATATAAATCAAAAGAAGTCTCAGGCTCACTCACAAGCTATGCATGTGCATAACATACGCAAAGAACCACAGCAAAGGCTTCAGGATCTGAGCTATACAATATCAACACTACCCAAGTAGAAGACTGATGCCTGAATGGCTCATATGAGGGGCAGAACCGGAAAACTGAACTGACACTGCAAATAACACCCAGAGAAAGTGAAACAAAACTTATGGTCTGATTCTAACTGGATTAATTGCTTGCTAGAAAACAACAAAACAAAGCAAATTGACAATCTCCAGAGTATTATAAAAGAACCCAGAGCTCACCACAATACTAATGTCTAGGATACAACACAAAATTATTCAACATAACAAAAAAATCTGACCAACTCACAACAACAAAAAAAGACAATCAACAATGCCAAACCTTAAATGACCAAAATGTGAGAATTACCAGACTTTAAAAGCAGCTATTAAAACAATGCTTAATGAAGTATGAATACTCTTAAAACAAGTGGAAAAATTGAAATTCCCAGCAAAGAAATACATTATTTGAAATAAAAACTTTAAGGAATGGCTCAACAAAAGAATACATATGACAGAAGGAAGAGTGAACTTGAAGGTAGCTGTGTTAAGCTCAATAATGGTCTCCTAATGTCCACAGCCTACTCCCTGAACCTATGAATGTTACCTTGTGTGGCAAAAGAGGGTACAGGTAAGAGTGAAGCAGTACTTTTGGATGAGAAGATAATCGTGGATTATCTGGGTAGGCCTGATATAATCCCAGAGGTCCTCATAAGTAGGATGCAGGAGATGAAAGAGAATGCAACGTGATAAAGAAGCAGGGATTGTAGTGATGCAATCTGAAGATGAAGAAAGAAAGAGGGACATTAGAGAACGATTAAAAGGGCCAGTTCACCAAGAAGAAACAATAATTCTAAAGGTGAATGGTTCTAACAAGTGAGTTCTAAGATATTTGAAGTGAATCTGGTAAAACCGAAAGGAAAAAGAGAGAAGAGGTAGATAGGAAATAAGAAAAAATATAGAAGACTGGGAAAATCTGAACATAACCTGACTCTCATTTATAGAACAGCCCACCCAACAATTGCAGAACACATACTTTTTTTCTAATGTACATGAAACATTCATTAAGACACCATATTTTAGGCTGTAAAACAAAATTTAAGATATTTAAAGGAGGGGCGCCTGGGTGGCTCAGTGGGTTAAGCCTCTGCCTTCGGCTCAGGTCATGATCTCAGGGTCCTGGGATCGAGCCCCGCATTGGGCTCTCTGCTCGGCGGGGAGCCTGCTTCCCCCTCTCTCTCTGCCTGCCTTTCTGACTCCTTGTGATCTCTGCCTGTCAAATAAATAAATAAAATCTTAAAAAAAAAAGATATTTAAAGGAATCAAAATATACAAAAAATGTTTTCAGACCAAATAATTAAATGTTTTCTGACCAATTAAATTAAATTAATTAAACAATTAATGTAGAAATCAGTAATGGAAGGATATCTGGAAACTCTCCAAACATTCAAAAATTTAAAACACAAATAACTAATGGCTTAAAGAGGAAGTCTCAAGGGCAATTTAAAAATATTTTTAGCAAAGTGAAAATGAAAATCCAATACATCAAAATTTGTGGGACACAGCTGAAGTGCTCAGACGAATATTTGCAGCTTTATTATTTGTACTTGAAAATCTCTAACCAACAGTCAAAGCGTCTACCACAAGAAATTAGAGAAAAAAGCCTAATAAAAGGAAAGAAATAATAGAGTAGAAATCATTGGCACTGAAAGCAAAACACAAAAACAGAGAAAGTAAGTGAAATCAAAAGTTGGTTCCTTAACAAAAAAAAATCAGTAATATTGATCAATTCTACTTAATCCCCCCAACCTTAGAGACAGAGAGAAAAAAGAGACACAGAGAGATAGGCCAACCTAAGAGAAAACACATGATTTACTACTCTCAGAAATGAAAGTATCACTATAGACCTTACAAGCAGGAAAGGGATAATAACTGAGTATTACAAACAATGTAAAACATATTACTTTGACTATTTATATGAATTGGACCAATTCCTTGAAATACAACCATAATAACCTATTTAAGAAGAAACAGATAACGAAAATAAACATATCTCTTATAAAAAATAAATTCAGAGTTATAAGTCTTCCAAAACAAAAACTCCTAGGCCCAGATAGTTTCACTGGTAAGCTGAACCAAGTATTTAAGAAATAATACCAATTCTACACAATCTCTTCCAGAAATTTTAAGAGGGGTAAATACTTCTCAACTCACTCCTGGCTTTATGGGTTGGCTATTAAACCAGACAAACATTATAAGAAAACAACAGACCAATATCTCTCATGAACACAGTTAAAAACCCTCAAATAAATATAAATGAATTGAATCAAATTATTTGCATAAAGAACAGTGAATCAATAACAAGAGAAGAATGTCCCAAGAATACAAGTGTGGGTCTATATTTGAAACTAAATTAATATAACTCACTATATTAAAAACCTAAAAAAGAAAAACCACATGATCATATCAATAGATGCAGGCAAAGAATTTGACAAAACTCAGAATTCATAACAAAAATAAAATCACAGCAAAGCAGAAATAGAGGGAATTTTCTTAACCTGATAAAAGGTATCCATAAAAAAATCATTGTTAACAATATACTTAATGGTTAAAAATGCTTTCTTTGTAACAAAGGAATAATGAAGGATGTATGCTCTCACCACTCCTATTTAACATGTTGTTGGGAGTTTTAGCCAATGGAATTAAAAGACAAAAGACAAAATAAAAGAAATAAAAGACAAAAAATATTGTAAAGGAAGAATTGAAATGATATCTTTTGTAAAAATATTTTATTTACTTTTTTGACAGAGAGAGATACAGCAAGAGGGAACACAAGCAGGGGGAGTAGGAGAGGGAGAAGCAGGCTTCTTCCTACGGAGTAGGGAGCCCCACGTGGGGCTCGATCCCAGGACTCTGGGATCATGACCTGAGCCGAAGACAGATGCTTAACGACTGAGCCACCCAGGTGCCCCAAAATGACATGTTTTTTTTTTAAATGACATGATCTGTTTTTTAAATGACATGATCATCTATGCAAAATACATCATATAATTTACCCAGAGAAGTCCAAAACAATTACAAAAACTGGTCATCTTCTACTGTTCTCAGAATGAAAAAATAAAAATTAAAACGAAAATTTCACATCCTACTTCTTTAAAGTCCAGATTTTCCAATCATGATATTGGAAACTCACTTCCCATTTGGTGCAATCTTCAATCTCAGAAGAGCAATCCCTAAATTTTGGGATGCACTTTTGTTTAAATTATAAAATCCCAATTCAAGGAAAACAGAAAGTATATCATGCTGCAGCATGTTATGATGCTGTAACAACTAGCTTCCCAATCTAAGTGTTTTTTTTTTCATTACTGAGCTGAATAAGAACAGAATTTCTTCTGTTCCACTTATTTGTCAGTTCTGTTTTTTTAAAAATTTTTTATTTTTTAAATTTCTTTTCAGTGTACCAGAATTCTTTGTTTATGCACCACACCCAGTGCTCCATGCAATACGTGCCCTCCATAATACCCACCACCAGGCTCATACAACTTCCCACCCTCCACCCCTTCAAAACCCTCAGATTGTTTTTCAGAGTCCATAGTCTCTCATGGTTCATCTCCCCCTCCAATTCTCATACGATTTCTATAACTACTGTAGATTTTTGATGTGTTTAAATACCTGGTTGTTCAATTTCCCTGTCATTACTCCTTCATTCCTTCCTAAATTTAGGATTAGTTTTCAAGTTCCCCATTTCATTATCCCTCAAAATTCTGTAGGTGTTTGAGTTGAAATTGTATTCAAACTATAAACTATGTTTGAAAAAATATCATCCTTATGATACATTATTTTCCTTTTTATAAGCAGGTTATATTCCTTCATTTATTCATTCTCTTTTAAATAGCTCAGGAAAATTTTATATTTTCTTAATATACACCCTGCATTTTCCCATGGCACTTATTCTAAGGCGGAATATTTTAAGGTTTTTATTGCTACTGTTACTGCTTTTTCTTCCCCCCATATTTTGAGTTCATTGCCACTATATGGGAATTGATTTTGTACATTTGATTTTGTACATTTAAATTTTATTTTGTATATTTAGTTTAAAACTGACTTTATAACTGATCTCTCATTAATTCTAAGAGTTTCTCAGGTTAATTTTATATGAAAAATATTACATCAAAAAAAGCATCCATCCTATTCTCATTTTAATAAGATTGTCTCTCATACTTTTGATTCTGACAATGATGATTATTGGGTTGAGATAAGTTAAAGGAATGTCCCACTCAGTTTTCATTAACCAAGAATTTTCATCAGGAATTATGTTGTGTATTATTGAGTGCTTTATTATCACTTACTAAAATTATCACATGACTTTTTTAATTTAACCCTGTCATGTTGTCATAATATTTTAAATAATCATTACCCTCCTGGAATAAATCCAACTTAGTTGTATTACATTATACCCTTGTGTTCCACTGAATTTGATTTGCTCATATTTAACTTAGTATATTTCACTTATAGTTATCATTGATAGTTGTCCATCATTTTCTGGAAGGCTATCTTTATCAGGGCTTAGTTTAAACATACAAGTTTAAAGGGTGCCTGGGTGGCTTAGTCAATTAAGTGTCCAATTCTTGATTTTGGCTCAGGTCACAATCTTAGGATCATGAGATCAAGCCCTGCATCAGGCTCCACTCTTAGTGTGGAACCTGCTTAAGATTCTCTCGCCCTCCTTCTGCTCCTCACCTAACTCAAAAGAAAAAGATAAAGTTATATGAACATAATAAAATAATTGGGTAGGTTTTTTTTTTCTATTCTCAGTAAAGCTCAGAAAACATAACTATTATTTCTTGACAGTTTAGGTTCAGTTGATGATATTGTTTTTAGGTTCACATATATTTTTGGTCAATCTTGATTTTTTCCTTTTCAGAAAATTGTCCAGCATATCGAAACATTCAACATCATTACAAAATCAACATAATTTCTATTTCTCTTTGATTTCTCAACTACATTTAGTACTCATGCTTTCTTTTTATTAGTTTGTTGACACATTCATCTTTTTTTTAAGTTCTCAACAGAAACAACAGAAACCAGGATGGAGTGAAGGACAAAGTGTTAAAAGAAGGAAACTATCAACCAAGAATTCTAAATACAACAAAATTATCCCATCAAAAATAAATGCAAAATAAAGATGTTTCCAGATAAACAAAGACATATAATTTGTCGCTAAAATGCCTGCTTTAAAGGAAATACTAGAGGAAGACCCTCAAGTTGAAAGGAATAATACTGGATAGTACCTAGAATCCACAGGAGAAATATAGTACCATAACAGATAAATATGTGGGGCAATAGTTATAAAAGACTGCATAAACACTCTCTTTTCTCTCAAATTCTCTACAAGACATAAGATTATATAAAGCAATTATGGCAACTGTATGGTTGGGTTTAAAACATAAATAGATTTAATATGTATGGCAAGAATAGTACAAAAGAGGAGGGAGGAAATGGAATGATATAGGAGCAAAGTTTCTATATTCTAACAAAACTTAGTATTAATCCTAAGTAAATTGCAAAAAGTTGCATATTTTAATATCTAGAGCAACCACTAAAAAAATAGCTCAATCATAGGCAACTGATGGGTCACTAAATTCTACCCCTGAAACTAATGATACACTATATGTTAACTAAATTGAATTTAAATAAAAATTTTTAAAAATTGCTCAAAAAGAGTAAAATTTCTCAAATTGTGCAAAAAGAGTAAAAATTCAGTTGAGAGGTTAAAATACTCTGTAACAGGCCAAGTCTTGTTCAGCTACCAAACTGGACTACCACATTAAATGAGATTCAATACATGCCTATAATTTTATAAGGTTTATGTTTGGACACAACAAAATTTTCTTTCAGTTCTGAAAATGCTCTAAAATCTCCTTCCCACTTTGGAGTCTGTGTATGTATGTAATCTCTGACACTGAAAAATATTACTCAGGTTTTCCTTGATATGAAAAAAAGTTTGGTTGAATTAACTTATGACACATTCTTAGTCTACATTTTAATGGTAATTTTAGCTGAATTACTTATACAAAACGATTAAAGATAATTTTCATCCACATATAAAAATTAATATGAACATGAATTATTAGTTAATATAAATATTCATATGTATTTCATATTTTCGCAACTCAGGATACCTAAGTATACTTTCCTTATATCAATCTAAGTTCATGGCAACAGAAAACAATAAACCAGTCTGGATGATTAAGTTTCTGAAACTAATACAGTTCTGTTGCAATAAAATATAATACATTATTAGTTACTCTGACATCCTGTGAAAAGGTTCATGATGGATACATGTTACTGACCTTTAGCTACTCTAAAATATACATGGAGCTATACCATCCTAACTTGGGGTATTGAATATAAGCATTAGTTAAGCTCCTTAATGGAGTCAGGTTGTAGTGGGAAGAAGTAAAATGTAGCAAAATTTTGTAGTATGCAAAATTCAAACTGTACAATTATTCATCAGTGCACTATATACGCTAATACTGGGAAAAGTTCAATATTTATTAAGTAAAGGAACGAACAAGTTTGCATAGATCTACCTATTTTTTTCCATTCTTTTCAACTATTCCTAAGCATAAATTTACTGATAGATTCCTCATAATTTCAGTGTGATGTTCTTTCAAACATGTTTATTTCTGTGGGTGAGGGGAAATCTGATGATGACATCTTGAAACAATAAAAGTTTGATTCTGACATATTCTTACAACAAAATAGAAAATATACTTTATTCATTAAAAAGAAGTAATATGTACATTGATGTTACCTGGAAAAATGTTCTTGTTCATATACCATGTAAACATAGTCTGGAAATGTGTGAGGACACTCCATTATTCTTGACATCAAATATCAAGTTCTCGTTAAAATTCCTATGTAAGAACTTGCTAAAATTCTCCATCTTATTATTTTTTTTAAAAGATTTTATTTATTTATTTTGACAGAGATCACAAGTAGGCAGAGAAGCAGAGAGAGAGAGAGGAGGAAGCAGGCTCCCTGCTGAGCAGAGAGCCCAATACGGGGCTCGATCCCAGGACCCTGGAATCATGACCTGAGCCGAAGGCAGAGGCTTTAACCCACTGAGCCACCCAGGCGCCCCAATTCTCCATCTTATAAAGTAGATACCCAATGAAACCAGCAGATGCTCTGCTTTATATAGGTACAGGACATCTACTCAAAGCTTCCGTAAACTGGCTACCTTAGCATCATTATAACCACCACCTCCATCATCATCATCATCATCATCCATTGAGTACATCTAGCTGGACTGAACAGGTCTGAATCAAGGCAGTGATCATTTGTCACTGATATGAAAGTTCTACGTACAATGGAGGGCTGAGTCTGCAGAATTTGAGTACGGAAAAAGCATGACCATTATGAAGAATGATACCTAAGATGTGTTACATTTTCATGCAGCTATCTTTGTTCTTATTTTTTCCAAATACTATCAGGCAGAAAGACATTGACGGAGAGAGGTGGAGACAAGTCAATGCGAAGTATATATATTACTTTCTTTTTAAATTTTCTTTTTTAAAATAAGCTCTATGCCTAATATGGGGCTTGAACTCACAGCCCTGAGGTTGAGAGTCACATGCTCTACTGAGTGAGCCAGCCAGGTACCCCACATGTACCGCTTTTTCAGTCTGCTAAAATAAAACAGATTGATTATACTTATTTCCATTGCTACACAGAACCATTACAGTAGTTTAAATTACTTATTTTAATAATCTGGAATAATGACATTTGAGTGATCAGCAAAAATATGTTATACTGAGGGGAATAAAACTCCCTTCATCTCAGATTAAGAACAACTTAGAGATGTGTGTCAAGATGAATTAACTATTTTTTAGTGATAGAGATATAGCTGGCAAGCAATTCAATGTATTTAAACAGTCAGGTTTGCCTTTTCTTTCTATGAATGTTCTGTTGAACTAGTCAGTGAGAAGAATTTGTAAAGTTCCAACAGAAATACAGACCTAGCCATATTTTAAATCAGCTGTTATAGAATGAAAAAATTAATGTAACATATATAGACTTAGGAGATTTAGTATCAAATCATCAGGTGTGAAGGCTGAAATTCAGGGGGTCAATTTTTTTTTAATTTTTTAAAGATTGTATATATTTATCTGACAGAGACACAGTAAGAGAGGGAATGCAAACAGTGGGAGTGGGAGAAGGAGAAGCAGGCTTCCCACGGAGCAAGGAGCCCAATGCAGCACTTGATCCCTGACCTGAGCCAAAGGCAGACACTTACTTAAGGACTGAGCTACCCAAGTACCCCAGGGGGTCAAATTTAAAGAATTTTAGTGTTTGGAAATCAGTGATGGAGAGGCTCAAGTCAGAACTTTGAGAAATAAAAAAAATTGAAAGTGAGAGTAGTTGTAGAAAAAATATCATCTCTGCATATACCATGTAACTGGTAACAAACTAAAGTTGTAAAAAAACTACTCAAAATTTTATCCTCATGTTTCATTATTTATAGAAATTTAGAATGAGTCTCAGGTAGGTTTTCCCCTTTGAGATCAAGGAATTGGAGAAAAAAAGCACACAAAAACCATTTTAATTCAGTATTTATTGAAGACTGTAAAGAAGATAAGAGGGTAAGAAAAAAACTTAAGAAAAGTTCTAATGATTGAAGAATGAATGAAGATGTTGTTCATTCTCAATATGATTATTTCAAAAGAAGATAAAATATTTCTGAAAAAATTATTATAATAGGTGAATTTAACAAAGTTGCTGAACTCACTATTAACAAACTTTACGTTTATCAACAAAGAGAAAATAAAAATTTATATATAATATTTATAACAGCATTAGATATCACAATAATGTAGAAATAAATTCTAAAGCAAGATGAACAAGACACCTATACAAGGTATCTAACATGAAAATACATTAAGGAAAATCAGAGACCCAAAGAGGAATATAACATATCATAGCTTGAGACACTTGATAGTATGAAAATAATAATTACCTCCAAATTAATCTATAGATACAATGCAAACTCAATCAAAATCTTAACACCTCCATTAAAAAATATATATATTGAAAGCTAATCCTAAAAATATTTTCATGACTTTGGGATAGGGAAAGATTTCTTTAACAGGGAAACATAACTAGTATTCAGAAGGTTTCATAAATCTTACCACATTAAAAACAGGGGCACTTGGGTGGCTCAGTTGGTTAAGTGTCCGACTCTTGATTTTGGCTGTCATGATCTCAAGGTCTTGAGATCAAGCTCTGCATCAGACTCTGCGCTTAGTGGGGAGTCTGCTTGAGGTACTCTTGCTCCCTCTCCCTTTGGCCCTCCCCCACTCTTCTCTTTCTTTCTCTAAAATAAATAAATCTTTTAAAAAATAAATCGTATTGCATAAAAATCACTGCTAATTTTTTAAAAAATCATTCAGAAAGTGAAAAGGCAAGCCAAGGAATTTAAGAAGATATTTGCAACAAAGGGTTTAAATCTCCCATCCATTCACACAACTCTCCACACATAAATTTATATTTTTCAAACAAAACAATAAAGACCAAAGATCTATATAAAAATAGGTAGGATGCTTAAAGACATTTCACCAAAGATGCTATCCAAATTCTTTATTTATATATATACACACACACATATATAAAAATATGTATATTACATATAATATATAAAGATTTATGTATAAAGATTTATAATATATAATATAATATATATAATATAAATATTATATGTATATATTTATATTTATATTATATGTAATATAAATATAAAAATATATTAAAATATATAATTATATAGTCTATAGGATATATTATGCATAAAGAATTATAATAATATATAGTAATATATAATAATATATATTTTTAGGGGCACCTGGGTGGCTCAGTGGGTTAAGCCTCTGCCTTCGGCTCAGGTCATGATCTCAGGGTCCTGGGATCGAGCCCCACATCGGGCTCTTTGTTCCGCAGGGATCCTGCTTCCCCCTCTCTCTCTGCCTGCCTCTCTGCCTACTTGTGATCCCTCTGTCAAATAAATAAAATCTTTTAAAAATAATAATAATACTCACCATCATTAGTAATCATACCTATCAGAATGGCTAAAACCACATTTGTATTGGTGAAGATATGATGAAATGAGAACTCATATACTTTGTGGCAGGAATGTAAAGTGGTACAATTTTGGACAATAGCTTGGCACAATCTAAAGGTGAATATATGTATATTCTGACCCAGCAATTCTACTTGTAGGAATACACACAGTATACCCCACACAAACACCAAGATTCATGGAGGTTAATGGTGCCAGCCATATTTTTCAGAATAGCTAAAAACCGGAAACAATCCAAATGTTTATTAACAGTGAAATGGATAATAAATTGGATATAATCATATAAAATGATATACAGAAAAAAAGGGAAAACTTCAGTTATATTCAACTACACAGATGAATCACAAACAATGTTGAGCAAAAGCATCTAGAATGAAAAGAAAAAAATGTATGATTTCATGTGTGTACTTTTTAAAAAGAAAATTTTTAAGAATAAAAATAATAAGTTTTGGAAAGGTCATGGAAGATCTGGAACCTTTGTGAACTGCTGGTGGGAATGTAAAATGCTGCAGTCACTGTGGAAAACAATATGGCAACAGTTCCTCAAAAAAATTAAACACAGAATTACCACATGACACAGCATCCAACTCCTGGGAAACCATCTAAAAGGACTGAAAGCAGGGACTAGAACCGAAAACTGTACACCCATGTTTATGGCAACATTTTCCACAATTGCTATGAAACGAAGAAACCCAAGTGTTCATCAAAAGAAGAATACACTGGGGAGGAGCTTGATAAGATGAAAGAGTATGAGGACCATGAGCTCACCCAAACCGACTTTTACAACCAGACATCATCCACATCTGAGTAAGTAAACCAGACAGCAATCCAAAGACAGGCAGAACAAACTGAAGAACTAATATAAAGAAGAAGCTGCATCTGAAAGGTTAGGAAGGTCAGAAAGGCAGAGGGAGGCTGTCTACAGGAGAAAGGCAGCTGTGCGCAGGGAGAGAGCAGAGCAACAGGCCCTCACACCAGGGAGTTCACATGAGGGAGACTAATCACTGTAACCTTTGGCTTTGAAAACCAGAGGGGCTGAATTCCATGAGTTTGTATAACCAGTGTGACTTTAAGTTTGGAGCTTTAAAAGTCAGCTGACTCAGCACTGGGGGAGCATGGAGAGTGAGTGATAGCTGGGTCATTGTCCTTAAAGAGACAACAGGCTATAAGGACAGGCAAAATGAATGTGGCAGCTTACAGAATGCCAGGGATAAACGGGAGACAGATCTGTTCATTCTGATTTCAGAGTGTGTTGGAGAACTTCTCCCCAAACGAGGAAGCTGGCAGGTGCTACTTTGCTCCCCTGCCCCTAACACACATAAACACAGGGCCAACATAAGGGGCGGGGCCATAGACACTTGCTACCTTAACTGCTAGCAGTGTGCCAGGCCCACAAGTTCTCCTGAGGACTTGCCCCCTCCAAGCCTGTGAACCTTGGCCTGGACTTTAAGGCAATTTTTTTTTAAAGCCGTGGGCACACCCAGCCCAGCCACTGCAGGCACAGGTATACAGCTGCCACAGCACACAACACCCGGCCACTGCCTAGGACCCAACAGCCAAGTGCCCCCAGCCACTATGAGGCACGAAGCCCAGCCATGCCAAGCCACTGTCATGTGCTATGCCCAGCATCATGCCCCATGAAGGCTCAGTGCATAGTCCCAAAAATCACAGTGCTTCAAAGGATCTGGCATAGGACTAGGGGCCCAACAAAAATTTTGCTACCACCACCACCCTGCTCCCAAATTGCCTAGTGGGCATGCCCCGCCTCAGAGCAAGCCTGCCTGAGTCCCACGAACACCACAGAGAATGACAGGCCACAACAGGGGAGGAGGCAGTGCACACAACTGCACTGATAGGAAAAGTGACTCATTTACAACAGCAGGGTATCAGCAACACACATAGGATACTCTCCTGAAGTGCCAAGTTCTAGTGAACGGAGGACATTGCACTACAGGGCCCTGCAGGACCTCTTCTTCATAAAGTCACTTCTTTCTTTTTCTTTTTCTTTCTTCTTTCCTTTCTTTCTTTCTCTTCATCTCTCTCTCTTTCTCTCTCTTTCTTAGATTTATTTATTTTAGAGACAGTGCATGAACATGCATCAGCAGGGGAAGGGGCAGGCAGATACAGAATCCTCAAGCAGACTCCCCACTGAATGGGGAACCCAACACTGGGCTCATTCCAGGACCCTGAGATTGGGACCTGAGCCAAAACCAAGAATCAGCTGCTTAACTGACTGAGCCATCTTGGCGCCCCCATAAAGTCCCTACTTTGAAGAGCACAAGACATAGTTGACCTTCTTAACACACAGAAACAGACACTGAGAGGCCAACAAAATGAGCAGACAGAGAAATTTATCCCAAATGAAAGAACAGGACAGGGCCATGGCCAGAGATCTGAGTGAAACAGATATAAGTAACAGCTTGATAGAGAATTTAAAATAGTGATTATATGTATACTCACTGGGCTTGAGAAAAGAGCAGAAGACCAAAGTGAGACCCTTAACACAGAGGTAAGAAATAACCTAGCAGAGGGGTGCCTGGGTGGCTCTGTCAGTTAAGTGTGCACCTTTGGCTCAGATCATGATCTTGGGTTCCTGGGGTGAGCCCTGTGTTAGGAAACACTGCTCAGCGGGGAGTCTGCTTCTCCCTCTTCCCCTGCCACTTCCCTCTACTCATGCTCTCTCTCTTTTAAAAGATGAAAGATTTATGCGATCTGAAGAGAAACCAGAGTATCTCTCCCTTTTAAGTAAATAAAATATTTTTAAAGAAACTAAGATAGCAGAGATAAAGGGATCAATAAATAAAATAAGAAACATGCTTGATGGAATGAACAACAGACTAGAAGAAGGAGAGGAATGAATTTATGACCTAGTAGACATAGTAATGGAAAATAATCAAACTGAAGGAAAGAGAGAAAAAAGAATTAGGCAACATGAGAAAAGCCTTAGGAAAATCAGTGACTCCATCAGATAACTTTAGTATTACAGGAGTTCCAGAAGAAGAAGAGAGAGAAAGGGGCAGAAAAATTATTTGAAGAAATAATAGCTGAAAATTACCCTAATATTGGGAAGGAAATATATCGAAATCCAGAAGGCACAGAGAACTCCTACCAAAATCAACAAAAGCAGACCCACACCAAGACACATTCTATTTAAACTGGCAAGATACAGTGATAAAGAAAATAATTTAAAGCAGCAAGACAAAAGAAGATAGCAAATTAAAAGGGAAAACTCATAAAGCTAGCAGGAGATATTTCAACAGAAACTTTGCAAGCCAGAATAAAGTGGCATGATTTATATATTCAATGTGCTGAATGGGAGAAATCTACATCCTCTCTCCAGTAAGGCTATCATTCAGAATAGAAGGAGAGATAAAGACTTTCCCAGACAATGACTAAAGTAGTCCATGGCCACTAAACTGACCCTGCAAAAAACATTAAAGGGGACACTTTGAGTGAAAAAGAGAGACCGAAACTGAGGGTATAAAGTTAAGAGATGCAAAAAACAGTAAAAAAGAACATTTCTATTAAAAAAATTAGTCAAGGAACTCACAGAATAAAAAGCGTATAAAATATAACAACATATACCTAAAATGTGGTGAGAAGAGGAGCAAAGAATGGGTTCAAATTTAAATGACCGTCAACTTAATAGAGACTGTTATTTATACAGAAACATTATATACAAACCTAAGAGTAACCATATACCTAAAACCACTAGGGTTGCCCGGAAGGCTCAGTCAGTTGAGTGGCCAACTCTTGATTTCAAGTCAGGTCATGATCTCAGGATCATGAGATAGAGTCCCACATCAGGCTCCACACTGGTCATGGAGCCTGTTGGGCATCTCACTCCCCCTCTCCGTTTGCCCATCACCCTACTGCCCTCTCCCCCACCGCCTCAGTCTCTAAAACAAAGCAAAACAAAACAAAAGCACAATAAATACACAAAAAATGAAGAGAAAGTATTTCAAATATATCACTAAAGAAAATCAGAAATATGAGAGAAAGATAAGAAAGGATCAGAGAAAACCTTCAGAAACAACCACAAAACAAATAATAAAATGATAATAAATACCTATCTATCAATAATTATTTTGAATGTATATGAACTAAACACTACAATCAAAGACATAGGGTGACAGATGGATTAAAAAAAAAACAAAAACCAAAAACCAAGATCCATCTATATGCTGCCTAAAAGAGACTCACCCAAGACCTAGACACCTGAAGACTGAAAGTGAGGGGATAGAGAAACACCTATCACACAAATGCATGTCCAAAGGAAGTTGGAGTAGCAATGCTTTATTGGACAAAATAGACTTCAAAACAAAGATTGTAAGAAGAGACAATAAAAGGCACTATATTATTTTTTCAAAAGATTTTTATTTATTTATTTGACAGAGAGAGAAAGAGATCACAAGTAGGCAGAGAGGCAGGCAGAGAGAGAGGGGGAAGCAGGCTCCCCGCTAAACAGAGAGCCTGATGTGGGGCTCGATCCCAGGACCCTGAGATCATGACCTGAGCCAAAGGCAGAGGTTTAACCCTCTGTGCCACCCGGGTGCCTCAGGGCACTATATTATTATTATAATAAAAGGGACAATCCAACAAGAATATATAAAAATTTGAACTATTTATGCACCAAACACAGGAGCACCCAAATCCATAAAGCAGTTAATAACAAACATATAGGAACTAATTGGGGGGAAAGGGGAGCTAATTGATAAGAACAACGTAATAGCAGGGGATTTTAACACCCCACTCACAGCAATGGAAGATCACCTAACAGAAAATCAACAAGGAAACAATGGCTTTGAATGACCCACTGGATCAAATGGATTTAACAGATATATTCAGAACATTCCACCCTAAAACAGCAGAATACACATTCATTTTAAGTGTGTATGGAACATTCTCCACGATACATCACACATAAGCCCACAAAACCAGTCTCAACAAATTCAAGAAGATCCAAGTCATATCACGCTTCTTTTCTGATTCAAACACAATGAAACAAGAAGTCAACCACAAGAAAAATCTGGAAAGACTACAAATATATGGAGGTTAAGTAACATGCTACTACACAATGAATGGGTTAATCTGGAAATAAGAAGTAAATAAGTACATGGAAACAAATGAAAGTACAAAGATCCAAAACTTTTGGGATGCAGCAAAAGTGGTTCGAAGAGGGATTTTATAATAATAAAGGCCTCTCCAAGAAGCAAGAAAAATCTCAAACAACCTAAAATTATACCTAAAGGGGTTAGAAAAAGAAGAAAAAATAAAACCTAAAACAAGCATAAGAAAGAAAACAATTAAGATTAGAGCAGAAATAAATGATAGCAAAAGTTAAAAAAAAATACATATATATACATTCATTCAATAGAGCAGATCAGTGAAACCAGGCACTGGTTCTTGGGGGAAAAAAAAATCAGTAAAATTGATAAACCTTTAGGCAGACTAATCAAGAAAAAAAACAAGAGAGAGACAAAGAACTCAAATAAATAAAATCACAAAGGAGAGCAGAGAAACAACCACACCATAGAAATACAAAAATTTTAAGAGAATATTATGAAAAACTATATGCTGACAAATTGAACACCTAACAACAGCTAACAAACATGTGAAAAGGTGCTATTAATTAACGTCAGAGAAATGCAAACACAACTACAATGATATAACACTTCACACCTGTCAAAATGACTAAAATCAGCATCACAAGAAACAACAGGTTTTGGGGAGAATATGGAGAAAAAATAAGACTTGTGCACTGGTTGGTGGGAAAGCAAACTGGTGCAGTCATTTTGGGAAACAGTATGGAAGTTCCTCAAAAAGTTAAAAATAGAACTACCCAGCAGTCCAGCAATTGCACTACTGGGTATTTACCCCAAAGGATAAAACATTAATTCCAAGGGATACATAAACCTCTATATTTATAGAAGCATTATTTACAAGAGCCAAGATACAGAAGCAGTCCAAGTGTGCACTGACTAATGAATGGATAAAGAAGATGTAGTCATATATAATGGAATATTATTCAGCTATAAAAAGAATGGAATCTTGGCCATTTGTAACAACATGGATGGAGCTTGAGAGTACAATGTTAAGTGAAACAAGCTAGATAAATACCACAAGCTTTCACTCATATGCAGAATTTAAGAAGCAAATGAGCAAAGGGGAAAAAAAGGAGACAAATCAAGAAACAAACTCCTAATTATAGAGAATAAACTGTTGATTGCCAGAGGATAGATAGTAGGGGGATGGGTAAATAGGTGATGGAGATTAAGGAGTACACCTGTCCTGATGAGCACCAGCCAATGTGTGGAATTGCTACATCACTACACTGGACAGCTGAAACAAACAGAACACTGTATGTTGACTGATATTAAAGTAAAACCTTAAAAAAAAGGGTGCAGAAACAATATGGATCTATACACAGAAGAAATACTATGCAGCCTTAAAAAGGAAGGAAAAAGAAATCATGACACAAGATGCAACACTGATGAGCCCGGAAAAAATTATACTTAGTGAAATAAGCCAGCCACTGAAGGGCAAACATAGTTTAATTCTACTGATGAGGCACGTAGAATGGTCACATTCACAGAGATAAGGGCTAGGAGCAGAGAGAAATAGGGGGCTATTTTTTAACTGGTTTAATTTCAGTTTGAGAATGTGAAAATGGATGGTTCTGGAAATGGATGGTAGTGAGAACTATACCATAGTGTGAATCTACCTAATGCTGCTCAACTGTACACTTAAAAGTGGCTAAAATGGTACATTTTATGTTCTATATACTTTACTACAATTACCAAAAAACATAAACCTGGACTACAGTGTTAGAAGGAAGACAGTAGTTAATTTTAGGGGAGAAGGGAGAGGTCAGTGTTTGTAAGGGAGCAATGGGGGGGGTACTTCGAGGGTGCCGGCAATGTTATAGTCCTAGGTGTTGGTTATCAGGGGTGGTTAAATGAATGTGCGCTTTAGGATAAATTGTAGAGCTTCACATTTAAGTTTTATATCATTTTCTGAGTGTTATACTTCTACAATAAAAATCTTTAAAAACATATATATGACATACATACATGTTCACAGAAAACAAGATATTCGCATCAGATGTCATTTCAACTTGCATTTTGCCAGCAGTCTGAGGTGAAAAGGATGTGGGCTTTGGAGCTAGCCACCAACCTTGGACTCAAATCCCAGCCTGCCCATGTACAGACTGTGTGACATTCAGCAAATGCTTACCTTCTTTGAACCTACTTTCCTATCTTTGTAATTAAGAACCTGACAAGTGTTTTATAAAAAGTTTTTTGAGGATTAAAAGTTTATATATAAAAATATACAGCATGTTGCCAGTCAAGGAACAGTGCTTTAAACATATCAGGCTCTGTTTTCTTTCCTTTAGGAAAATTTCTTCACATTTTAAATCTGTTATAATTGGAGAGTCAAGAATACTTTTGTGGAGAAACCAGCTCCAAAGAGTACAGATAAAGTTGAAAACTGCCCCAAATTAAGTTATTTGAGAAAAGTGTATTTCACTCTCTCATTTTAATTGATAAAATTAAAAAACAAGTAGATTGGATTCATAACTTCGCTGTGAGGGTATCAAGCTATATTTTTAAAAAGTGGACAGTAGGGGCGCCTGGGTGGCTCAGTGGGTTAAGCCGCTGCCTTCAGCTCAGGTCATGATCTCAGGGTTCTGGGATCGAGCCCCGCATCGGGCTCTCTGCTCAGCGGGGAGCCTGCTTCCTCCTCTCTCTCTGCCTGCTTGTGATCTCTGTCTGTCAAATAAATAAATAAAATCTTTAAAAAAAAAAAAAAAGCAGACAGTAAAGTCATGAAACAACAATTAGTTAAATATTTTTAAAGAGCTATTTATTAGAATAAAAAAAAAGAAGAATCTTCCTTTTAAGAATTGCTACTACTTAACATTTTTAAAGAATCCTTTTGTGTTTAAAAGACAATGGGACAGTCTTTAATTTTTTTTCTGTATCATTTATGGAGGTTTAACTGTACATCGTACAAATGTTCTCAGTTTCATCCAAATCTACTGTTAAATTACCTATGTAATTATTCCAGTAGAAATCATTATACTTTTTTATTATTAATTTCATTAACACTTTACTGGTGGGAGTGTGGATGTCTCTTTAAATGTGGTTCAGAGGGGCACCTGGGTGGCTCAGCGGGTTAAAGCCTCTGCCTTCGGCTCGGGTCATGATCCCAAGGTCCTGGGATTGAGCCCCACATAGGGCTCTCTGCTCAGCGGGGAGTCTGCTTCTCCCTCTCTCTCTCTCTGCCTGCCTCTCTGCCTACTTGTGATCTCTGTCGAATAAATAAAAAACATTTTAAAAATAAATAAATAAGTGTGGTTCAGAGTTGTTAGTATGACAAAGGAACATTGCTGCATTATTTTTAAAGGGGGTGTATCATTATTAAAATAAGAAAAATTATCAGTCACTAACAATGTAGACAAAAAAAAAAAAAACGGTCATGAGGGCTTACTTCAAGACATACTTTCCAATGACCCCAATGACAATATCGTTTTATACGTACTTCCATTAAAATGAAGTTTAGTCAGTTGTATATTCCATATATGAGTCTCATCCTATGATGAGACTATAATGTGACAGCTCTTCTAGTCTTTGTCAACAAGAAGAGTTGCTCAAAGTTATGTACTGACATACACAGACAGCAAAATGGGGCGGGGAGACAATCCTTGAGGATGTTCCAACAAATGTTTTGAGGCTAATACGAACATAGAAAACTGTATGTAAATGGAACTTACAAGTACGTTTATCTTTTCATTGGAAATTTAACTTTTATCATTATTATATACTGTACTTGTCTATGTATCATATAATATTATTTCCTATTCTCCATCACACTTACTTAAGTAAAGATTGCAGATGGGATAGAATTTTTAATACTTCAGTTAACTCTCAGTACATAATTCTCATTCTTTCATTTCCTACTACTACTTTCTTCTATTGCTATTGATCCTCCCACTATTTTCTAATCAAAAGAAGTCATTATTGAGGGCAGCTTCTGTGCAAGTATTTACACCTAAAATAAATCAGCTTGATGTCTTTCTCACCAAGAATTCCCAGAAGAAACTTGGGGGTATACAAACTGTAAAAATATCAAAGTTTATTCAGTTTTACTAAGGCAACCATAACACAGGCCACAAAGTAACTTGTTAATTTCTAGTTGTAACAAATCCATCCCTTGCCCTGCCTCCCACCTAACTCTTTTAAAGTAATTCTTCAGTATCAACTTAAAGTCAACATAGAGTAGTAATCACAGTATTTTATGGGAATTTATTATATATAACCTACTACTATTTTGGCAGAACAGAGACTGACAAGGAATGTGAATTAGGGTATAACTCTGAGTATAAATTGTGATTTCTGTCTTCTTTTGACATTCCAGTCTATGTGGTGCAAATATTCCTATTTTTTCCCAAGGGACAAAGAAACAATTTAAAGAAATGAAAAATAACAAACTTCATTTGCCTTAGGCTTAATTAGAATTGGCAATAGAAGAAAGCATTTAACCCAGGTAAACAATTTCATAGAGGATGTTGTAAAAATCCAGTTCTTTTAAAGAATGTTTCTGCCTTTTTCCATATTAAAACATTTAAAAAAGATAACACAAGGCTATGAAATAATGTAAGAACTTCATAACTGCCTTCCAGTCAATGAAAATATGATTTATAACTGTTTATGAACAAGATATGTCTCCACTTTTTTGCATGCTCTGCTCTTTCCTACACTGGAGAAAGATATCCAGACTTATTACATAGATGCCTTGGCATATTATCATTGGCCTTTGTATATTTAATGATCACTCAGTTATATTTAAAACATCAAATGCCACCTCAAACAATGTAATTGGAGGGTTTTAATTCTATTTTTAACTTAATATTCATTGTATTTGATATTGCTTATAACATCCAGAAAATTAGAGTCTGATTATGTTTTTTATCTGAGAACTCTGATTTATAATGGTATTTACTAGGATGATATTTAAATGGAGGTAAAAACTAGTAAGAGGAAAAAATGGTCCAACTCACCTTAGCCTAATGCTTCTCCAGCTTTAATTGTGCAGATGAAGCACTTTAGTATCCTATAAGAATGCAGATTTTCATTCAGTGGGTCTTAGGAGGGACCCAAGGTTCTGCATTTGTAGGCTGCTATTCATGGGCCAAGCTTTGAGGGGCAAGTTTCTAGAGAACCTACACAAGTTCTAATTGCACCACACTATACTCTACTTCCTTTGCTCAATGAACACCAATATACTCTCCAATGCTTGAAAGTTGATGGGAGTGAAATTGCAATGAGGGGAAAAAAAAAAAAAAAAGAATCCTTCGGTGTTATGTATTCCATTTGCACAAAAAAGCAGAAACAGAAATTACTCAGGATTTATAGAATAGATCTCCAAACATCAGACTTACTTAAGGCCATCACATATATTTCACTAGAGTTACTGAAATTCCCCTCCCAAAATATAAACTATATATTCATTTGTAAAGTTACTGATTATCATTTTGTGGCAAAGCTCCTGACAAAACCACACATCAAACTTAAGGTTTAACTTGACTTCTTTTGTGATATAATAATTTTAAAGAAATAACCTAAAACAAAGTAAAAATTATGATTCCTTGGAGATCAAAAGAAAGAAAAAAAAACTGAGCTGTTAACTTAGAGAATTTCTTTTAGTTAAAAAAGTACTTTACATACCTCTTTCATTAAAAAAATCTACAAACATTTCCTCGTTAATGAAACTCTTCTGAGTGGCACAGATCAAGTACACATATATGCTTAAAAGTAGATTTTCACTACTGATAGAGCACTGACACTCGCAAATTCCACGGTCCACCCCTTGATGTACTGTAAGAACAGATTTTTAAGATAAAGGAGAGTAAAGAAGCATTAAGGAAAATCAGATAAGAAATAAAGGCACTAACAAATTTTTATGAAAAAATATGCCAAATCTGATTCTTTTTCAAGAAATTTGCATTTTATGAAATAAAATAAATATTTTATAGGAGATTTGGAGAAAATTTGCCATTTCAAACATCACATCTTTAAGACAAAAGAGTTGGAATTTTGCTGTGTTAGAATGTTTATGGATGGGTCTACTTTGACAATTTAGCCTGTCTGATGTGACTTTCACAGTCTGTTGGCAGTTTGTAGGCAAGCCATCACACCTGTGACTCCGTGGTTGATTAATGAGTCTTTCAGCTCATTGCTACCCTCTGAAGGAGGGCTGTGGCCTTTCTGAGCTTCACTGGTTTATTCGCCTTAAACTGCAGTCCTGCTGAGGTATCTTCCATAAGAAAATCACACCTGGTTAAAGCTAATGAAAACTGCAATATGTCATTTTCTAGACAAGTCAAAAAGCATGTAAAACTAGACAAAAGATGTATTCAAGCAACATGAATGTAGTTTTGTCATAACCTGCCACTCCGAAGACTAACACGAGAAAAGCTGTCCTCAATGACATATTTCAGTGTCAACTTTTAGAGTGAGAACTCTGAATTCTCTGTGCTGTATGATGGCTCTCTACAATGCCAGCTCTTATGCTAGACACAATACACATTTTCATCAGACCTGGGAAGGTTCTAGTTCATGACCGGATAGCCAATTAACTCTGATTATCGATAAGTGGTGAATCTGATTGGAAACTTTAGAGCTTGTTTCAAGTACTTCAACTTTGGTTGGTCCATTTTAAATGTGTGCAATAATCTTGCAACTTCTTGAGTGCAAGGCAGCACTGAATTGCTTTCTCCCCAGTTTTGCTTTGGAGACTGAAAAGACATTTAAAGCTTTTCCCCATCTTAAAACAAAATGTGAACTAGAGAAAAAAGGGGAGGAGAGAAGAAGTGGTGGAGAGAGAGAGAGAGAGAGACAGGGTAAGGGAGAGAGGGAGGGAGAGAAGGACAGAACTCAAAAGAGCAGATAACCTGAGGTCTACTGCCTGGACAGTCTAGTACAGGGTAAAGTAGTCAGATATTAAGGAAACATGTAAGATGGAAAACTTTTTCTCTTCAGGGTTTCATACCATAGCTTTTTTTTTTTTTTTTTTTTTTTGAAGCCCTATGAATGTTCCAAACATCAATAATACTTAAGTAAATACTAAAATTCTTCTTAAAGCTACATAGTTGTTCTTTATTTTGGATTTTGGATCAGCATTCCCTTCTAGCAGCTACATACACGGTACAAAGGGTTAGATATCTTTTTTTTTTTTTTTGAAGGTTTTATTTATTTATTAGAGAGAACACAAGGAGGGGGAGCAGCAGAGGGAGAGAGAGAAGCAGACTCCCCACTGAGCAGGAAGCCTGACATGGGGCTCAATCCCAGGACCTCAGGATCATGATGGAAGCCAAAGGCTGAAGCCTCCTAGGCACTCCAAGGTTAGCTATCATTAAGTGGCAGATGGAATCACAACATTCCCAGTACTACTGACAAGTGAAGGACCAAAAATTTCCATTCTAGCAATGACCACTTTCTGATTCATGGTATTAACTCAACTGTTACATCATTGTACACATTATCAGTGAACAGTCCTCTGAACTGGAAGGGCACACCTGCATTATTTCTATTGCACTTATTCAGATCTCTACTACCATGTTTCCATTCAACTGAAATTGAAACTGACTGAATAAAGAGTGAATACTATTTCTATGCATTTTACCCAAAACATGAAAAGAAATTTTTTTTTTACCATGCAATAATCTGAAAAAAAATTCATCATTATCATCAGTATCATTGCTATTTTTCCAATTTCCTATTTGATGCCTGTATTTAGAATTACAGAATGAAAAATATTTAGTACTCTACTAATCTTAATTTTTAACTGATTATTTAGAAAAATTATTTTGCCTGGTAAAAATATTGATTCCTTCAACAATGTCAACAATGACTTTTTAAGCATTTACTAAGTGTTTGATCATTTCAACAAATTTTCAAATAGTTATATCAATTATTTTAATTATCCTGGCTACAAAATCATATCACATGGAAAACTTATCAGAGTATCAGTAACTGTACCTCACCCCATAGATTCATACTTAATTGATCAGGTGGAGGCCTAGCATTGTGTTTTGTTTTGTTTTTTAATATTTCCCAAATAATTCTAACATATATCCAAGATTATACTGCTCTCTCTATATATCATATATATATAGTTTATACTACATATATAGAGATTATACTGCTCTCTATACTGCTCTATGTAATAACCCTCATGTTCATTTTGTTGACTTCATAGGATAAAAAATTTAATCCTACCAGAGAAAAGAGATTTCTCAAATTAAGTTAGAAAATGGAATCAGTTTGTGGGATTCTTCAGCCTATTATGGTTTATAAGAAAACATGTGGGATCATTAGTCAAAAACCCTGGGCTTGCGTCATTGCTCAGACCCCTCCAAGACTTTAGCAAGTCCCTCAAGACAAATGCATTCTGATGTATGAGAAAATTAAGAATTTATCTAGCTTTAGAAGGATATTCTCAAATAATTTCCAAGAGTGCAGAATGCTATTCTTAAAACTAAACAGAGTACTTATCTGATTATATATAATAAAGGTAGGATTTAAGTCAAGGTGAGCAAACATCATCACTGAAGCTATCATTCCCCTCTCCTGTCTGTGGCAGACATTGCTTAACGATTATATCACTAGAGGGCAAAAACAAACAAAAAATTGTTTTCCTGGATTTTGCACTCAAAACTATTTCATCTTTGAGGGTTAAGTGCTTAATAGCTCTTTCAAGACTTTTGGACATGCCACCTGAAAATAAGACACTTTGGTACGTTGATTGTTTTGAGCTTAAAACACTTGAAAACAGGGGCGCCTGGGTGGTTCAGTGGGTTAAAGCCTCTGCCTTCAGCTCAGGTCATGATCCCGGGGTCCTGAGATTGAGCCCCGAGTCTCTGCTCAGCAGGGAGCCTGCTTACCGTCCTCTCTCCTTGCCTGCCTCTCTGCCTGCTTGTGATCTTGGTCTGTCAAATAAATAAATAAAATCTTAAAAAAAAAAAAAAAAAGGAAAGAAAGAAAGAAACACTTGAAGAACAGCAGATGTGGGGAGGGGCTTTCCCTGAACAACCTTATCTGCCTAAAGACAGGTCCTCCAAAAGAAACTCAGTCGTCATAAAACTCATCCAGGAGAGTTTAATCAACCAGAGAAGATTGATTCTTACCACAAAAGAGACTAGATATTGACACCATCCCCAGGCAGACTATATCACCAACTATCATACCTCCCATCTATTCTTCTAAGGGCGCATTCATCTTTCCTAAGTGGCCTAAATTTCCCTCTTCCCTTTCCCTATATTAAGAGGGTATATAAGGTTTCAAATCTCACCATTTTTTGAGGTATTCACATTTTTCCCCATAATGCTCCGATGCACACTAATATTAGAAATTAATATGTTTGTTTACCTTTTCTCCCATCAATCTCCCTGTTGATAGTTTATTTCATAGACCCAACTATCAAACCTAGGAGGGTAGAGGGGAAGGAAGTGTTTCCTCCTCTACATTGTTCTTCTTAAAGAGATGAAGTCACAGAGTAGTTCAGCAGGATACTAAAAATGTGCAGAAAGAATCAAAAATTGTTAGCACAGTACAGAAGCAGAGACATCATGACTCACAACATGTGAATAGGTCCTAATGGCAGGCATAGCTTCATGGAGGGATGGCCTACTTCTGCTCCCCAAATAAACCTTTTTGTCATGACCTAGCTTTTGATGTCAATTCACCTAAAGGGAGAGAATTACCAGATCTGCTTGAAGTTTACTTTTCACTGTACATTAGTAAAATGGAGTTCTGGATTTTACAAAAGTCTCTGTTGAGTTTGGTTACTGTGAGCCAATATTCCTATATGAAGTGAAACTGTCAAGCTTTCAACGCTGAAGACCAGATCACAGATTAGGATGGAAATAACAATAAAACCAAGCCCTGCCCAAGAGGTCAGCTGGTCCTCCAGTAGGGAGGCAATGAGAAAACACTTGCAAATATAATTGAAACAACTCAAATAATTTTTACATAAAGTATTTTCTTACACAAACTAAGGAAAAGGAAGTTTTAAAAAGAGCCAAAGCCTTCCCATTTTTGAAAGTTCTTCGCATTTAAAAATAATTAACATAAATGTTGTAATGAGGTAATCAGGGTGGGAGTCAATGCTCTTTGAGGACAGGGCCCCCCTCTCACCCAATGCTAGATGCCATCTCTCATGATAAATCCTGTACCAAAAGACACACTAGTCACACCATCTGCTGCCTCCAGGGAGATAAGTTGCACATTTCAAAGTATGGCAACATTCCACTATAGCATAATGAAGAAAATGAAAAACATATTAGCAAACTGAACACTTTGGGGAAATTTCATTTTCAAATTGTGTGCTGTTTTGCTTTTAAAGAAGTAAAATTATTAAATAAAATGTGCGAGAGGAAGCAAATATTCTCCCTTGTAGCAAAATTACAAATGTTTTTCCTTTGTGAAAAATAACATTATTTCCAACGAATGCATTAACATCACACATACCATCCACATTCATAGAGTCGTTCTGAGCAAACATCCACAGCTGACATGCACGTACTTGTGCTAAAATCCAATTTCAGTCCTAAAATCTCTGTTAGATTATTTGCTAAGTGAGAAAAACTCAACAAGTAATTGGGAAACAATTGCACTTCATTTCTGCTCCAGGGATCCTTTGGGGTCTAGAAATGTCACTTAGGCCATCTCAGAACAGCAAGTTTGCAGCAACAAACCTGAACACACTTAGTTGGAAGCATCACTATCTCTCTTGGGCATTCCCATCCCTGTCAGGCAATTCTACCATCCATGGAAAAACCGAAGCACTGAAGAACCATGCACAGCCCCAGGACAAGCTGCAAGTACACAGACAGATTAAGAGCAAGACAAATCAGGTGCACTTCTCATACTTGACCAAGGCCAGTATTAAACTCGCACAGCTTGTCTGAAGAGCCATCAATCATGTACCAAGAGTGCCCTCATGAAGGTATGTCCCATCCAAGTCATATAAATAGAAGGCAAATAGAATTTTACTGACAGACTACAAGGCCATTTGATCTATGAATTATACAGGCCCTGCAATTGCTTACACATGCCTGAAAACCTTCAGGGTTAGGCGAGGCCAAGGATTCAAAAGAAAGAATCTGCAACTCTTAATATTCTTCAGTGATAAACCGAAATAGGACAGGTGCCCCTTTCTCCCCGTACCATTCCTCACTCAATTCAGCATCTGACTTTGTCCTCAGCAGCTTACCATTCATTGTGCCTACATGTTGTGAACAGAATTGATTTAAACATGAAAAAGTGTATTGAGAGACCATTACCCTAGCTGAAATACCTCTGTTGTGGTACTATCTACCTCAAACCCTCTCACTAGACTGCCTCTCACTTTGGCTACCTGGCTGACTCAGGTTCAACGGTCAACACATAGCTTAAGTATGACCATGTCCTGGGTATATTTGCCGACTGCTCCAGCATTTAAGTTAGCTCTGCGATCTTCCACTGTATTTCAATGGTAACTTGCGTGAACCTCTAGTATAGCTCCAGCCACTGATTTTTTTTAGTCTGTCTTCTCCACTAGATTCTGAGTTCTTTGACAGTTGGGGCTGTGTCTGGCTCATTTCTTTATCTGCTACGCCTAGAATGTTTGATGAATGGATGGATGAATGAACAAACAGTCACAGACCCATCTATTTACTCGAAGTCTTGCTGGACTGAATAATGGGATGGAAGTGTTCTTATAATCAACACCGTGTATTTTGCGGGTTATAGAATACCTTACTTTCTTTGCTGCCAAATGTATTCTCTGCATAGCGAAGTAATGAAAGTCTGGGTTGTCCTTTATACAAAGTTACCTATTTCCCGGAAGTCCTGACTATCTGTAAGTCCTTTAGAGATGTGATTGTTGAAATGGACAAGTAGATGTTCTTCTATGGCTTTGGGCTAAATCAGATGCACAAATGTAGCAAAAACATAATCCTGATGAAGAGAACCTACTAGGCAAGTGAGACAGGTAAACAACAAAAACTTAATCGGGTTGCTGAGTCCTTTCCAAAGACCCATTCTTTCATCCTAGGACTCTATTTATAGGTTTTAATTGATTAACTTGGAGTTATCAACTATGTGACCATAAGGGAATCACCAGCTTCCAGGTCAATCACTAAATCCTGTATATCTCTGTGCCTTTAAAAATTTTCATTTATAGAAAGCTAGAATATTCTCTTTTTAGCTCTTATTTTTCTAAATCACTAAGTTCATCCTGGTATTTTTTTCTTTTAAGATTCTATTCAGAATGATGACAACGCTTGAAGGATATTTTAAGATTTAAATGAGAATGAGAGGAAAGGACAGTTTTGTTACCTCAGGTGGGTGGAACTGCAAGGCACATAGTGAGGCAGAACAAGGGATTAGTGACTTTGACTGTCCACAATGCCATATTATTCACTTCACCTGAGCATATATGTAATTTAAAATAGTTTAATAAAATTTTTAATAAATGAATTAACAAAGCCTCTTTCTGTTGGTGATCCTTTCCTTACCTCAAAAAGGCCTAAAAACAAATGAAAGTCATTCCAAAGCAGTAAATTGAGACTAGGAACCAAAAAGCATGACCTGCACAGCCCTGTGCTTCTTTGAACACTGCGCCTTATAGCACAAGCATCAAGCAAGAAGAGCCCGAGCGGCCTGCTCTCAGGGTGCTAACTCTCTACCCAGGAAGACAGAAAACCAAAAAATGTTAGAGAACATTTAGGGTAGCGCATGCTGTATGTTAACATGTGTAATGGTCTACAAATGCCCTGAGAATTTGGAAAATGGGGGATTTTTGAGATCTCTGAGCCTGGAGAGGGGCTTGACGGTGGGCCTCAGCAAGTGAAGGGCAGACTTGAGTGGTGACAGTCAAGGGGAACACAGCAGACAAACCCAGGAAAAGGTGGCAGCATCAGTGATACAGATATGAGGAAGTGCTTAAGTTCCCGACAGCCACTCTCCTATTCCAGCTGTGTCTGTCTTCTCCTCTGGAGCCGCCAGTCTGCCAATGACCTGGGGTGAACTTCAGTCCTGGTCAGGCAATGAGGAGGAGCCCCTGTCCATGAGAACCAGTGTCCAGATCAAGTTTCGTCATGGATGCTGGTACACTCGACTCAGAACCCATGTCTACATCCTGATTTCTTAGTAACTCAAATCTACAGCTGAACACAGGAACGGGTACACAGACTCATGGGTTGACTGACTGTTAAATATTGGCCCTTTCTGGTCACACCTGTCCTGCCTCAGATTCATGAATAACCAGGCTTCAGCTTCCTGAGCTTACCTTCTACATTGAGCCCAGACCATGCATCACACAGCCAACACTTAGTAAAGAATGTTCTAGACCTGACTTTTCTCATTTCTGCTTTCTCTCCTCAGTCCTCCCTTCCCTCATTTTACAGTTATCTGGATGCTTAGATTGTGTCTTACTATCTTATCCCAGGCCACAAGTTTTTGTTTTACCTTACTCTGGCCTGTGCAAAGGAGAGAGCCAAACAATAGCTGAAAATGGTTTTAATGCATATTTATAGAGCGTATCCTATGCTCCAAGCTTTGTGCCCAAAACTTGCTGAGGTTAACTTCTTTGATCTACACATTCATTAAGAAACGTGCTGATACGATCTCCATCATGCAGGCAAGAGAAAGGAGACTCGGAGAGAAAGACTCGAACCACAAATTGCCATACTTCAGAATGGGCAAAGGGATGGTGGGATTATAAAAAAGGCATCTGTGAATGGAAACACCCAATGAAGGAGGCTCTGAAACTGGGGCTAAGGAATTTGGGTTTGGTGCAGTAGGCAATGGGAAGCCACCGTTAAGTTTCAAAACAGAAAATATTTCTGTATATTTCACTCTACTTTTACCTCTTTGAATATTTGGTAATTTGTACACAAGTTTGCCCCTGTCCTTTTATTTACCACCTCTATCCTAGCAGCAGCAGGGAGTAATCTGCACCCATGTGACAGTGTAACACGGAAAAACAAAACCAACCCAGAATCTGGAAGGGCTAGCTGAATTGAGCTGTGATAATTTGGCATAACACTCTAAGTTATTCAAAACAAAAATCACATCTTTGCATTGATGAATGACAAAAAATAGTCTGGTGAAAATGTAGAACCCATGAAGGTGAACATAGACTCCCTCCTCACAGTGAGGAGTGAAAGGAGGTGTTTGTTGTGTACACGTATAGGGAACCAGGAGAAAAGAGCTAAACAAAGGTGGTGGCATTAAATTACAGACTGTGTCTGAAATGATAATGCTATTCTCAAGTGGTTTTGATAATGATGGAAAATGTTAAGGAGAAAAACACACTAATTGAGCCGAGATCAATGGACTGGAAGTTAAGGTGAGAGAAAGCAGGCCATCTAGCCATCAGCAGATGGGGTGCTGCTTCGAGAGGGACAGCGCTCAGGGACAGAAAATAATGGTCTAAGAAACGGGCAGGCCGTGGGCGGGGGGGGGGGGGACTTCTGCTGTCCAACAACACAGATGAAAGCAAATGGAAACTTTGCAAAGTGATTCAAGATTTCTAGACTGAAGCTGGAAAAATGTCAGTGCCACAAGTAGAAATCACACGACTCTCAAGAGGAGGCAGTTTTCTGATGAAGATCACTACGATGTTAGGCCTTCTAGATGAGGTGAGAGTTATTACATTAAAATATTATTACAGTGACAATCTAAGTGTGTGTGACCCGGAGCCTCATTGAACAATTACAACTGGAGCTACAGAGGCTGCCAAGGCATAGATTTAGAGATTCACATTGGTGGGCCTAATCCACTCTGAGGACTTGCCTTCAGCTAACAGGACATTTTTTTTTTTTTTAAGACTTTTTTATTTCTTTGAGAGTGTGAGAGAGAATGAGAGAGAGAGAGAGAGCAAGAGAAGGGGGAGGGTCAGAGGGAGAAGCCGACCCCCTACAGAGTAGGGAGCCCGATGCAGAACTCAATCCCGAGACTCCAGGATCATGACCTGAGCCGAAGGCAGTTGCTTAACCCACTGAGCCACCCAGGCGCCCCTAACAGAACATTTTCTTTAAAATAAAATTTGGGGGGCACCTGGGTGGCTCAGTGGGTTAAGCCTCTGCCTTTGGCTCAGGTCATGATCGTAGGGTCCTGGGATCCAGTCCCGCATTGGGCTCTCTGTTTGGCAGGGAGCCTGCTTCCTCCTCTCTCTCCCTCTGTCTGCCTCTTTGCCTACTTGTGATCTCTTTCTGTCAAATAAACAAATAAAATCTTTAAAATAAATAAATAATAAATAAACAAATAAAATTTGGATGTTTTCCCTGAGGGATATTCTCACCTCTCCCCACATTGTATTATACCTTGCCTTCACAATTTTATATTATTTGCCCAGGCTTGAATGCATCTGATTTTGAGACATAGGATAATCCCTTAAAGCCAGAGAAGTGATTGAGTTTGCTGCAGAAAAAAAGGCAGAAAGGATAGAGTGTGAGAACAGAAGGACCAAGGCCATGAAGACTGTAGCAATAGCAAGGGAAAGAATAAATCAGAACACCTGTCTTAGGAGGAATGCCAGAAAGGGATATAGATGTAACTGGGGATGGGGGCAGAGAGAATAATCAAAAACAGGGGAAAAACATCTCAAGAAAATCACAATATTGAAAGGCATACTCAATATGAAGAGAAATCAAAGACTCACACAGACAGAAACTCATTTCAGAATGACAGGGGTGGCAGGAATGGTGAAGGAGATGATGATTTAAAAAAAAAAAAAAAGTTTCCAGGGAGAAAAAAGGGGAAAAAGAATCCATTTGGCCTCAAATTTCTCCTAGGCAGCACAAAGCACAGGAAGACACAATTTCTTTATAAAGTTGAACATAAATATATTACACAATCCAGCATTCCCATCTCTAGGTATTATCCAAGTGAAATAAAAACCCATGTTTGTGCAAAACCTACACACAAGTGGTTACAGAAGGTTTGCTTACAATCACCGAATACTGCAAACAACCGAAATGTCCTTTAACAGGTGAATGGATCAACCAACGATGGAACGTTCTTACAGTGGACTACTATTCTACGGTAAGAACAAACAATTGCCAGGAATTTCAAATGTATCACGCCAAATAAAAGAAGCCAGATTGAAAAAGTGACATAGTGTATCATTCTATTACTAGGACATTCCTGAAAGAAGAAACCCTTAAGGACAGAGAACGGATCAGTAGTTGCCAGGGACTGAGACAGGGAGGAACGGACTACAAGGGAATCTTTTGGAGTCATTTTGATAGTGATGATTGTTAAACAATTTTATCCATGTTTCAACTCAAAACTATACACCAGGAGTGAATCTTATTTTATGTCAAAAATACACACACACACACACACACACACACACACAGAACAAATCAATTGAAAAATAGAGGTTATAACCTACGACAAAAAAGTGACCAATGGAAGGGCAAAATTTTAATTTTATTAGCAGAGCTTGAAGAGGAGGGGATAGGAGGAGGTAGTATAACTTCAATTCTGTATTTTTCGTCACAAGGAATCAGTAATATTAAATTGTTAATTTTTTTAAAATTTAGCAGTGGAGCATATCCCTTAGATTTGTCAACTGGCAGAAATAAAAACAGAAATGGTTCAAACGGTTATAAGTGAATGGGATTTCTGTGAGGGGAGCTTTTCTATTTCCTATCTTCTTCTACCATTTGAAATAATAAATGAGCATGTATTCCTTATAGCTTATTACAAAATAAATTTCAAAGTTTATCAATACAAATATTCTGGATACAAAAATATCTTGATTTAAAATTTTTTTTTTTTTTTTTTTTTTTTTTTTTACCAGATCTCCTGTTTTGGGGGGGGGAATGAAATTTAGAGCTGCATCCTCAGGGTACATAAAAGTGAGAATTTTATTTACAATATAAGGTATCCTATATCCAATATAATATAGGTATCCTAGCTAGTTTCATATACAACAGACCACAAAAGTACTGAAATAATATCATAAATGTTAATATATAAAGTGAACATTAGTTGTTCAGATTTGTTATTTTTCATTATATTTAATAAAAATTTAACTTTCTTCCATAATTATGTCTTAATGAAAATATTTTCATTGAGATCATTTCCTGTCTTTATGCTGATACAGTAACATAAACAGAAATATTATATGGTGACAAATAAGCCTAAAAAGTAGTTGATGGTATTTTCATCTTTAGCCAAACTCCTGGCTGAACCTATGCTAAGACCTTTTGTAGAAAAACATCACAGAGGCTTTGGGGTCTGAACAGAATTTGACAGGGGAACGACTTAAAGAACAGTGATTGAAAAAGGAATGTACTCCATACAAGAAAGTTTTTAATAGCTTCTGATATATTGTAAGAACTCCAAAGTGCCAGTATGTGAATGCATAATTAGGTAGGTGAAAATTCATTACAAAGTGAATTTTGGTTCAACTTGACAAGTGAAAAATTCTCCCATGGCTGCTTTTGAGAAAATTATTATACCTTCCTTTCATCAAAATGTTGCCAATTCTGCATTTCTGTCAATAGCATTTAACCTGTTTATTTAGGTAGTCTGTTCTCTACTTCATTAAAGTAATGGAGAACTTTATTTAAATCTCATTCCTATTAACTTACACAACACATGCTCATATCATCTCACATACCAGAGAACCACTGTTTGCATCCCCATTCTTGTAGCCATGGAAACAGGTGCCACCAACATCTCCTGCTACAGTTAGCATGGGGACGAATGTCCCTAAGCTGTCATTCCCCTGCATCTACCATGTGTTCAGGTCATACGTCTCCCAAGCAGACTTTTGCCAGTGTCTGAGAACAATGAAGGTACTAGGGCCAGCCCATTCTTGTAGGACAGGAGACTCTTCAAGTATGTGACCTTAGGTCGTGGAGTTCTCATTGGCCTTGTCAAAACCTTCTTGAACTACTGTGCCACCCATGACTCTTTCTACCCAATCCTCCTTCTCCCCTCTCCTTTTGCAGCTATCAGATCAGCAACTTGGTCTGAAGGTTCACTTGCCTCCCCTTCCCCCCTCCACTTTATCCTTCATGCTCAGCTCTCCCAAAAAACTTCTTGCACCTCTCATCCTATCTGGGATGTGCTTGGAGGATTTGAACTGATACACTCATTCTGAAGGAATGGTAAGCATTGTTCCTCTCCACCTCAAGATCCTCTGGGCCATACTGTCTTCAAAGAGAACAGACTGGGGGCGCCTGGGTGGCTCAGTGGGTTAAAGCCTCTGCCTTCGGCTCGGGTCATGATCCCAGGGTCCTGGGATCGAGCCCCGCATCGGGCTCTCTGCTCAGCGGGGAGCCTGCTTCCTCCTCTCTCTCTGACTGTCTCTCTACCTACTTGTGATCTCTATCTGTCAAATGAATAAATAAAAAAATCTTCAAAGAGAACAGACTGTACCTAACTTTTATGCAAATTAGGAATAGACTTAAATGAGCCCCCAAGCTTCCTTGTGAAAGTCTTTATATTTGTGAGGTATAATATCTTTCTCAGCCTCTATCTACAGTCTCCAACCTGGCCTTCTCTCTTTGTGACTACCCTGTCTGTCTACTTTGGAGAGAAGTGGTGAAGAGCATGGACGGGAACCAGAATTAGCACTCTGTGCCTAGGTTCCTGAGTGTCCTTACTAGGAAAACTAGGGTGATAGGGTCCCTCATTAATAAGGTTATTTTAAGGATCTATAGTTAAATATGTGTATTCAATTCACTTAAATCATGCCAGCCAGATGGTAAATGCTCTCCACGTTTACCCTCTTTGTTATCGTCAGTAGTTTTATACTGAACCTACAGCTAATTAACAAAATTGACAAAAGGATACAAATTTCCAGGTAAAAGGTGAAGATCTAACGTATGGAATGGGGATTATAGTTACTACCATATTATATACTTGCAAGTGGCTATGAGAGTAGATCTGAAATGCTCCTCCCACAAAAAGGCTATGGGGACGATGTGCCATGATGGAGGTGTTGGTTACCACTTGGTGGTGTTCATTTTTACAGTACGTACATGTTATCAAATCAACACATTACACAGCTGAAACTTACATGATATTATGTGTCAAGGGTTATTTCAATGAAACTGGAAAAAAAAAATCTTAACCAGCAATATGTTATCAGAGGTAAAGCACCATATACGGAGTCAGAAGACTTCATTCTAAGTTCCAGATGCCACTTATCATCTCTGCCCTTAATGTCTTTTAATGTTTTGCAAGCTCACAGGCACCTGTCTTATTACTTAGTTCTTGGGAGGGTCAGAGAAGAAGATCTGTGGGAATGTACTTTACGCACCATAAAGGACAACATATAGAAGTTACCAAATATAAAATGATACACAGATATTGGACTGTTCCGTTCACTTACCGAAGCCTGGGCTCCCGGAAATCTTGATCACCATGTTAAATTTTTATATCCTAAATACACTTTAGACATGCTGCTTTGGGAGTTAAGGATGAGAGGGAAACCTGCTTCTGCTTGAGAACACGCCAATGAGGGGTAGAGAGTCACTGAGTCTCTGAGGCCTTGCGTTTTGGGGGAGGTGGGAAGAAAAGGGATTTTTAGGCAGCCAGAGCATGACAAATACCCAGATTTGAATGCCATGGCATATGTAACATATGTAATGGCTCGGAGGTGTGTATTTCTAAAATCAGCTTCCCTTTTTTCTTAAACCCACCTCTCCATAATCAGGCAGCCGGCTGCTGCATCCGGAATTTACTGCTGTGAGCAACCATAAACCTCGTGTTAATGGCAGGGCTGCCCGAGGACAGACGCTGCCGAGCGCAGTGTGTGCGGTGAGAGACCACAGACAATATTTTCTACTCTCCACACACCCTAGGGCACTCACATTATCATCTGATACAGCATAAAGGTCCTTTAATAATCATTATTATTATTAAAAGCAAACAATCAACTCCACAAATCAACAGCTCTTTTCAACAGAGTTTCTAATCTCCGTTTCCTCTCAGATGTATGGTTATTGTCCACCTGGAAAGGCCCCAAAGTGATAGCCAGAAATCTGCCACCACCACCCCTTCTGCTGTTCCTGCCATCGTATTTAATTGTGTTTGCTCAACTCGAAGCCAAACTCATATGCAGTATATTTAGATGGTTAAAATAGCAGAGCATTCTTCTGTATTCACAGATTATTTTCAACACCACAATTCTTGGGAATTAGTCTGGAATAAATAAGGTAAAGCAACATAAATTTGTTCCAGTGACAAAGAAAACAATATCAAAACGGCAATCTGGAGATTCGCCATGAATGAAGGACTATACGGTGTCCCTTCTGGTGAACTCTCCTGCAAATGCAATCACCGTCTCATTTGCTAGTGTGGATTTATTTTAAAGTGAGTGAGAAAGAAAGCAAGAAACTAATAGTAAGAAACTGATTCAAAAGATCAATGTACAATCACTGTACTTGCTCTTACATAGCATTAAAGGTAAAGATGTAGAACTGATATATATGTTGATTTTCTGAACCTCGAAGGAGCCTTTTTTCCCCACAATGGCAAACTTTCTAAATTGAAAAACATCTATCATTAATATATATTCAGGATTTCTCTGAGGTCTCAGCTACTATATTTTTTTCCAAATGCCTTGAAAATCACAAATTTATAAAGGCTTGGTTAGATACTTTTCTCAGCTAACTCTATCTTAAATTTTTCAACATGTATTTTTAGTATCATTTAATAAATACAAACCCTATCACTCAAATGTCAAAAAATTTCTGAATCAAGGAGTAAAGAACAGACTTTGTTGCTAAACAGGTAATGACTTGAACTGCATCAGTTAATTAAAAATAAAGACCAGTGTTCCATGCTTTTAATCTGAGCTAAACTTCACATAATAATAAAAACAGCCATTTTAAACATACAGAGCTTTAACTAGATTTTCATTTACACTAGAAAATGCAGAGAATGAACATGCACACAGATGACTTTCTTACTTGAGATTTTCCACAGTAGACTTTTCCTATGTACATTAGACTCTTGATCCAACCTCGCATTTAGAGAATGCTAACTTTGTGCTTGTCTGTCAGGGGCTGACTTCTTCTCTGTACTCTTATTCCTCATTTGTCTGTTAATTCAGCAACTATTACTTAAAAGTTATTGTGTGTCCAATGGCTGTTCTAGGTACTGAAGACATGGTTTAAGTAAGACAGGGAAGGTGCTGTTCTCCTGGAGTATATATTCTAGCCTGGGAGGCAGGACTAGGAGACAACAACCAAACAGAAAGATCTCAGCCGGTGATAACTCAATTAAGAAAACACAGTAGAGGGGTGCCTGGGTGGCTCAGTGGGTTAAAGCCTCTGCCTTTGGCTCAGGTCATGATCTCAGGGTCCTGGGATCGAGCCCCGCATCGGGCTCTCTGCTCAGCATGGAGCCTGCTTCCTCCTCTCTCTCTGCCTGCCTCTCTGCCTGCTTGTGATCTCTGTCTGTCAAATAAATAAAATCTTTTAAAAAAAAAAAAAGAAAAGAAAAAGAAAACACAGTAGAGTAGAACGCTCAGGTGACCTGGAGGGGCACTTCAGTTGGGTGATAAGGGAAGGCTTATCACCCAACTGGAGGGAGGTAACATGTACTCCACATGGATAAGATGGCAGCAAGCACATGAAGGGCTGAGGGAACGGCAAGTACAAAGACCCTAAACTGAAAAAGAGCTTGGAGAATCCAAACAACAGGAAGAAGACAATGGACTCAGGACACCATGAACTGGGGAAAGGTTTCGAGATGAGGCTGACAGTGAGCGGAGGGCACATCCCTGCCATGTGCTCAGGTCGTCACTTTAAGATTTGTCCTGGGGGGAGAGGGGTACCTGGGTGGCTCAGTGGGTTAAAGCCTCTGCCTTCAGCTCAGGTCATGATCCCGGGGTCCTGGGATCGAGCCCTGCATCAGGCTCTCTGCTCTGCGAGAAGCCTGTTTCCTCCTTTCTCTCTGCCTGCCTTTCGGGGTACTTGTGATCTCTGCCTGTCAAATAAATAAATAAAATCTTAAAAAAAAAAAAAAAAAAAAAGATTTGTCCTGGGGGATGCCTGGATGGCACAGCCGGTTAAGCAGCAGACTCTAGGTTTTAGCTCAAGTCAAGATCTCAGGATCACAGAATCCAGCCATACAATGGGCTCCACACTTGGCATAGAGTCTGCTTGGTATTCTCTCTCGTTCTCTCTCTGCCCCTCCCACTTGTGCTGTCATGCTTGCTCTCTCACAGTCTCTCAAATAAATAAATAAATAAACAAACAAACAAACAAATAAATGATTTGTTCTGCCTTTGGAATCCACATAGAACCAGCTTGTGGGATGAACAGCGGGATTGTCTCAGATACAGATAATGTTGGTACCACCACATGTCTGCATGGTCCTTCACATGGTCATCTCTTGTGTATCTCCTGAGTGGCTCACATGATTATTAGATGCCCCTTCCCTTCTGCCCATTTTCTTAGTCATGCCTCTGCTGCCTGATCTCTGACCTGACACTTGTTCTGAGTCTCACTATTGGCTTAAGCCTAGAAACTAAACTCAGTGTCTGTAACATCAGGTATAACCTGACTGCTCTGCTTACCACACTAGCTCCCTGATAATTCTTAATGACATTTATTGTCTCCTTATCTGAGCAATGACATGACTGCTATGTGCTATGGGCATACTTTTTAAATTATGTGTTTTATTTTCAACTTTCAAAAACACTGCCATGTCCTTTAACATTCTTGATTATGTCAACAGTCTCCGTAAAGGAGATACATAATTATCATTACTTCACTTTATTTATTTAATTTTAAGATTTTATTTATTTGAGAGAGAGGGAGAAAGCATAAGTAGGGGGGAGTGGCAGGCAGAGGGAGAAGCAGGCTACCTGCTGAGCAGAGAGCCCGACTCGGGGCTCAATCCCAAGACCCTGAGATCATGACCTGAGCCAAAGGCAGAGGCCCAACCCACTGACCCACCCAGGCATTCCAAGTTCATTTTAAAGATGAGGAAATTCAAACTCAAATAGTTTTAGGTAACTTTCCTAAGGTAAGCTTATAATAGGGACTGAGAACTCAGGAATCCTGCTTTCCCATCTTCATCCTGTTCCAGGAGTGTTCTGGAACACTCTAGGCTTGTTCTCTACAGAGTTAGTCTAGAAGATTTCTACACTTAAAGTCTCTAGAGGGTAAGTCCATAGATGGTCTGCTTATGCTGCAAAATTTGAAGACGGGCATAAAAGACTTAAAAGGTAAATAGAAAGGACTCCCTTCTCCTCAACTTGTTTCATATGTGTATTTGAGTTCAGTATTGTTTGTAACACTATGTCCTCAGACAACATTTGCAGTCCCATATACACGCTTGAACCACAGTGCAGGGATAGATTAGTATAAACATCCTACCAATTAAAGAAAGAAAAAGAACAAATTTAATTGCCAGGTCTGAGAAAAAGAACTGAGCATATTCAGCAGAACTGCTGTAGGTTTTCTTTTGGCTCCGCCTACCTCCCGAAATCACAACGGTACATAAGAAATATCACTTGTGGGGCACATGGGTGGCTCAGTGGGTTAAAGCCTCTGCCTTCGGCTTAGGTCATGATCCCAGGGTTCTGGGATAGAGCCCCACATTGGGCTCTCTGCTCGGTGGGGAGTCTGCTTCCTCCTCTGTCTCTCTGCCTGCCTCTCTGCCTGCTTGTGATCTCTGTCAGATAAATAAATAAAATTAAAAAAAAAAAAGAAATATCACTTGTGAATGTAGGGTAAAAACCATAACTCTCATTCTAAAGCTCAGTGTTCTGTTGTCTCACTGTCAAATGTATGGTTTTAGATAGCCATGTTGTGAAAAACCCAATTCACTACTTAAAAACAAAAAAAATCAGCATTTTCAAGTAAGTTCAAACAAAAGAGTCTCTTAGAAAAAAATAACAAATGATTTCCTTACCTGTTCAATTAATCAAGTCACATAAATTACATTCTTAAAATAAATGGGAAAGTCCTAAAAAATAATTAAAACTCTCAGGTGTCCCACATCCTTCTAAGGCAGATCTATTATGTTCATTCACTACAGCTCATACTATATAGCAGCTTGAAGTGGAATACTTTTCATACCATTCTTTAAAGTTCCAAGGTTCTTATTAAGGTGATAGCCTAGCTGTTACTATTAAATATTCATGACCCTTTTCCAAGAGAAGTGTTTTTAACTGTTACTTCTGGCTAAATTTGTGGGAGTCCTTTTCTCCCACTTGACTCTTGCATGTGCTCTCTCTCAGGGAAAGAGACTTTAGTAGGCATTGTCCTAACTGAAATGTATCTAAAGTTTTACACAAAAATAACATGGAATTTTGTAAAAAATTCATCTCAAAGTGAATATTATACATAGCAAATGCAGAAAGGTTTGAGGGATGTGTTGCTCCCAAAGTACAATTTGGTGGATTAGAAACAGCAATTCAAAGCTGAAAAAATTTAGTAATACAGAATACAGTTAACCTACATCAACTCAAAATTTTACAAATAGCAGGAAAAAACTGACTCACCATTCCTAGTTTGTTTCCAGATAGACATGTAACATTGTATAAACATTATGTAACCACAGACTCAACAGAAGACCTGGTCTCTCCTCTACCACTCCCACCTGATGTCTCCCAGGCAACTTTCGGAGAGGATAGGAGCAGGTCTGGGGGACTTTTCTCAAACTACTGCCTGCCAGGTGCTAAGCTTGCTGGGAGAAGGCAATCCTTGATGGGAAAGCTACATTGTTTGGCTTTGTCCATGATGAGTAGGAGAGCTTCATTCAGGGGTGAAATATTAGGAACACCACTATGACCATACACTTAAATGACAGGTTTTACTGACAATAAAGCTGCCTTTTTTAAACCTCCATCTGGGAAATTATGGGAAATACCAGGTATTTCCCCCCCTTCATATTTTCTCATATGTACCCAGATTTGTCAAGGATGATTTGACGATTCTATTATGTCACTGTTATTACGGTCTTTCAGGAAAAAATGGTATTTAATATTTGTATTGAAAAGATATAGAAATACAGTCTACATCATAAGGATTATATAGAAAATACTTCTCATACTGAACTATAAGCAAACAAATGATACTTGAATAAAAAAGTTGCACACATATTTATCTTAGATGAAAATGTCATACCAGATAGAGAAATCCAATTTTTAAAGATTACACCTTATGGTTTTCAGTCAAGACTTTTAAGTATTTTAAAATCCTTGTTAATAGATCTAAAATATAAAGAAAATATTTATACTTTCATACAAAATAAATTGTATGTGTAGGTTCCCAGGCGAAAATCACGGTACCATTTTATTAGATTGTCTTGGGCTGTGTGTGTGTGTGCATTGCATGCATGTGTGTATGTGTGTGTGTATAAAATAACATGTAACAAACTATAGCAACAAAGTACCGAAATAACTGGCTTCAAAGCAAAAAATTCAATCATGATGGTTTTCGGATATGTTTCCCTGATTAGACTGGTTGATTTGGCTTGGCATTTTGTTATGCATTCATTAAATTATTATCAACAAATACAAAGTAGTACAAGGACATTCAAGTTGATAACTTTTGGTGTGCACAATGTGAAACTATTATAAACACGAAGTCAAACATATTTAAAATTTGGACTAAAACGGACTAATTTCATCTCAGAAAAATTTTGTACTGCCTTTTGTAAATACTATGGAAAAACAGCACTTACAAAATATACATGGTATACTTTCACACAGGTCCCTTTATGTAACTAATATATAAAGGATATATATATATATATATATATATATACACGCTTTTCCCCCAACCAGATCCCCCAAATCACAAATCTCATTACCTGTTTTTGAGCAGTACACTGAAGGTCATCTTATCCAGTCCCAGATAATTTGGCAGCAAGTCTGACCAATTCCAGTTCCATTTTGTGATGGCTGACTGTTGATAAATGAGAACACGCTATTGTTAGTTATTAATCAGAGTTAATATGATCAGTAAATTAAAGCTCCAGCTGTGATAGACTAACTAAGAAGGAGGGGGGTCCAGAACAAGGACTTAGACAGATAACATCAATCATGTCCACAGAAGAAGGTTTTTATTCCAATAAGACAGCAATTAATTTATAAATCCATTTGGGGATGTAGTCATTATTTATAAAAATATAAATCAATTTCTTGAGTCGTTATTCTTCCCAAGTGCTAATGGCATTTGCCCAACAAGTTTCCCTGAGAGGGTGACTCTTTGAGAAGAAAAGTGAAATAACTGGCAACTTTTTCATCTATCGATTGCTAGTTTTTATTCTTTAGCACCCAGAAATTTGATGAAAAAAAGACTTAGAAGTGCTATGACTCAAAGTACAACACACTGCTTAATTAGAGTGTGAAAATAATGCTATTTTTGGTTAAGAAAATAATTTAAAGGGGAAATTAGAACAACCTGTAAATGTAAATAACATTCTCTTTTCTCATTTAGTAGGTAATTTCACAACAGAGTAAGGAGAAAAATTGCTGTGAAAGATAATCTCATAATTCAGAACAGAATAAAACATGCCATTTATTTAAACACAGGCTAATTTAACAGCTACAATGATTATTTATGGTTTGGAGCACTCTAATGCACAACACAGAGAAGCAGCCAACACACTCAAACTTATACAATATATTTGGTTTTCAAGTATTATAGATGCTTGCATTCCTTAAAACTAAACAGTTTTGATAATGAGAGTCCAGGCCAATGTTTAAAATCCTCTAAGAACTATGCCCTGTCACCTGCTGATTAATGGAGCACCACAATCCTGTCATAGAGCAGGAGAATTCTGCCCCAGGTTGTCAGCATTGAAGGTCTTATTCTACTACAGTATTGATGAATGTAGACTAGGGTTGTAACAGGCATGGCAAAAATATTATCTGCATCCCGAATTAGGCCATTGTTTTAATTCTTATTTTCCTCAGAGCTCTAGGTCAAGCAATCCTTCTCTTCTGCCCTGTTGGTTGGAAGAGTCTGTCAGGAGACTTTTCCCTTTTTTATTCACCAAGAGCATAAACAAAGCAAAAACAACTTTAGATTTCAAATGCTTTGGCTTTAATTTGACCTTTGTAATGTAATGATTGAAGTAGGTAGCTTAAACAACGGCATATTCTGACATTAAAAATGTGTGGTATTTATTACATTACCTTTATTCCAAATATCCAGACTTTAAGATCATTTGCAAATTAATTTGAAATGCAGGAATATGTTTAGGATTATAAAAAGGGAAATCTATCTCATGCCACTTAAAATAGGAGCTCGAGGCTTTATTTATAATTAGTTGTAAACTCTTATTATTTCTCTGATAAGTTAGATAAATTCATAAAAATTGCAAGGCGTTGAGTGGGTGGATTGGGGATGGGGGCGAGCAGCAAGGGAGGAGACCATTACGAAATGCCTGCTTTTTCAGGCCTTCTCTAGACACAGCTGAACAGATGTTCCCTCTGCCCATGGTGAACTGACCTGGTCAAAAGTTAAATTATACAGACCAAACATATGAATCAGTTTGACAAAGAGAAGATAAAATAACTTTTCCAAAGTTAATTCATGCAGACCACATAAATAAACAAGGACTTTTGCTTCCCAGAAAAAAAAAAAAAAAAAAAAAAGCTTATAAGTACTCAAACACAAAGCACTTTTTTTCCTTTATTTATGTGAAAAAAAACCCCACACGTTTAAGTTAACTTTACTATTTTCCACATACCTGATCTAGCATGTTTTCACTAAATGTCTTGTACACCTGGAAAGGGTTAAAGGCAGAAGGCTGATCTTCCACACTCCTCAAGGTCGTCTTTAAAGGTCTGATGGGTAATGGATTTTCCTCTGAACCATTCATAGAAAACAGCTGTTCTTTTAAATATTCCTTCAAGGGGAAAAAAAAATTACAAGTCGTGATGGTGGGAAGCATATATTCTCTTTAAAAATACACTGATCAATATCCAAATCTACCTTTTCAGCACATTTGCTCGATTACAGTGTATTACTTGCCTCAGGACAAAATACATTTTCAGAAGAAACATAGCAGAATACCAATCAGCATTGCAATAAACCCATCAAAAACAGGTTCACCTAATATACAGGATAGATCAGAAAATCATTTAACAAATTCTCACATAATGAATGTGTGCTTGATATATCAGAATCTTTTAAACAGGCATTGTCTTCTTATGGGTTCACGCGTTAACATGTCTGGTTACCAAAACTTAACTCAGATGCATGATTCCTCACAGTACAAGATTGCTCGTTCATTCACTAAGTGCAGTTGTTACCTACTCTCTGCTCAGCAAAAGGCTAAGTACTTCGATATTTCACTGCAATCTTCCTTTATGTAGAATTAATTATAATTCAAACTTCTGAACTCTATTTCCATGCTGTGGACTGAAAAATATCAAGGTTCAAATGAAGCTCAATGTATGTAATTCTAATCCCCCAACTGCCAGTGGCAGCCTGGGCAAAAAAGTCAATCTACTGCTTTATATTTCCTTTTCCATTCATAAGTAAAAAAGGTGAATGATCCTAATCTGTGTTATTGGACTCTTTCTGGAAGACGACCATTAAAATGACGTCAAGGTTCCTGTGTAAACCATCAAATACTTACTATTAATAAGTCATTTAAGAAATTAAATAATATAAAAATTCTCCAGTATGTCAAAATAGAACTTTTTCTTCAAGAGTAGGACCAGAGAGAGAACATTAGAGCTGAAAAGAACTTCAGAGGTCATCTGGAAAACCCTTGCTACTCAAAGTCTGGCGCCCAGACCAGCCCAGTCAGCCTGGGAACTTGTTAGAAAAACAGAATCTCACCACCCCAGGAGACTGGCAGGCACGTGAAAGTTTTTGAGTAACTCTAGCCTACACCACATTCTGCAGTTGGCTCTGAAAGGTCACAGATGAGCCTGAGGTTACACAGGGGTGAGTGGTAGAGTCTGAGTGAGGAGCCCCGCCTTCCATCTTGGTTCACTGTGCTTTCTCCTCTACCTCTATAATATAATTTTCTGAACAGAGAACGCCCACTGTACTTATCCAGCAAGGTAAATTTTAGATCCTAAAATCCTCAACATCAAAAGCAACCACTTCTTAACTATGATAATCACTTCTTAAATTTGCTCATTGCGGACCACGTCTCCTTAGATGAATTGTATAGCATCATCCACACACAGAAGACTCCTAAGTATTATTAGATTAATAAAACCACCAGAAAGGAAGGTTATGTCTAGATTTAGATTTTTATACAGAAATAAAATTTCTCTCATGATTTCTGAATGTAAAATTTTAAAAAGGAGTAAAAGAGTCTAACAAGAACAACTGCTTTGTTTGCTAATAACAATCTGTTTCAACTGAGTTCCCCTTACACCGCTACATTTGTCTTTTTTGTTGTAAAAAAGATCAAGTGCTATGTTGCAAGTTGGGAACACAACGGTGTTTTCTCCCTTGTTAATTTCGCTGACCTTTCCACTATCTTGTCACTCTGGTCACCACCCCTTCTCAAAAACCCGATTTTTTGTGCTATCGCTTTAACCAGATTTACTGCTAATGTGATTTATTTCTTTGGAAGAGATACGTCGTTCCTTGAACATCCTTTCTTAAACCCCCTCCCTGTGCAGTTACATGCGTATTTCCCTACCTGCCATTTCATGAGGTCCCATGATCTCAACTACCACCCTCAGCGAGGCCACCAGAATCTCTAGAAGCACGGCCTCCCTTGTCTTTGCCCGTGGCCGGGTTCTTCAACTACCCACCGGACTTTGATGCTCCGACATCCTCCCTGTATCTCAAACACCAACACTCTTCAACCCCTTTCCTCTCGTAATTCGCTAGGACTCGGTGGCACACTCAATCGGCCCCTCGCCCAGGCCTGCGCCTGTAAATGCCCCTGTATTTATGCTCCCGTTTTAAGCACATTCAGCAGTACCCCCGAAAACGCCCAAGACTCACAGCGCGACTCGGCAGGCGACCACGCCTCCCGGCGCAACTGCGCCCCCAGCGTAACCGCGCTTCCGTGTAAACGCCGCGGCAAGTGCGACGCGGGGCAATGAGTCAGCGGAGAGCTGGCGCTGAGTTTGTCGCGGGCTACAGGCTCTGGCAGCCCCGGGGCAAAGGGCTCACTCCTTTGTCTGGTCCAGCCTCACCTCCCAGTAGGCCACTTCCTACCTTGCCGCGATGCTTCTCCCGGCGCACGGTCAGCAAGCATTTAGCCTGACATGCCACGTGATAAGCAGTGCCGCAACAGTAAATGTACTCGGTGGTAGGGAAAGAAAGATCCTCGCTCGGAGATCAAGGCCTCAGGGGTCCACGAACCCTACCAGGAGAACAGCCTTTCGATTTCCTGACAAGAACAGGCGGCTGCCAGCCAGGAAATATCCCCGCTTAATCTTGCTTACTGGTGATCACTGATCTTTGTCATGTTAAGGGCTTTTAAGAAGTGGACTGGTCTATCAGGTTGGCAATCTCTCCCAGCCGTGACTGTTCTCAGAATTCTGGTAACATCACTTTCCTAAAAATCTGAGGGTAATCCTCCTGCAACATCTGTTCCTCAGTAATCAGCATGGTTACTTAAGCCCATCTGGGTGGCCATGTGGCCAAGCCAATGAAGGCCATGATTTCACAACGGTGGTCTTTCTCTTAGCCAAGGCCAGGAGCTCCTGAATTCCCCACATAGAAACCCTAAACGAATTATGAGGGACCATTAGCAAATGGGAATAGGTTGTGTTACTTGCTAAACAATTATATACTGAGCTCTGGACCATTTCTCCTAACAGCAAATCCCTCGCACCCTCTCAGGCGATCATTGAATGCACTATTACATCACCTGTTTATTGACTGGTTGATTAGCTCTAGGAAAGCCAGGAAACAAAATTTACTTGAGGTAACTTTCAGGTAAATGGTAGCCGAAAGAACATTTATGTAACTGAGTTGTAAAATACTGTGGTAGGATTTAATTCACTCCTCGGAAATTTATCGTTTTTAAGGCCTACCCCAATGAGATAAAACACTATAGCTTCCCATTACTCACACTTTAGAATTTTTAGTATTCTGAAAAATTACATTGGTGCATTTGTAGCTAAAAACATGATTCTAATTCACATTAGACGTCACGCTCTAATTCAGGTACAAATGCTCAAATTAAAAACCTGATGAAGTTAATACACTTGTATTGTTCCAAGTCCACAGATGAGATAACCCGCTCTTTACATTTTTGCTCAAACGGCCAGAAACATGCAAGGTCAGAGGCTTAACCCAGCAGAGACGCATACAAGCATGACATTGGCCCTAACCAGTGCCCATGCATTAATGCATTTTCTTGGGTTAATCGAGCTGCGCCCTAATATGGTTCAATATTCTTCTCAAGTTTTCTCATTATGGAAGAAATCTACAGCTTCACCTGACAAGTATGACGTCTGTAGGAGAAGTACCTCTCTCTCCGGAAAATTCATCATTTCACAAACAGCAGATCTTAACATCAGCTTAACAGTCACAAACACACAATTCCCAAACTCCAGGTCTAGTCTATACAATTCAGAACTGAACTGAGTTTATGAGCCGTGTTATTGTTTAAACCATATAAATAAAACCTACATTGTTTCGGTGAGGCTTCTGCTATACAAATGCAGAACAGCCGGGGCTGAATAGATTCTATTAATAATGCAATATTGAGTTTGGTATTGACTTTAAGAAGTATTATCACCTCCTTGACTAACCCTTAGCTGCCAGCAGACGCTGCCTCAGGCCAGTACACACCTAATTGCTCGGTAAAAAGGCCGTTTCCCTACCTCATTGAGCCGCATGATGTGATAAATTTGCCGCAGGTACTCGCTGCCACCTGGTTTGTGGCAGATATCCAGGACCATCATGTTTATTTTCTGCTCAGTCGGTTCAAGAGCACTATCTCCTTCTTCTAAGGCTGTGCTTTTCTCTATTGTCATAAACGCACTAAGTACAAAGAAAGCATAGAAGTATCAGTGGTGAATAATTGTAAAAATGGAAAATAATCAAAGAGATTGAGCGCGGAGAGTCCATGTAAATCTCATATTCAAAGCACCATAAAGACCGCTCAAATAGGTAAGCTTTCCCAAACCGCCCCTGAGCAGAGAAACGGAGCCACAGAACTAAGCACCTGAAAGCATTTTAAAAAATTGAATCGTTTCTTTAAAACAGTTCTTTATTGCATTTGTACTCCTATCTATAAAACATTTTCCCATTACTGCAATTGTTGAAATTGCTATAATCATGGGATGAAAACAAAACATTTCTTTTTAAGAACATATAAGAAATAATTTGTATTTTCTCTTTGAGGATTAAAAGTATCTTTGATGCCTGAAAGAGCTTTGGTATTCTGTCTTTTGTAGATTCTTCTTTACACCTGTCTTTGGAACACATTAAAGACTAATTAAAGTGTCAAAAGGGGGAGCCTATTATGCTAAATAAAGGCTGGGCGCTCACTGGCAGCATGCTTACCACTGGATATTTTAAATTGGCCTTTTGACACTTGTTGCCTTTTAAAAATATATGGCCTCTTCCCCCCCCCACCCCCCCACCCCCGTTTTCTTCTTGGTAAGGATACCTGGCAAAAGCGACTACCCTGATTATTCTTCAGGAAAAGGGTCTATCATGGCCACCCTGGAATATGCAACTTGTATTTGTGAAACATTTCTTGTTATTGATTTTAAACATTATTCAGATAGTAACGTTGAATGACATAAATTTAAAAAAAACAAACCTCCAAATATACCAGTAAAAAGAAATCATGATATTCAACGTACATGATATATATCCCATGCCACTTTTCTTATTACATTGCTATTAGGATCATGTTAGGCTTTGCAATCTAAGTATTCTTAAGAAAATGCCTGGTTTTCCACTGTTCCGCAGACTAAATGAAATTTACTGTGGTATAATCAGCTATATACTGTAGTTCATTACTGAGATTTTGCCATGATTATAAAATTAGTTCTGCTAAGAGTAAGTGCTGCTGACCTGAAGACTGAACCAAATGATACCCAGCTGCTGGACATTAACTTTTATATTGCTACCACATGTAGCTTCAAAACATCTCTCTTTAAAAAAAACACACAAAACTTTACAACTGTGTAAAGCTTGCAAAAAATAAAGTGGATCCTACTCTTTGACGTATTCGTTAGCTACAGTAAATCTTCAAACAAAAGAGACCTTCTTGCAATAAAAGAAGTTTGTAAATATCTTTTTGAAGCTGCATACAGGTTGCAAGCAAAATTTGTCAGGTTTTGTACAGGCTGACATTGAAAAAGTTGAGGCCCTCTGACGAAAGAGTGTCTCAGTGTCAGCCCCTGAATTGTATCCTTTCCTGTCCATCACTGTGCAGGTGAAGCAAATGATTGGATTCAGTCAATGCCATGATTAATGAGTTCCTCTCTGGATTTGGGACTGCCTATCAATCATGTCATTAGGGAGAATGTGCCCTGAAAGAGGCAGACCTTAGCCAAGGAATAACTGCATTAATCTTAATCTGTATATGCACCCAGCCAGCCAAGTCAGGGTCACCATGATGAAAAACAATAATCTTCAACTCGACAAATTACTTTGCAAAGACAGACATTTCTTTACTTTTGGGGCTGTGTGTTCTCCAGAATCTAAGTTGACTGTTTACAGCTTGAGTGTTACTACAAAGTGAAGGTTATTTTAATGAATAGTAATGCTTTCAGGCAGTGCGCAAGACAAGCAGTGCTTACAGCTGCTGCCACCTTCCCACCACAGGTCTTTTCACAATTTCCACAAAATCAAAGTTAAATCTGAATGCTAGTGAAATCTACCTAAAGGATATCGTGTAGTTCCAAGATAATCATCAGGGGGAATTAAAATTTTGATTACCCTAACAGAACTATTTCAGTTTAAATGGTTACATTCCCAAACTTAAAACAATTACGGCAAAGCCAAGGCAGCCCCTCACCTATACACAGACATCGGGGTTTAAAATACATTTTCCTTTATGGCATAGATCTAGAAACTAAATGATCATTGATTCGTGAGAACTACGCAGAGGGAGAAGTTCACTTGTATAATAGATAATCAATCTGAAATCAGAATCAAGAAGTACATTCCTACAGTGCCCATTAAATCCTGGAAGAGATGACCTAATGTGAGTTAATAAGTCAAATCTACCGTTTCAGATACATATAAGAAATAACTTTAAATCTGAACTCTTATATATTGATATTCGAGAAACTGAGAAAGACATAGCATTGTGCTAATTACATACTCGTACACATTCAGGAACTTTGAGGACTGTAAACCATTTTTTTTTTTATCAATATGTAAAACATTTTTAAAAGATCAGCAATTCTTCATTTTGGATGCATGTTGCAGCAGATAATTAATCAGTCAAATATAGCTAGACAAATCCCTATATAGGAGGTATCAGATGTGTTCGTGCTGTTTCTAAAGAATTTAAATAAACTTTAAAGGAAAAATTTTATTAATTTTATTAAAATTTTATTAATGGAGTCCCGTATGTGGCCCCAGGTGTATTGCTGAGACATGACTTTACACTGATCTTATTGATAGAGGGACCCCTAAATCAAAAGTATCATAAATTTAACTTTAAAATCCACTATTTTTATTCTCCGCCCCCCCCCCTTTTTGTAACAAACGCTGAGGATATGACATCTGGCCTTAATCTTTCATTCATTGGTTTCAATAGCCGTCAATTGGTATTGAATGCAAATATAAAGATTAAGAAGGCTGATTTTAGCATTACTAAGCATTTGCCTGACTGCTGTTGTTATTCCTACCCACAGGACACCCCAGAAGTAAATTTCTACAAGTCCCTATGACAAGACCAGGAAAATCACCATTCCTGAGATTTTTCCATTTGGATTAATATGAAGTCTTACTGATTAACACAAACCAGTAACGAATATTCGTTACCACAATACCAGTGAGTGCAATGTATTTTAACAAGAGTTTATAAATAACAAATGCTTACGAGTTCTAAGCTTGATGCTAAAAACTTTATGAATGTTATTCAGTTTTTCAAAACCACTCCCACCAGCTTGGTACCACCACTGAAAATGAGGTTTTGAGAGATTCCATAATTTGCCCAAGATGGCCTACTCACAAGGGATTCATTTTTGGCCATCCGATTCCAAAGCCTGAGCTCTTTGTCACTACCACATACTAAGGAAAGTAACAACTTTTAGTCGTTTCAGGCAGAGAGTTAAAATAGTATCTGCTAGGGACATGAGGAGATTTTAAAAGAATGGGGGACAGTGTGTGTGTGTGTGTGTGTGTGTGTGTGTGTGTGTGTGGTCTGAGAAAGGGCTGGCTTAGTGATCTGTAGGCCATTATGAACTGTAATTCCTTTATCAATATCATGCAGTTCAAAAGTGAAGACTAATTTTAAGACAGGAGTACTCTATGTACGTATTTAAATTCATCAGGGACCCTTAAAAATCTTAGCAATATCACAAATCACTTAGTTCTTGGTGACAAACCTATGAGAAGGCTGACATTTTCATACAGAAACAGCTGGGTGTGTTTATAGCTCGAGTGTGATATGCCCCAGTTGCCCTCTGGGATTCTTACATTACCAGATGAAAAATGTGTACCTTTTTGACAATCAGGTACACAGAAAGCAATAAAAAGCCTTTTATATCCATTAATTCCTTCTTAATTTAATCTCCATGGCCAATCCATTTACAAAATGCTCCAGGCTATCCACGAGATACCTGTTTGTGCACTGAAAAGGAATGAAACCAAATTCTCTCGGGTTTAACTACCACCCTTTTTATCAGAAACCTTAAGATGGTGACTAAACAGGTATAATGTTCCAGCATGTCAATGGGGTTCAAATTTTAATAAAACAAGGAATGTCTGATAATCCTGTTTTTAATGGGATATTTATCTTTTTCTGTATTCGTCAAAGTTCCCATGAAGTTAACAAAATAACCTCTGTTGCCTATCTCCCAGTCTTTTGTTGTTGTTTATTGGTGATTTTGTTATTGTGAATGTTATCTGATGAAATTCAATGAGAGAAAAACGTCGCCTTACCATTCGGTGCTCAGTTTCCTTGCTTTCACCAACTGGCTCTCAAGCCAGTTGGGTTTTTCCTGCTCGATGCTCTGTATGACCTTCTGGGTCATGTGATTAGGGCCCCTTGTCTGCTTTCCCATGATGCTTTCCAAACACACACAGATTAAACCAAGTTTCTCTTTACTCCCTCTGTCAAGGGAGGCACCTGTTAAAAGTTCCACAGTGTTTCCATCCTCAAATATCCGACATATGATTACAATCAAGTTCCAGACAAGAAGGCTAGCTTTCTTCAATTCAACAAAGTTTTTTGACATTTTTCTCTCAGACAGAAAAAAGAAGTATTTAATTGGGGGAGGCAAACATGCAATCACCGTAGGTAACTTGCTGATTACAATAGATACTGCCTGAGCAGCAAGCCTTGTGAAGCCTGGGGAAGAAAGGAAAGAAAAGGTATGATTAATATTAGCATTTGCATTCCGTTACTGTGTTGTTTTGAGTGTTGCGTGGGGATGTCTAATTTTTGTGGAGAAAATTGTCTAGAAGAGCAAGTGCTTGACATATTCCGACAGAACTCCACTGGGGTCCCCTCCGGGGCTGCCTAAAATTCCTCAAATCTCAAACTCACTTTTTTTTCCCCCTTTCTCAAGAATGAAGATTAGAACGTTTAAAATTATTATACTTTTATCTACTAAGACTGCAGGTTTAAAGGGCTCAGGTGTCCTCTTAATTAACAAATGTAAAGGCACTCCTGTTGGACCTCTTTGTGGCCTTTGGTACTTTCTTAAGCCTCCTTCTCCCTTGGAATCCATAACAGAATCATTCTAGATCTTGCTGTCCCTGGCTCCCCTTCTTCTACTTTTTAGCCCAAATGTCACCTCCTCGGATACCTTCACTCACCACCCCATCCAAAGCATCCCTCCATGCTCTTCCCATGCCAGGTCCCACTTCCTCTCTGTTATCTACTTTGTCACCTAATAATTACCTTCTTAATTGTTAATGATCTGTCACCCTCCACTAGAACATAAGCTCCATGAAGACACTATTGGATCCCCAACATTTAGTACCTTATATATCAGCAGTTCAATAAAGATTTGGTGAATGAATAAGCCAACAAACTGTTTCCCATGCTAGTTCTAGTTTATACTTACACCTCTTAAATGTAGGTATTGTTAAGAAGTCCTTGCCTTTTGAATGATGATTTCACACACTCTCCCTTGCCTGGTGTCATTTCTCTGAAGTATGTACTGATGCTCCCTCTCTAGATCAGGGTGTCTCAACTTTGGCACTAATGACATTTTGGCCTGGATAATTCTTTGTTTGGAGGAGCACTACAAGATGGTTTAGCAGCATCTCTGGCCTACACCCACTAGATGCCAAATAACATTCTCCTCAGTGTGACCACCAAGAATGTCTCCAAGCATTGTCAAATGTCCCCTGGGAGCAAAATCTTTCCTGGTGGAGAACCACTCTTCTAGATGAGTCTTGAAATCTTCAGTCTTGGCCTTTCTCCAGGGTAACAATCCTACAACTACAGCTTCCTGTGGGACATTTCAGTTCTCTGTTCTAGTAATCATTAACTCATTATAATTAAGATCAAATTAATTGTTTTCCTCCCAAACTAACTTGGCCTTGCTGACCCTCCCTTCCCCCTCTCTGTCTCCCCATCCCTTCGATTCTTCCTTCTTTTAAAATCTTTAAAGTAGTCTTACTGATCTTTCATTCCAGAAACCACATTGATAAATCCTCCTACCCCTTCATCTCTGATATACAGTTTCACCTCACTGTGAAACATGGCTACTGACCTATGGAAAACCGTCCTTACAAAAGGTACCTGGACTGCTGCAGTGCTCTCCTAACTCATCTCCCTGTTCTGGACCATGCCCAGCCTCTCTCTTGTGTCATGAAGCCAAATTAACATACCATAAAGTGTGTTATCTAATTTCTCAGCCATGGTTGTTTGAGCTGCTCCCACTGTTAGGAGATCAGTCTCTGGAGTGTTGCTGTCAAAACATTCCACAGTCCAGCCTCAGCCAGTTTCTGTAAACCTTATCTTTATTTTTATCCTCACTGCTTTTAGGCTTCTGAATATCTCATTACTCTCACATGGAATGCCCTCTCTCTCCATGTCACCCATTTTTTTCAACTCTTGGTTCAAAGTCCTCTCCTCCTACGAATTTATTCAAATGTACTATCTGCATGACCACTTTGGTGATTAGGTCTGTAATATGCCATGCTGTCACCTTTTGCATTATCATCTATTATTATGTTATTTATGTCTTCATGAGTTGTCTTTACAAACAGACAAAAAGCTCCTCAAGAGCATGGAAAACAACCTCATCGGTCTTTATCCCACAAAGCCAGGCGCAGTGTTTTAATCCACTATATACATTACAGCATTTGAAAAATTAAACCGAGTGACAAGCCAAAAGAAGGTAGCTTCGAGTTCTTCAGTAAAACATTCTTTACTGCTTTTGCTAAACAAAAATACTAAAACAATGTGAAAGATTTTTCAAGATATTTGTGACATTTAAAGAAGTCACTCTGCTCTAAAAAATTACAAAGCTCTCGGAAAACATGTCTTGTCTGGTGACTCCAAAGAAATTCATAACAACTTAAGAATCATGTTAAAAATGAACTGGAACCGTCTTCATAAGTCTGTTAAAGCGGGCCCAACATATATTTGAAAGATCTCATAAGATTATTGTGTTCAGTAAAATAATAAATTCGAGAACGCCTAATTCAGTACTTGGTAACGAATAGTTCCCTGAAAAATGTTTTCTTTTTATCCAAATGAGTATGCTTAGATGAAGCTTGAAATAGAGATAAAGCAAATTAAGAAACTCCTTTGTGACCACTCTTCCCTGTGTTCTTAAATGATTTTAAAGGTTTGTTGTTCTTCATGTGTTTGTGTCATTTACTCCCTATTCTACTCCAGGTGTTTGACTTAAAAGATTTTATCTTGTGTTCTGTTTATTCAAAAGAGGGTTTAACTGCAGATACCAAGGAAACATTTGACAATCTAAGAAGATATCAGGTAAAGATTACCAATTCTCTTCATACCTGCACTTCTACTGATATTTTAGAAAATCTGAGGACTCCAGATACTCAGATCCCCATACCTTATTAAAGCTTATGGCAAATTCCAATCAGAACCTTTAGACTAATGACAAATGAATAAACCCAAATCATAGAGACTCTGTGGGAGTCTGTGATGATGTTAACAATACTCCAGGAAGGGATCTTTTAAGAATGCCACGCATTAATTCTTCTGTCCTTATTTAAATATTCTGGCTTCTATCTAAGCTATATATATGTTACATGTTAGAAGGGCCAATTTCAGAGCTGACAAAGTGTGAAAAAATGTATGTCTTAGGATGGATGCAATGTGATATGAATATTTATGTATTTATCATTTCTTTCTTCCTAGACATGAACCACTGGTTGTTAATAATATATTTTGTGATTATAAAACATGCAGAAAGGAAATTTACAATGAATGAAGTAAAGACAAAATAATATCTTAAAGTCATTTTTAAAATGTTATTTATTAATGGTATAAGACGTCCATAATAATTTCTTGACTGAGGGGGCGCCTGGGTGGCTCAGTGGGTTAAGCCTCTGCCTTCGGCTCGGGTCATGATCTCAGGGTCCTGGGATCGAGCCCCGCATCGGGCTCTCTGCTCAGTGGAGAGCCTGCTTCCCCCTCTCTCTCCGCCTGCCTCTCTGCCTCCTTGTGATCTCTGTCTGTCAAATAAATAAATAAAATCTTTAAAAAAAATAATAATAATTTCTTGACTGAGGATAATGTCATTTAATATGCTTTATTATTTTTAAAATCTGGGCTTAACATTTTGATACAGTGATTCAAAGGGCAGGTTCTAAGTCTGGTGTCTGGTTTGTTTCACTACTTGATTTTACTGGCTCTCTTAGGTGGAAAAGCTACTACATGAACCTATGTAGATCCACACTGGAACAAGTGTATCAATAACTGTGCTTGTGAAATCATGGCACTTGCTTTTCTATCTCAATCATCAAATAGGTAAAAGCTGTTGTTGACATTTGACTGCTAAATATTCATTAATCGGGGCGCCTGGGTGGCTCAGTGGGTTAAGCCTCTGCTTAGGCAGAGGTCATGATCCCAGGGTTCCGGGATCGAGCCCCGCATCAGGCTCTCTGCTCCGCAGGGAGCCTGCTTCCTCCTCTCTCTCTGCCTGCCTCTCTGCCTACTTGTGAGCTCTGTCTGTCAAATAAATAAATAAAATCTTTAAATAAATAAATAAATAAATATTCATTAATCATAATGTCAATGGTTATTCTTGAAAACAAATAGAAAAATATTTCATTTTTGTATTTTCAAGAAACACATTCAGGAATCACTGAAACACTTGGAATATTTTTAGTTATGTTAGAAAATTCTATTTCTAGGTTCTGAAGTGTGTAGATAGGATATTTTTATTGGTGATACTGGTTTTTATAAAAATATTTCTGGTTTTTATAAAATGAACTATCTTAATAACTTCTGATACCATTTTGTATATTTCTGCCATCAGTTTCTCTCCCAACAATCTGCATGCAAATGATATCATGAATACATTTTTTTCTCTTTCCTCTCCAGAATCTACTCAGTTAAAACAATTACTCCAACAGTTCCCCCATTCTTTTCATTTATTTATTTTTTAAAAGATTTTATTTATTTATTTGACAGAGAGAGATCACAAGTAGGCAGAGAGAGAGAGGGAAGCAGGCTCCCTGCTGAGCAGAGAGCCCTATTCGGGCCTCGATCCCAGGACCCTGGGATCATGACCTGAGCCGAAGGCAGAGGCTTTAACCCCCTGAGCCACCCAGGCCCAAATAATCGGGGCACCTGGGTGGCTCAGTCGGTTCAGCAACTGCCTCCGGGTCAGTTCATGATTTCAGGGTCCTGGGATCAAGCTCCTCATCAGGCTCCCTGCTCTATGGGAGTCAGCTTCTCCCTCTGCCTGCTGTTCCCCTGCTTATGTGCTCTCTCGCTCTCTCTCTTTATTTATTTATTTAAATAAATAAAATCTTTAAAAGAAATTGCTGTCAATGAAACAAAACAACTACTTTGGGTATATCTGCTCTTTGAAACATAAGGGAGCAAATACCTAAGCTGAGCTGTAGCAAAAGCATCTGAACTTTCATTCAACTCTTTGATAAATCTCTTACATTGTATGATTTATTGTCATATTTATTTCCTTAAATCCTCACTGTTTTCTATGTAACAGTATTTACTGACAAAGTAATACAAAAATGCATTTCAGTTTGTCACCATAGTGTTTTCCGTGTTCTCTCATTTTTACCGTTTCAGGAAGGACAAATATTCCCTTAAGCTAATGACTATTTGTCTTTTAATAAGTTAGAATCTTAAAAAAAAAAAAAACCACCACCACCAACAAAAAATGACTCTAATCATTTATCGTTACTTAGACAAATACTGTAAAGTACTCCATTAACTATCACTTGACTTAAAACATCCTTGAAAACAATTACAGAAGTTTGTCTTCATGTTTTGGATGCTTAGTTTTGAAATCTTTTGCTAATCAAGATGATTTCCAACCACCTTTAGCTAGTATCTCAAGGCACGATACGTACCTAAGAGGATTCATGTTTAACAATAATGTATGGGAAGTCATATTTCAAATGGTTTTCCCATATACTTCCTTTTCTAAAGTCTTTTTTTTTAACCAAATCTGATCAGATCATCATCATTTTTACCTTATAAATACAGACAAAGAAAATAATGGAGGAAAGTGACTGCATAAGCCATTTTGCGTACTCCAGGTGGATATGACAATAGGAGAATACCATGGTTCTCCATCTCTCTACCCTCTGTTAGACTGACAGTGTTCAACCTTTATCACCACCATCGTATGCAAAACAGATAATATTTATAGGCCAGATATTAAGTCCCTTACTTGTTCAATTGATATTTACTGAGTTACCACTATATGCCAAGCATTTCAGTTGAGGTTAACTATAAACTATAAAGTAGATACCTCCTCTTGGTGCTCAAAGACTAGTAACTGGTTCTAAATGGGTGCAAACATCCCTGGGAATGTACAAGACAATTCTTTGATATATGAGAAGAAAGGAAGAAATGAAACTTTACTAAAATTTCATATGAAGATTGTCACTGTAACTCTCCCTTGGTCTGTGAGGCCATTATGGGGAGGTGATGGCCAGGGAAGGCTACTCTTCCATTAGCATATGCACTTTTTTTGAACCTGAGGTTCTTTGAAAGATTACCGAAGAATTCTAGAACACTTGTACGAAGCAAAATTTTTCATGAATAGAATGACTTGAAACCCACAAACAAAACAGTGCTACTCATACAACAAAAGTTAGCTATAGATTATACCTCCTGAATTGCTCAAAATCTGTGACATATCTAAAAGCTAGGATGGAGGAGAGATGGCAACAACTCAGACAAGGAAGAACTTAAGTAATGAAAAGCTGACATTTTCCAATTTCAATTAAATGGCTTTACTAGATTCAAAGGCAGTTTAATAGGGCTTGGACAGAATTAAAGTATTACTGTGAAAGGTCACAGATAGATAATTGATTTGAGTTGGTAATATAAGGTTGCTGGATAAAAGCCACATTAGTTAGGATCTCCATGGAGAAGAATGAAAGACTAGTCCCTTCAATTGACTTTAGTAGGTTCAGTTAGAATATTTTACCATTGAGTTTCCTTAAATTAATGAAAAATATTCTTCTTTAAAGATAAATACAAAGGAAAAAGTATTATTTTAAAAATCCTAAAGAAGATTCATTAACATGGTTACATAATATACATTCAAAAGAATCTTAACACAGAAACACATAGGTACAAAGAAACCATGTAAGAGGAGAGGTCTTAATAAAATAAATGAGGGGCACTTGGGTGTTCAGTCCGTTGAGCATCTGACTCTTGGTTTCAGATCAGGCCATGATCTCAGGGTTCTGAGATGGAGCCCCAGGTCCCGCTCAGCAGGGAGTCTCCTTGAGGATTCTCTCCCTCTGCCCCACCTCCCCACTCTCTAAAATAAATAAATTAAATCTTTTTTTTTTTTTAAGATTTTATTTATTTATTTGACAGAGAGTGAGAGAGCACAGCAGGAGAGGGAGAGGTAGGAGCAGGCTCACCCATGAGCAGGGAGCCCAATTAGGGACTGGATCCCAGGTCCTGGAATCATCACCTGAGCTGAAGGCAGACACTTAAGTGACTGAGCCACCCAGTGTCCCAATAAATAAATCTTTAAAAAAAGAAAAGAAAAGAAATGAGTAACGTGAACTGATGGTTCTAAAATATACTTAGAGGCATAGGCCCTAATAGGAACAATGCACTGGATTCAGAACCATAGATATTGGGGGAAAATACTCTGTCAAAACATGTAGTTACTAAATGGGGTATTATTTTTTACCTAAACGCTACACAAGTAGGTCTGTTAACAAGAGAAAAGAAAGTAGTAATTGGTGGCTGCAGTGGAAAAAACTTCGAGGAAAAATATTACACTGAACATCAGAGCAATATTCTTCAAAGTATAAATTTTAGATTACTTCGTAGATTTAAGGTTACTCACAATCATTGAATAATCCATGAATGCAAATATTATCACAACATATCACAGAAAATTCTGATTTGGTAGTTAAATAAAGATGATAACCATTTGAGTCATTTTCATTTCTAGTTTCCTTGGTCAGAAGGCTCACAGTAAAAAAAAAAAGAAAGAAAATTTATAGGTCCCAAATATATAGATATGGTGGAAAAGGGACTAATACAGCTTACAAATCTTAAAATTTTTAGAATCTTACTTGAGTTCATATCCTGGAAAATTGTTTCCTCACAGATATGTTTAAAAAAGAAAGAAAGAAAGAAAGAAAGAAAGAAAGAAAGAAAGAAAAAGAAAGAAAGAAAGAAAGAAAGAAAGAAAGAAAGAAAGAAAGAAAGAAAGAAAGAAAGAGAAAGAAAAAGAGAAAGAAAGATACCTTTGATTGATTCCTTCCTTTTAGGTTCTTGTGGAATATAATTCCATTCCTTGGGAATGCTCTCACGCAAACAATCAGGAACTCTGTGCTTGTTGAAGTTGGTCTCACAGTTCCTCCCAGAGCTCATCACAAATATTATCTGCTGTACAATGTCCTTGACAGCATCGGTCAGTGCCAATCTCAAGCATCGGATGACCTCTAGCTCGGACTCCATGCACGTTGAGACTTTAAAATCAGACAGCATATTACAGTTAGCAGAACCTGGCAATATTTTGTGTGTTATTCAACTGGGAATTCAGTTTCTCAGTAATCTAATTTAAAGCTATAGAAAAGGAGAGCTTCTTTTAACCTTGAAATCAAATAATTAATAAGCAGTCCATCAACGTTTGGGAAAAAAAGTTTCTTCTTAGTAATAAAGAAAACAACAATTAAAATAACAGTGAATAACAATATCTGCTTGTGGTTTGGAACTCTAATGGTAGGAATATAAATGGTATGACCTTCTTAGATGACAACTTGGCAACAATATCAACACTTTAACATTTTACTTACCTGCTAACCCACTTAATTCTGTCTCTAGGACTTCACCCTAAGAAATTAATTATAATCATGTAAAAGATATAAAGGAAAATTGAAAATAATCTGAATGTCCAATAATTGGTTATTTGTTTAAATACCTACACATCTACACAACAAACCCATATATTATTCACTAAAAAAATAAATAAAGGCAGGTTAGGAAAAGCATGACATGCTTTTTATTTTAAACACACACACACACACACACGAGTTAAAGGACGTACTCTACAACGTTAATAATGAGGTTCAGTGACTGATGGGATTTCAGATATTTTCCTCTTCCTTCCCTTTTTTGTTTACTTTTGCTTCTTTTGTATCCTCCCTCCCTTCTGTCCTTTTGTCAGCCATTCTACATTCTTTCTGATCATATATATTACCCACCATGACTATGTATTATTTGTGTGATAAATGCAATAAAATTTTACTTGTTTTTTAGTATGACAGCAAGTCTTGGGATAATCACTTGAATCAATACAGAAAAGTACTTATATGTTTTTTCCCTGAAATTTTGAGGTGATATTTCTTTTTCTTTTCTTCTTCTTTTTTTTTTTTTTTAACTTTTACTTACTTAAATAATCTCTACACCCAATGGGTGCTCAAATTCACAACACTGAGGTCAAGAGTTGCATGCTTTTGTGAGTCAGTCAGGTGCCCTGAGGTGTTATTTCTCACATGACTCAATCCATTGTTAAAACCACCATCCTGCTGGGATGCCTGGGTGGCTCAGTCTGTTGAGTGACTCTTGATTTCAGCTCAGGTCCTAACCTCAGAGTCCTAGGATCAAACCCCTGTGGAGCCCCGCACTGGGCTCTGTGCTCAGTGGAGAGTCAGCTTCAGGAGTCTCACAAAATACTCAGTATTTTGTCTTTGTAAACCCTCCCCAAGTGATGGTCCAGGTTTTGTAGAGAATAAATGGTGGATCCTTCACAGAAAACCTTTAATTTTTCTTACTATTAGCTCATCTAACAGAAAGTTTGAAATAATACCTATAAGTATTCACTTATATATATATCTTATACATAAGTGTACAAAAGTTGAGACCCTCATGACTGCTGTAGGGTCTCAGGTTCCAGGAAATATTTAAGATCCAGAGAATATTTAATATTTACAAAGAAACAATTTAAACAAAGATCAAGGACATTTCACAAATTTGAATTTCTGATCCTTTGAAATACCCCACACAGTTCGGACTGTATTAATAAGTGTCATACCTGTTTTAAGAGACTTGTCTGACCTTGTGGAGAAGGGTTTGCTCAAAGTGTAGATGAAAAGAAGACTAATTAGGAATGAGTAGCATTTTTGCTTTCTGGTGGCAGCACCTAAAGGCCACTGGTATCTTCTAGGTCATTTTCAGTACAGTTTTGTGCTAAGAATCAAAATGGTTCAAGAGCTTAAGAGTTGAAGAATAAATAATGGTTGAAGCATGTGGGTCACCAATTCTTTTTAATCCTAGGAGAGAATTCGGCTCTCAATTCACCTGAATAACTAAAAACAATAGGGATCGAAGAGCTTTCAAGGTTATTTTTCTTTCAGTTCCATAAAGTCTACATCAGAAGTAACTAAGTCTTTCTAACCTGAAAACTGTCCTTCCTTTGGGTAAAGAGGTAGCCATAAGAAATACATAGAAACTAGGAGATAAAACTTTAAAAGGAGATAATTATTACACAGCCATTAAGTAATAGATTCAAGTTTTTAAAATCATTACAAAAAGTTATCTATTGCTATTTTTCAGAGATAATGACGAAGAGAAGATGTAACATAATGACTTTAAACTAGCTAAAAAGATACTCAAGTAATGTCTAGAGGATAGTGAAAAAGTCCAGGAAGAACAAAACCATGAATGTGAACAAGTTAGATTTTTTATATGGGTCCCAGGAAATACTTTATGGAAATGCAGTTTCTAAAACAGTATATAAAACAGTTTATAGGCCGACAGCCAAATGTAAATGATGTAAATAGTTAATGGACTAACTATTAAGTTTTCATTCTTTGTTTTCCCAAGATATTATGTAGAATTAAAGTCAGGATATTAAGTATAAAATAATGTAAGCACCTTTCCACCTGGCCCTGAAGATGGGGAAACCCAGGAACACTTTCTATTCAGAAATGCAACCTGCTCTGGCTTTATCATCCATTCTAGTTGTAGGCAGAAGAACAATACAAATGGAAAAACATATGATCCCCAAAGGAACAATAGAACGTGCTGGCTTTGTAGAGACAGAGGCACTATGGTCATAATAATAAATGCCTTTCACATTTAAAGAAAACTGACCAGTGGTTTTGACTATCTGTTGAATAAACGCATCTAAGAATCACAAAATATTTTTTCAAAATATTTTATGCTCAATAGCAAAACTTAATCTATGGTAAATATTAAATTAAATTTTGTGAGGACACTTTCTAATAATAATTTAAAAAGAAAATCTGTATTACATAATTCCCCCTCCCCCTAATCTTCCCTTCACCTTGTCGCAGGTATACTATATTTTGATAGGACCTAACGGTTAATGATTCTCAAAGAAACATTTATACTGAAAAACAAATGTAAGAGAAACTTTTACAACAGACTCAGCAAATGTGACATCAATAAAATCTTCGAAACATCTTTAAAGTTTTATTTAATTATCTATAAAACACTTCTTTTACAAATAGTAAATTTCTCATACCTGGGATATTATATAGAAAGTCCCATAATTGTTCTTCTTCCATGTAGTTCACAAAAACATTTCCAAATGTTTGTGGAGAAAAATTGCAATGGTACAGTACTTTAAAGATGGTTTCTATCAAGCTGGATTCTTGATTCAGACTATTGTCTGTATCAGAAGCTTGTTCTTGAAAGGTACGTTCTTGGAAAAAAAAACAAAACTGATCTAGTAAGATAGGTATCAGTGAATGTGAGTAAATTCTTATCACTTGGGGCACCTGAATGACTCAGTCAGTTAAGTATCCAACTCCTGATTTTGGCTCAGGTCATGATCTCTGGGTAGTGAGATTGGGCCTCTCATCAGGCTCTGCACTGGGTGTGGAGCCTGCTTAAGATTCTCTCTCCCTGGGGCACCTGGATGGCTCAGTGGGTTAAAGCCTCTGCCTTCGGCTTGGGTCATGATCCCAGGGTCCCAAGCCCCGCATCGGGCTCTCTGCTTGGCAGGGAGCCTGCTTCCCCGCCCCCTCTCTCTCTGCCTGCCTCTCTACCTATTTGTCATCTCTGTCTGTCAAATAAATAAAATCTTTAAAAAAAAAAAAAAGATTCTCTCTCCCTCTCCCTGTCGCTCTTTCAAAAATAAATAAATAAATTCTTATCACTTACCCAAGCATAATGCAGTAAAGCTGTATTTGATTAATACTTATAAGAGAAATGGCACATTCTTTCAGAGTAGTATCCTACCCAACCCAATATTGTTGCTGAGACACTTATGCTATCTGTAAGGGGAAAATTTTGAGAAGGGCCACAGTGACATCATTTCAAAAGGCAAAGCTAGTTTACCTTTAGGTCAAAATTCTCTTTCTCTTAAAGAAAAATTTTTATTCCTTTTGTCATTAAAAATTAATATACATTCATTCTAGAAATTAGAAAATAAACCAAAAAAAACCACAGACAACTAAGAAAATTAAAATTGTGCCAAAACCCATCAACAAGTGATAGCCTATATGTGATGCAGTGTTTCATTTGTATTAAATACAGATATACATAAATGAATATATGTATGTATAACTTGATTACCAAATAGAATTATTCTATACATATTCTTTTGTTTTCCAAAACCTGTGTAAATCCAGTTCAATCTTTGTATCTCTCTTTTGGATTTGTGTTCTGAACATTATTGTACCCTTTATTCAGAACATACATTTCATGAAAATTCAGTTACAATCTTCCCAGAATTATGCTATAGATTTACAAATAAATAAAATAGGTTTACAAATGTTTACAAATAAATTTACAAATAAATCTACAATAAATTTATAAATGTTTCTCAAACCCATAGATCCTGTCATGGCAATTTACCAATTGGTTCCTCAGTAAAACTATTTAAGGAATTCCCACAAAGACAGCCACTTTAATTACCCTTTTCAGCCCTCATCTGGCTCCATTATGACTTCCTCAAAGACAAGTAATCTTAAGTCCCTACACGATTGTATTTATAGGTTGGACTGGAAAGGTGAAATAATAATTTCTATTTTGTTTGGACTATTAGCATGATATGCCAATATCATAATATGTACAAATATTTATTGGATTAAAGATAACATATAACACTGTATGTTAACTACAGTGGAATTAAAGTAGAGGAAATAAACATATCTTGTGTCTTATATTTTAAATATCTTGAATAAATAGAATCTAGATCATTTTGGAATGAGTACAGTTCTTCTCCATGCTCATTTGAAAGCTTATGACTTCTATGTTTCCTGTGGATAATTTTACCTCTGTGATTTGATTTTCAGGATCTAGAGAACCCTCCTCTGGATTTTTGCTAGGCCTATTGGTGAAGTGGCATTCCATCTCCACGGAGTTGCTAAGGTGGTAGAAAGCAGACTGGAAGTTACTGATGGGGATTCTGGGGAGGACCTGACTGAGAATGAATCCAACACAGTAAGAAGTAGAACCAAGAGATAGACTATCCCTGATGATATGATATGACCCTGAAAACCTGGATCCAGCAATGCCAGTGTATTTGTGTTAACTGAGCTGATACATTCCCCTAAATTGTTAAACCAGGCTAATTTGTGTTTCTAGCGCTGGCAGTCTAAAGCATAAAAGGTTAAATGACAAAGAGTCCTCATCTAGGCATTCATATTTCCATCTTTTTTATTCAAAAAGTTTCAGCAGTTCTCTGTCATTCCCTCCCTCAAATTCCTCTGACATACAACTGTCAGTTATCCTTTCTGTCATTCCCCCATGTGTAAACCTTCCCCTGAAATTCCTTAGCCTGACAACGAAGAGTTGGCACAATATTTTTCCCCAGTTATATTCCAATCCCCAAATATCTGTTCCACACAGATTGGTTTACTTGCTCTTCCTCTTAAATGTTCCCTCCCATCACCTTTTGTTCATTTATGCTATTTCACTAGTCTAGAATGTTCTCCTCCAACAAAATCCCCATGGTTTAATTAACCAGTTAATGAGTCAGCAGTCATATTATCCTAGATGCTGAGGCCTATGCCTTCCAGGGAGTTACTGACCGTGTAGATGTGTATGTTTGTGAGGGGAGGGAAGGGGAGGGGGGACTGCAAGGTAAGGAGAAGTAGGGTGACCATACACTCTGGTTTTCTCTGGGCACTCCTGGTTTATGTCTGTTGTTCCGGCATAATTACTGCTAGCAACTTCTTTTAAGTGTCTGAGTTTAGATGACAACTTATTCAATCACCTTAAGTCTAAATGGTTTGAGAATAAGGCACTGCAAAAATATAGAAGACGACGCTTTAAATTTTTTCAGGGAACACAGAGGAGAGCCTGTATCGGTTCAGTCTTTAAGGAGGAGTAGAAGTTTATCAGCGTGACAGGTCTGAGGAGCGGGTACTTTCCAGCAACGCAGAAGGGTTAGTGGGATGACGAGCAGGCAGGTAGCTGCTGGCAGGGTGACACAGCTGAAGTGTGCCAGGTGTGCAGGAGGTGGGAGACAAAGCTAGTCAATCAACACAGCATGAATAATCTATAGGATCCATGAACCGTGCAGAGAGGATACAGTTGGAGAAAGGGGGTGGGATATGAGCAATAATTACAATAAAAAATAATTATTATTGTTATTACCATATAAATGTGTCAAGATGCTTCAGTGAAATATGATTATTTTTTAAATTTTTCTCTGTTTTCCTTTGCCCTGAAATAAAGTAGTCTGTTTCTGTTTCCTTGCCACAGAGGATTTTGCTATCGATAAAGCACAAATAGACATTGAAGTCAGTTGCGTTCCTAGATTTAAAAAAAGAAAGAAAAAGGAAGAAAGAAAACTAAACCTTTCAAATCGTTATTTGAACTACATGAAATAGCCATTTTTTTGCAGGCTGAAAAGGTAAAATATTGGCACCACCGTATGATACCAAAGTAGAATAGTGTGTGTCTTCTGAAAGAGGAGATGCTCTGGGACTGGAAAGCAAAGCCCCTGGGTCGGCAAGTAGTAGTGGCGAGGGAGGCTGCTCAGTGTGGGCCCTGAGGGAAGCCAGCACCCTGACACAGCCTCTCGGCCTCCTTGGAGATTCCAAGCCCCACCTGACGGCTGCACCTGAACAAGGTGCCTGGGTAACTGATGACCAATAAAGCCTCAAAGGTACCTCAGCTTCACCCTGGGACTGGGGTAGGAGCCCTAAGAAGGGCATTAAGTGTTCTGCCAGCCTGGAAGGATGGGGCCCAGAATTTTCATAACACTGATTTGCAGACGATAGGGGATTTTAATAGGTCTTTTATATCTGAATTTAGAAAAGGAGGTTTATACCAGCTCTGAAAGCAAAGCTACTATTCACAAAGTACTTACTGTATGCCAAATATCACATGAACTGCTTTACAGACCTCGTGTCGTCTTCATAGTACTCCACGGAACGAGTGCCGATGATCCCAGTTTTACAGGATCGTCAGATCAACACAGTGAAGTTGAGACAAATGAAGTGACTTGCCCCAAGATCACAAAGGGAGTAAGGATTTGCCTGTGCTGTTTACATTAAACTAGAATCTCCAACATCTCAAAGTCTGCTTTGACTTTTTTTCTTTTTTTTTTTTTGACAGGAACCTCTGAATGAGGAGTACTTGGTCCAAACCAGACATTCGGCCTGTGGTAATTTGCTGTCTTCATGCAACATCCTTCAACTTCTGAGAACATTCTACAATTCCACATACACTATCTTAATCCATGTCATTACTATTAGACTTTCTCTGAATGTGCAACTTGTCTAGAGCCATCTTCCCAGGACCTGGAGCTAAGGTTTTCATCCCAACAAAGGAAACAAAAAAAGCAGAGGGGAGAAAGATAAAGAGATATGTTGAGTATTTTTTGTTGGGTTTTGGTCCATCTCAAAATTGGATTTTTTGAGATGACATTTACCTCCTTATCACAATATTCAAAGGTTTTTTCCCCCCAACTTTCATCCTCCTCGTAATCTACTGTATCTTTTCTAGTTACCTTTTCCTTGGAAACCCTCTTCTCTCTTGACTTTCTCATGGCTACGCTCTCTTGGTCTCAGAGTGCCTCATCTTTTCTATAGCTCTTTCTCTTTGATCATCTTGAACCAGGTTGGCAAGCTTTTTCTATAAAGGGCCAGACGGTAAATATCTGAGGTTTTGCAAGCCATTTGGTCTCTGTCTCAGCTGCTCAACTCTGCTGTCATAACATACAACCAGTCATAGACACTATGTGAATGCAGGGTCAAGGCTGTAAATAAAACTATTTACAGAAACAGTAGTGAGTGAGAAGTGGCATCAGCCTGTGGAGGCTCCCCCAGAACCTTGGCCTTAGCCTTCATTGAACCTTCCTGCTTCACACCTAGCTCAGCGATTCTGTTATCTTTTGATTTCGAACACCACTTTTGTGAAGAAGTTTGTAAATTCATCACCTCTAGATCTAAGCTGTCCCTTTCATGCTCCTTGCGGTAGTCTCTATTTCTAACTAACACCCCACCATTGTCTTTTCATCTCCAAGTTCCTTGCCTTAGCAATTTGTACTCCTTCTCTGAATTGTTAGATATTATAAATTAAATATGTCTCTCCCCTTAACTCCATTTCCATAATGAATCAAATGTTGATTTTTTAGTGAATCAAATGTTGATTTTTTACACTTTTTATTTATTTATTTAAGTAATCTCTACACCCGACATGGGCCTCAAACTCACAACCCTGAGATCAAGAGTTGTATGCTCTTCCAACTGAGTTGGCCACGTGGTGCCTCTCAAATGTTGATTTTTTTTTTTTCCAACTTCATGCCTTCCCTTTTCCCAACACTATTAATTACAGTTTAGGGTTTTTTTTGTTCGTTTGTTTTTGTTTTTACCTTTTAGTTTAATCAAAACAATCCCCAGAATATGCATTAAATCTAACTCCACTGGCTACCTTTTAAAGTCCTCCATAGGGGCGCCTGGGTGGCTCAGTTGGTTAAAGTCCTCCATAAACCATGCCTCACAAATCCAGACTTACCATTTCCTATTACCTCCAATATTCCAACGCAATTTCTAAGTTGAACTTCACCCACTGTCTAAGAAGGTCTGAATGAAGAGTGAGCCTCAGAGGATTTTAGATGTTTCTAAGGTCTGTGCCCTGGAAACCAGGTAAAGACCAGTACCTTTGTGAGGCACTCATGCACAAACCTTGGTTTTCCTTAGATTGTGAATTTCTTATTCTACAGGAATTTTCCTCTGTGTTCTCTTTTATTCTCCTATCTCCCATTCCTTTCAAGATGACTCAGCTAGAGTGCTATGATTTTTGCCTTCTTTTTAAGGTAGTCCCTTCCCTTGTCCTCCACATGTAGGTCTAGCCCTTTCCTCTTCCTTTCCCTCTGCCTTCTGGACCAGACTCTTGCTTATTTGATGTAAAATCCTCCAGGTGTGTTTTTATAAAATCTTCAGTCATGAAAGACATAAATATCAATGAGTTGTAGATCCGCATAAAGTATCCATTGTTAGGACAAATGTGAGCCATTTAGCCTCATCTCCCTCAATCAATAATTTTACCCAATAGGTATTTTCCCATCAGATCTACAACTAACCAAGGCCTGTACTCCCTTATTGTTTTCCCCTTTAATATGAGTCACACTCCTGTCTTTCTCCATACCTCAAGGTAAGGAAGGAGTGGGGACTCTTCTCAGTGGTGAGCTTGGGGCCCACCAGACCTCCGGGACTTGCACTCCCTGGTCTGTTCTCCCCTCTGTTAGTCTATTAGGGCCAGTTCTGCTATTGCAAGGGAATCCCAGGGCTTTCAGCTCTGTTGGTGGTAAGGGGGCAGCTAGAGCAGTTGGAGAGACAGAAGGATCAACTTAACTCTGGAGATCCGTGTAGGCAAGCCATATTTAAAGCCATATTTTCTGACCCAGGTTTTACCAATAATAAAGCTGCTATTTTGAATTCCATCTGCCTCTCCTTGATCTATCAAATGTCTTATACATTCTATAAACAAATATAAGATTTGAAAACAGATTGCCTTTTCAGTAACACTGAAGGGCCCTTTTCACAGCAGACATGATGGAGAACCGAACTCATTAGGGCTTCAAGGGAAGGGTGGTATCAGGTGAGCAGCTCCACCACAAACCCACCAGGAGACTATGTTTATTGCTACCAGAGATTTACACATACGTGGTATACTAGCACTTTACTTTCCAAGACGGCTTAATTTTTACTTTCTACAAAAATGCTGTTAATGACAAGCTCCTGCTGAGTCACTAAAATGGATTTGGCAGCAATGCTGTTGAAGAGAGTGCCGTGAGCTGAGGGATGCTGAAGTAACCAGGCTCTAACGAGCATCCCTAACCAAAGGGAGGAGGCTCAAAGATTCACTTTAGACACAGGTATTAGACACAAAGTACAGGAAGAGAAAATGGAGCAAATAAAACCAGGACTCCAAACCTAAAACACAAGGCCAGTAAATTAATACCCAAGATGCACTCCACAGGGGGTGGATTATCACATGAAAATTGCTTTAAAGAAGCAGTAAATTTGAATGTCACAGCCTAGTTCACTAGGAAAATTAACAAAAACAAAAACTGAAACCTGACCTGAATATTAGCTTGAAGTCTGTTGTATACAAGGTAACAATAGATATAAAGACCTGCCATTTATTTACAAATTTTTGATTAGACATGGCTTGATTATTACTTTTCCCCCCTTCAAACTGTTCTTCCTTTGGCAAAATTCAAAATCTTAAAGAAAAAGTCTTGTGAAATAGGTCTTAAACTACAAAGACCAGAAAAAAAAAATTATTATTTTTCAGAGATCTTCTTTCCCAAGTTTTTCCTGGGACTTATCTTCCTGCTTTATGTTCTAAAATGCTCTATGCAATTTAAAGCTTTTCTGACTTATTCTGTGCTATGTTCCTCAGTAGCCAAAGAAACTAAACATCAGATTTCTACCTCTTTTGATTATCCACAGTCCCAAATTCAGGGCTACGATTGCAGAGAGTTGGGAGAAACGTCTTCATTGAATATCCACCATGGCATTGGCTCTAAGCTCAGTGTTTTGCATACATTCACCCATTTATTTAAAACCTCGCAAAAACTCTACTAATTGGATATTATCTCCATTTTTTTTAAACAGGTGAAGAAACTAAATCTTAAAGAGGCTGACATGTAATGAATAAAATAGGAAAGTACTCTCTAAGTCATCAAAAGAATAGCTACATTCACTAGAGATTTAAAATTAGACAATGGACTCCAACTCCTTGAAAACTGATAATCTTTACATGAGAAGCACAGGCAGTTCTGTGTGTTTTATTTATGTATTATTTATTTATGAGAGAGAGAGAGAGAGAGAGAGCGAGCACAAGCAGGGGGAGAGGCAGGCAGAGGGAGAAGCAGAGGGAGAAGCAGGCTCCCCGCTGAGCAAGGAGCCCAATGTGAGACTCGATCCCAGGACCCTGAGATCATGACCTAAGTCAGTCAGACGTTTAACCGACTGAGCCATCCGGGCGTCCCCCACATAATTTTGAACACACAGAATTGGGACACCTAGGTGGCTCAGTTGGTTAAACTTCTGCCTTCGACTCAGGCCATGATCCCAGGGTCCTAGGATGGAGTCCCACATCAGGCTCCTTGCTCAGCGGGGAGCCTACTTCTCCCTCTGCCTTCCACCCACCCCCGCCGGCGCTTGTGCTCTATCTCTGACAAATAAATAAATTTAAAAAATTATTTTGCAATATCTACAAATTTGTAAGTGTAGATAGGCAAACCTCTGCAAAAGAGTTTTATCTTTATCTATCTGTATCTTCTAGAGTTCTTCTCTATGCTTTTCACAAGGTAAGACTTTCTCCAAAGTGCATTTCATGGGATGTTAATGGTTAGCAGTGCGTATGTTCTGGAAGTGCTAGCTTCAATATTAAACACTTTGGTTTTCTGCAGGATTTCTCAGAGCCTTTAATTATTCATGAGCCCTGTGCCTCAGCAAGAAGGGATTTTAGTATATAGTGTTTTTTTAAGCATTTTTTTTTTTTTACCATAAAACCCTTTTTAGTATTACATCTAGCAGGACTACTATTCTATAAAACTGAATCTAGAAATCCTGGCACTAATGTTTACAAATACACTCTTAAATTAATTTCAAGCCCTTTAGGTTTGCAAATGAAAGTGAGCAGTACCAATGGAAAAAGGAAGCAAGGTAGAAGTACAAAGGGTTACGCTGCATAAGGAGATTGCCAATTTGAAAAGAAACCCTGTCACCAAAGTTGAATTTAATTTTAACTCAACTGAATCATGGGAGCAGAGAAGGATTCTTACCAGTTGGACACTGGCAAGGATAACAAAGCACAGCCAAAACAGGTCTTCAAAAACTGATTCTTGGGCGCCTGGGTGGCTCAGTGGGTTAAGCTGCTGCCTTCGGCTCAGGTCATGATCTCAGGGTCCTGGGATCGAGTCCCGCATCGGGCTCTCTGCTCAGCAAGAAGCCTGCTTCCCTCTCTCTCTCTCTCTCTGCCTGCCTCTCCATCTACTTGTGATCTTTCTCTGTCAAATAAATAAATAAAATCTTTAAAAAAAAAAAAACTGATTCTTAACCCACAGATACATACCAAGTTCTAACTATCTGATTAAGAAACACAATGAAATTATATGGCTGGCAGACACCTTACAGAGAAGTCAGTAAATATTTGGTTAACAAATGAGTAAACATTTGTTGAGTGAATGAATAAAAAGTCCTCTAGTATCTGTGACAATTGTGACCTTCCTCTTTTTGAATACTTTCAGTGGTAGGATTTCCACTGCCAACCAGGCAGCCCGTCCCTCTGCTGGGCAGCTCAAGTTACCAAGCTGGCATTTTTAAGAAACATATAGAACACTGTTATCAGAAAGGACTAGAGAAATCGACTCTATCTCTTTAGTAGATAAAGAAAAGAAGCAGAGAGTTGTGAACAATTTCCTCAAGTACAATTAGGGATGAGAATTCAGGTTTTCTGACTGACAGAGTGACAGCCAAAATCCATCTCCTTTTAACTTATTCCTAAGTATTTCTACTTGCTGACTTGGACAGCCTACTTTTTTTTCTTCTCACATGAATATTTAAAACATATGAGGCTAGCTCTCCTGCCTCCTCTAGGCTTTTCTTCTTCCAAGTTATAAACACACGGTTTATTTAAGTAAGGTATGGCCTCGTTAACATCTTATCACTCTTCACTCTTTTTTTTTTTTTTTTTAATCACTTTTCACTCTTAAATGGGCAATTGCCCTTTAAGCAAGTTGCACCAAGAAAAGACCATGATACTTTGGGCAGGATCTGATGACCTCTAAACATAGGTGGACTAATTGGTCCAATTCTTTAGTCCTAGGTAGTAAGGGATAAGTTTTGAGCTCCCTGATACACAAGGTCCCTAGATGTCCATATATTGTCAAACCCAGTCAAAGCTATTTTGAAGGGCAATTCCTTCTGTAGGCGATACCAAGCCTATCTACCCAGTGGAAATGTCTACCCAGACCTTGGGAGAGAAGTTAAAAGTGCCATGCTAATGCTATATGCAGGTCTCCTCTCCAAATAACTACAGTGCAGAGAGGTGATGAAGCCACTCTGGGAGCTTGGGTGGCACACAATATTCTAGAACAAGGGTTGGCAAGCTCAGGGAACAAATCCAGACCGATGCCTGTTTTTGCACCGCTCACAAGCTAAGAATGGTTTTCACATTTTTAAATGGTTGAAAAAAATCAGAAAAATCCTTTGTGACACACAAAATTATGTGCAATTCAAATTTCAGCATGTGTAAATAAACCTTCATTGGAATACAGCTGATGGGAATCAGACATGCTACCTCAAATATGGTACTCAACATACTGACTATTTGAGGCTGAGGGAGTGTGAGAAAACAGCAGAAGCAGAAAGGTCACTCTGACTTTCCCCCTGCTCTTTGCTCCTGAAACAGCTCATAAAATCTACATGTGACAGGTGCCCTCTCTATGAGGATAGGAGCATCCTTATCTCCCAAGTCCAAGGACACTATGAAGGATCCTAACAAGTAGGCCTTACTAAGCTTCCCCCAACTTATTATATTTACTTTATACTCTTTGACCTATCATGTTTCTCCATTACTGTCTGCTCTTCCTTAAACAAACCTGACATAAAAATACTCCAATTAAATTGTTTCTTTGGGTCTTCATGTCCTTATGAAGGCTCCTGTGTCATGTAAAACTTGAATTAAATAAATTTCTACGATTTTTCTCCTGTTAATGTGTGTTTGTCAGTTAAATTTTTAAACACAATCAGGAATCCTAAGACGGCTGACGAAAACTAGTTCCTCCTCTACAAAGCCAAGCTCCTTCACTTACGGTGGCCTATAACCTTTTGTATGCCCCAGTGATAGCGTTTGTTAGTTGTGACAGAGATACCACAGTCTACAAAGCCTAAAATATTTACTATCTGGCCCTTGGTAAAAAGGTTTGCTGGCTCCTATTCCAGAATATTGGAAGAAACTGTATATATATTCCAAATATCTAATACTGAAAAACATCCTCTAACTACTCCCAAAAAACCTGTAAGTAGAGTCTGTGTCCACTCCTCAGGGCAGCCTCTGCCTATTACCCAATCTGTCAATCTTTCCTCAGTCACTCTGTTTTAGAAAAGCACTCTATGGTACTTATTAGCAGCTGAACTTAACCTAATTTTTTCTATTTCTTTACTTTATAAGGTCTGCCCTCTCCAATTTTCCCCCAGCAATTAATTCCCCCAAATACAAACGCAATGTGGCATGTAACACTTACCATTGTATTCTCCAGATAAAGGTGCCTTGTACCTAGTTGAGGCCCATTAAATATTAGTCAAATGGAAAATATACTTATAAAACCAAGTAACCAAACATTTTCAGAAATTAATTCAGAAGAACATTGCTTCTTATTTCTAAGAATGAATACCTTCACAAAGTCTGAGTTTTTTATTTTAGAATTCATTTAAAAACAATAGATACACTGTCACTAAATAATGGCCCTTCTTTCTTCTAACAAGGACCTCTTAAACATCAAGTGGGCAATTTATTCAATTTCTCTGTATCAACGTTTCATCATTTATAAAATGGTCCTAATAATCCAAGGGTCATAAAGGAAATACTACTTTAAATCGCTTTGAGTTGTTGGGGAAAAAGATGCTACATAAATTCATGATAATAGTATCACTTGTAATATAATGCCCAATCATTTTGCACGCTAACACTAGAAGCACATTAACTACTAAAGAAGACACATGTTCCTGTAGTTAAATTAGACATTTTCTAGGTGCCATCAAGAGATAGAATATAAAATATTTCAGCCACTGTCAAGCCAGATTAAATTTGATTCTACGTAGGAGAAGCATTACAGCAAAATTCATGCTATCGGTCTCCCAAGCTGCATGTGAAGGTTCTCAAAGAGTGTTGTAATATTTAGAACCTGGGAATATTTATTTGGCCCAGTTCTCATCTTCATACACTAGCATCTTGACAGCTGCTCGGGCAATACCTTCTCACACACACTGGTGTCAAAGGAGAAGCCCCACTTCCTAGAAGGTGTTTAAATGTACACTTAGAGGGCAGAGTTACTGACAAGCGGAGGGAGAGACCATTGAATTGGGCCATAGGAGGAGTGATGGGAGAAGAAAAATACATCAGGTATATTCTTCCAGGCATCCAGTATAAGAGAAGGAAAGAAATGAATACAAATTAAGTACTTACTAAGTGCCAAACAATGGCAATTTATAAATATTTACTGTCCTAAGCCTCAAAATGAACGTATGAAGTCAATATTAGCACTCCATTTAAAAATGAATGAAACATTGCATCTCCACTTCTTCATATCAGGGGCTTGGGGGGTAGGAAAAGAAAAAATGAAAGAAGGTGGGATTGGGAGGGAGACAAACCATAAAAGACTCAATCTCAAAAAACAGACTGACGGTTGCTGGGGGAAGGGGGGACGGGAGAGGGTGGTGGGTATATGGACATTGGGGAGGGTATGTGCTATGATGAGTGCTGTGAAATGTGTAAACCTGGCGATTCACAGACCTATAACCCTGGGGATAAAAATACATTATATGTTTATTTAAAAAAATAAAAAATAAATTAAAAAAAAAGAATGAAACAGAACTATTTCATGGAAATTTAACTGGCTTCCATTTGTTCATTCAATTGATGCGTTTGAAGCATGTTCTACATGCTTAGTATCAGTTTGAAGTGTGGGGGACTAGACCAAGCCCCGGTATAGAATGGTGACCCATCCCTGCCCTTTTGAAACTTGTAGCAGCTGAGACAGACATTAAGTACCCAATTATGTCCATTAACCATTCACTTAAAAACTATGGAAAGTGTTACAAAAGGAATTACAGTGGGACCTTACGGAACGACCAAAGGTGACTTCCTAGGAAGTAATATTTGAGCTGAAAGATGATTCACAGCTGCCAGGAAAATGGAGAGGAAAGAGATTCTAGGCACAGAACCCCACAACATTTCAAAGGTTCTGCAGCAGAAAAGAACTTGGCATATGGCTCAAGTGAAAGGTCCTTGGTATTAACAGTAGCTGTCTCTTTCCTCAAGACACTTCTGCAGGGACTTTGCTGTTATAAATATACAGATCTAGGATGTACAGCCTAGACCAGAATGTGCACGCTAAGCTGGAGGAAGCAGGACACAATATGTTGGACATATGAGCCACAGCCAGAGCACGATGGGCATTGCTCATGTCTCAGGGTCCCTACCTGGTAAGTAGGGGGAAGCCACTAAAGGGATTTAGCAGGGGAGTGACAGTATCAGATCTGTATGTGAGTAAGATCAAGCTTTCTGACTGCTGTGAACTTCTTGATAAAAGGGTTTATAAATATTCTTAAGTAAATTCTGTCTCTTCAAAAGTCAGGAATACAACGGCAAGACAGGCCACCTAGTCAAATTCGTTTGCCCTCTATAGCAACAGATACCTTTTTGGATAGCCTTGTCCTCATAACGTGGTCCAGGGATCAGTAGCAACAGGGGCAGCATCACATGGGAGCTTGTGAGAAATGCAGAGTCTCAGGCCCCAGCCTAAAACCTACTGAATCAGAATCTGCAGTTTTTGTTTTTTGTTCTGTTTTTTCCTTTGTTTGTTTTGTTTTTAAGATTTTATTTATTTATCTGATGGAGAGAGAGTGCATGCAGGGGGAGCTGCAGGCCGAGGGAGAGGGAGAAGCAGGCTTGCCACTGAGCAGGGAGCCCAATTGCGGGTTCCATCCCAGGACCCCAGGATCATGACCTGAGCCCAAGGCAGGCGCTTAACCAAATGAGCCACCCCGGCGTCCCAGAATCTGCAGTGTTAACAAGCTCCCCAGGTGATGTGTTTGCAGGTTAAAGGCAAGAAGCTTTGCTTTACATAATACCCTACCAGCAGCACACCCTCAAGGAGACTCAGCAGACCCTAGGTGGTAACTGATTCTGGGACTGTAAGAGTTCTTTGTAGCCCATCCATATTCTCAAGCTAGTCAGTCCATCGGCATTCTAGGACAGGATCCATGGTTTGAAAAGACTGGGACAAAAACAAACAAATAAGGTTCTACTGTTCCTAATACGAATAGAGTACAAATCCAGTGAAGAAAAGAAGATCGAACAAATCAGAGTACAGATGACATCACTAGCAAAAGCAGCTTAGGACATCCATGTTAGATTCACTAAGGGTATCAAGAGGCGCATATTTTTACTTTTGGTCATCTCCTTCAAGACAGTTAGAAAACATCACTTTGGTTATACTTTTCAAGCACAACGAAACACACACACACAGTATACAAAAAATACCAATTTTCTGCCATAACAACCCTCTCATTATCCAAAAGATCAGGGAAATATTAACTGTAAAATAACAGAATTTTGAATGGATTCATTCATTTTAAGCCAACCACCCCTTTTTAGTGGTAGCAGCTCTTTTTCTAGAGTTTTGTGTAGGTCTGCTTCTCAAAGATCTTCAAGCACTTTGTTACAAGGTTGAAAAGTATGAACAGTACTATCAGAATTATGCACTATACAGGTTTCTGAGAGCTTCCAGGAATTGTGCAGCTCTACAATTTGGGAAACTTCCTCTGGTTCTGCCTAGATGCCGTGTGGCATGGTGGGGAAAGCACAGCCTCCAGAAGTCAGATGTCTGGATCAAAGCCTGCTTTGCCAGTCTTATGTCACTTGGTCAAGTGACTTCATTTCTCTGCATCTCTGTTTCTTCACCTCTAAAATGGAGATGAAAGTTGTTCCTACTACACAGAGTTGTCATGAGGATTCAGTGAATAAACACATTTAAAGCACTTAGAAAAGATGTCTGAAACATATTAAATATTATGTATTTGCTTGCTTGTTGTTATATTACAAGTGAAAATTGCCAAAAGCCAAGAAGTTTCACTGGGAATCATTCTTGGGGCAATGGGCAAAGGAAAGAATGTTAGTTACACTTCATTCAAGTGTCACTAACAGGAAAAGGCCACCTGTTAACAAATGGGGAATTGCCAAATATTTGTTCCTTTGATGTTGCATGTAAGAAACTGGTTTGGCCATGAGGTTTTAGTGAAGTAATTACTGAAACCATCACCCTAGTTTTTAAAGTCAATAATCTGAAATAGTATCTTAAAGCTTCAAAATCTTCTGTAAACCTCTGTAATTGACAGTTTTTTCCCTCAAATTTAAGATGGCCTTTCTTAAAAATAAAACCAACAAACACTACCTTCTAATGGCAACTGACCTGTACCCAAAGAATGTCAGAAACCAACCCCCATGTGAAATCGGTTTATTTTCACCAAGTTTTAGCAGTGGAATCACTCCTTCAAAATGCTACATCTTCTTTTTAAAGGCTTTTTTATTTATTCATTTGAGAGAGACACAGAGAGCGCACACAGGCAGGGGGAAAGGCAGAGGGAGAGGGAGAAGCAGGCTCCCCATTGATGGAGCCAGGAGCCCAATGTGGGGCTCGATCCTAGGACCTGAGCTGAAGGCAGACGCCCAACCATCTGAGCCACCCAGGTGCCCCAAAATGCTACATATTTTTATACAGGAGGAATTATTACCCATGGCAAAAAAATGATTTCACTTCCTAGAAGTTTGGAGCCTATGAAGCATATATTGTAAATTAAAATTTAACCATTCCTTTATTAAATTTTGCTATTTCCCCCCCTCAGTGAGGTTGCATCTCATACAACAAGACAATCATTTCATTTGGATCTGCCGATTTAAAAAAAATAAATAGAAATTCTGATAAATCACTTTCGCACAGCAAAACCAAAAGTTACAGACATAAGAGTGATTAACTGCATGTGTTTTAATCTTTATAATATATGGTTGTCTATCTAAAACATTTTATACCTCACAGAATTTAATAATTGCTCATTAGACAAGGAGAACTATTTTTTTTAAATGTATAATGGAAATAAATACTAAAAATCTATTTTTTTTTCCAGAGCCAATTTAACAGTTCAGTTTTATCAATGAGACCAGAAAGGCCCTGTTTATAAAGGAAAACTCTCCCATAGAAAGTTGATAAAACTTAAAACATCTAATTCAACATATCTTATTTCAAAATTTTGCTTTTCTAAATTACCAAATGGTTCTGAAATACTCCGAGACTTATAATCAAATGAAATGAAAAGTTACACAAAAAATAGTACAATTTATTTTTTATTCTGTTCAGTTAGCCAGCATATAGTACATCATAAGATGGATTTATTTTTATATACATAACAATTTCCATCTTAGTCTAGTTAATAAAATTCCCTAAGTATATTGTTTCTAACTTAAAGTGACAAGACTTCCGCTGGAGCTTAGTAAGTCAATCAATTGATTAGTAAATTCTGTCACTTCATTCTTTTTTTTTTTAAAGATTTATTTATTTATTTATTTGACAGACAAGAGATCACAAGTAGGCAGAGAGGCAGGCAGAGAGAGAGAAAGAGGAAGGGATGCAGGCTCCCTGGGATCATGACCTGAGCGGAAGGCAGAGGCTTAACCCACTGAGGCACCCAGGCGCCCCCTGTCACTTCATTCTTATGGTATTTGCAGTCGCTAACAAAATTCCTTACAAGACCATACCAGAACAGCTATGTAACCTTGATCAAACACCTAACGGCCTTTGAAAAAATGATAGATATTTGAGCAGGTGGGATAAATACCCTTCCACACTCCATAAGAACCACAACTGAAAGTAACGTAATATAGGTAACCTTGGATTACTAAAAGTTTCTCAAAAACCACATTATGTTATACATATCAGAAGGTGGATGTTATATTTTCGGTAAGTAAAGGTGGCATACATTTGTAAGAAAACATGGTTAGATATTCACAACTACGATTGCTATGTGTGGTTGCCAAATCAGCCTAGTCAAAAGGTTTGGTCGCAATTGATTTTCCAGGCTGCTCTACAAAACTCTATCAGTAGGAGACCATTTCCCTGCTGGGACCATAGCCGTGAGTTTTACCAATGATAGTAGGTAACTCTTCAGCCATGTCAGATACTATCCACGTCAGCCACCTTGTCTGAAAGCCCAGAATACGAAGTTTAAGGAAAGCTTTGTATTTTCTATTCTAACTGAGCATTGCTTGTCCAATGCTGTTAAATACACATGCATTGGGATGTCATGGTTAATTCAACCTTGAGAGTGGGCAGATAACAGTTCTTCCAGACACCTCTAGTCCACCCCACAGTTTAATTTGTCTGAATATTTGTATAGGAAGGGCAGGGGACAGAAAGTTCTGGCTGGGTTCAGAATCCACGTTTACCCACCATTTATCAGCTTTGTGAGTCTCTAGGCAAGTAACATTACCTTAAACTCTAATGTCATCATTTTTAACATGAGGAAAACAATACTAAACACTTTATTAGGTTAGAAGAATCCAATGTTGGGGCGCCTTCGTGGCTCAGTCCATTGAACATCTGACTCTTGATTTTGGCTCAGGTCGTGAACTCAGGGCTGTGAGATCAAGCCCTGGGAGGGACTCTACACAGGGCATGGAGCCTGTGTGAGAGTCTCTCTCTCCCTTGGCCTCTCTTTCCCCTGCTCCTGCTCAGAGGTGCACAAATGCATGTTCTCTCTCTCAGAATAAATAAAATTTTTTAAAAAGAGAAAAAAAGAATCAAATTTGAAGTGCTTAGTTCAGCGCCTGATGCCTAATAAGCAAACAATGAAAGTTGGCTACTCAAGGAAGTAATTTCCCTTATGCCAGTTTTCTCTTTAGGAGAGTGGCCTTAGAGTCTGAAGTTAAAGAAATTGCTTTCAGGTCGACTTTGCGAGATTTGAGGCCCAAACACTACTGTGTGGGGACTAAGGGAATAAAATCAGATTGAGGATTTGGGAGAGGAGTCAGCTCTGGACTTCTCCTTGGAACACAGTGAGATGAGAAGCTGTAGTGATCTTTGGAACCACAAGATTGGATGAATTTGAGAGCACCTAGGAATAAGCAATATTCTCACAAGGGGCTCAGCAGTAAAGCACCTCCCCTAAGTGGCTTCTGGGTAGCATGCGTCAAGGTCAATGGGAGAGAACATGAGGAACAGGCTATGAGCAGATCTGAGAAACCAAAAATTTCCAGAAATGACAGGAGCCATCTGGACAGGGGAATGCTATGAGCCTCATTTGTATACTGACAGGCTGATAGGGCCTGGTGACATTTGCCTCATTTATATGCATATATAATAACACTATAAGGCAGCATATCATAAGGGCAAATAAGCAGCCAACGTAATGAAGGAGTTCGGGAGAGGAAGAGATCAATGTGAACCAGAGCATTCAAAGATCTGGAACACCGACTGGTCCTTGGATACTGGTAAAGACTGGGTTGTCTACGGAGGGTCTTTCAGGTAGGAAAAATGGTTGAGCCAAGGGTGGAGGGAGCATGTGCACAGGACATTGGAGACGATGGCTGAAATGAATATGCTTATGTGTATGTGTGTCTACGTGTACGCATGCAAGTGAATAGCGGGGGTTGGGGGTGAGGAAGGTAAGAAAACTAGTTGAGGGTCACATTTGAATGGCAGAAGGATGGAAATTTGGTCCTGCAGGGTACAGAGAGCTAGAAAAAAAAGATTGTGAGGTGGGAAACCGATAGTGAAGCTAGTGATTGATAAAATTAATCTGGCCTCCCATGTGGTATAGAATAGGAGAAATGTGTAGGGGTGTGTGAAAATGGTTAGAAAACTCTTCATAGATATATCAGGAGAGCAGTGGAATATAATTAGATTGGCATAACTTTTACTTACCGTCCTCTAAAATAGCACTTACTGGGGAAAAAAAAAAAGTCTAATTAAGAGAAACATGGTCTTCTATTACTCTTCAGTTTCCATTCATACTTTTTTTTTTAAAAAGATTTTGTTTATTTATTTGTTAGAGAGAGACAGTGTGAGCACAGGCAGACAGAGTGGTAGGCAGAGGCAGAGAGAGAAGTAGGCTCCCCCCCGAGCAAGGAGCCCAATCTGGGACTCGATCCCAGGACGCTGGGATCATGACCTGAGCCGGAGGCAGCCGCTTAACCAACTGAGCCACCCAGGCGTCCCTCCATTCATATTTTTCCCATGATTACTTCTCCATGTCCCAATGGACATGGCTGTAAGCCACAGTTTGCTTGTTTATAAATTAAGTAAGCCCTCTTCATGATCTACTGAAATTTCTAGCATAGTTCTAATGATCTGTCTCTGAATCTCTCTCTCGTAGATCTGGTTGAGACTTCCATTTTGGACATACAACTATGTTTGCATAATTTTCTTCAGTATTTCAAACCCCAGGTATTAATATACTCCTAGGTAATGATAGTTTTGATAGACCAGCACCACGTAAAACATATTATGTTCCCTCATTCGGAGGTCTTGAAAAAGAATCCTTTCAGTAGATGTACAAACTGATCTAGTATTTTCTTTGCTGCAAACCCCACTGACGGTGGATCTAATGAAGTTGGCTTACATCCCTCTGCCAATGTCCAAGTAGGACAAAAAAAAATTCATTCAACTTGAACAATGACTGGGTTTTCTGAGGATATTTTCGTAATTACAAATACTCACTTGAGCTCTTCAGCAGGATTCTCAGTAAAAGACCATCGTCATGCAGTAGGGTTTCTAGAAGCAGGTTCCAATTACAACCTGGCTGGGATAAGAGCAGTTTCAATCGACCCTCGGCTGTTAGTCCTCCAGATGATGGAGTCCTTTCAAAATGCAAGATAAAGATAGAGTAATGAAGTTAATTTATCTATGAAATTAATAGCCTTAAACTACAGATGTAATGCTAACTCCTTTAAATGTCAATTCCTCCCAGATTACTCTGAAAATGCTTTCATGCTTGCTTACTTTAGGGTTGCTCTGGGAAGGAATTACATTTAATCTCAACTAGCTAAAAGCAAATTAACGTTTGGTAGCCTGCCAAATTTAAAACTGATACAAAATAACCATGCCTATATTTCACAAGACTGTGTCTGGTTTTGTTTCATGGAGCAAATTAAAATTATTTATGCATTTATTTTAAATGCATTTATTTGTTCATTTACCAAATACACGAGTACCTACTATGTACTATTAACTCCTTTCATTATTCATGGAAAGAAATTTACGGTGGGTTTCAGACTACTTTGTAATTTGCCATGTATTGTGGCAAGGGTCACAAGGGTCAACCATAATCTAATTATTTAATACATAAAGCCTTAAATCAACATGCAATTATCAGAACCATTTTAACAGTCACACTGCTACCTACTTGGGTAATCATTTCATCAAAGAGAAATAATTCCAAGGCAAATAAGCTTCTACTTGGGAAATGATCATCAGTGTTGAATAGAAAATCAAATCAGATCTCCACATTACTACATTAATTTACCAATGAATTGGCAAGAGATAAGAAAGTAAAAGTAGAAACTGAAAACTGATAACATTATTTGCTTTTTCCTTTTAAGATCTCAAAGTTTAGATTGGCTAAAGATCACAACATCCAAAATGAGCTTACAACCACCACAACAGAAAAGGCAGGAAATGATGGAACTCAATCTGGTTGCGACCATAAGGGTTGTGGGAATAAGGTGGTGTTGGGAAGGAATGATGTGACTCAAATGGAAAGGTGTGAATGAGAACACCATATGCTTAGGAGAGGAAAGAAGCAGAACAAAGGGTATCGCTGAGAGAGGGGATTTGCAGCATAATTTCCAGATAACATTTATTGAGTGATGAACCATCCAATTACCAGCATAGTCTAGCCAATGGTTTTCAAAATTTGGGCCCTGGCCCAGCAGCATCAGCATCACTTGAGAGCTTGTTAAAAATGCAAATTCCCAGGCCTCATCCCAGAAATCTGTTTGTGTGTGTCTGTGTGTGTTTCAGAAACCTCTGTGTTAATAAGCCCCCTTTAAAAGACTCTGATGCCCACTCAGGTGTGAGAACCACCACGGTGGGCAGTGCTTCTTGGAGCATAGGCAGTAGGGACAGACCTAGTTGGTATCATTTCTCTTCCCTCTGTGCCTCTGTGCCCAGAGAGATTCACCTTGGCTGCTACCCACCCATTGAACTCCCTACAATCCTTTACTTATCTTAATCCTACCCATCCTTCAATTTGCAGCAAAAATATCAATTTCCCTGTGTAGTCATCACTTAAAATTTCTTTTTTTAAAAAAAGATTTTATTTATTTGTCGGGGGGGGGGCGGGAACAAGCAGGCAGAGTGGTTGGCAGAGGCAGAGAGAGAAGCAGGCTCCCCGCTGAGCAAGAAGCCCGATGTGGGACTCGATCCCAGGACCCTGGGATCATGACCTGAGCCGAAGGCAGCAGCTTAACCAACTGAGCCACCCAGGCGTCCCCGTCACTAAAAATTTCTCTGCATGGGAGTTTCATTTTGAATTAAAACACGTATCGCAATTATACACATTTTAGCACTTTATTATTCCATCAGTTAAAGATTTATCTGTCTACTTTAGAGTCAAGCTTTGTCAGGACACTTGTTGTATACCCCAAATCTCCTCCTGGCAAACTAAGCACATTTAAGGGCTCTGTAAATGTTAGCTGATTGACTCATATGATCACAGATGGGTAGGCAAACTCTTAAAAAAAAAAAAAAAAAGAGGATACTTTGTCAAAAGGCTGATTTAAGCAAAAGTGAGAGGATCTGAAGATACAAAGTGAAATTTCAAAGCACCTCCCCTTGGTTTGGCTTGGCTTGGCTTGGCATAGGTACATCTCACAACGTGATGATGCTCAAAATCTTTCAGCCTCACATGAACTTTGGACCAATTCAAACTTCCCAAGTGAGAATGTCTGATAACATAACTGAAAACAGAGAAACTCCTGGGAGATTGGTGGGTCAGTGTGAGGTAGGCCAGCTCCTTCACTGAGTGGGTGGAGAAGAGAGAAGCAATGAGTTAAAACTTAACTCTCACGCCAGAGGAATCAAGTCCATCACTTGAGGAGTTCTGAATGACTTTGGGTACTCCCAGACTAGTCGGCTCTTGCAGACGTTTCCAACACAGTGCCAAAGGAAGGCTCCGCCCTTTGGACCGAAACACTGAGGCAAATCCTCACAACGGCTGTCCCTAATCCCAACCTAAACCCCAAGTGCTGACTTCTAGGAACTTGCTTGGGGTTCAAAAGACGAAAAGCAGCTAGTTGGTAGTAAGTTATATATTAAAAGCAACTTAACTTTTAAACATTTCCTACCTATATATTTTGCTTGAGTCGTGGCTGATTTCAGGATGCATTTAATAAACTGAAAGATCCAGTTCGGTGGAGTATAGGAAAGAAGGGAGGGGATATTGAGAGACAATCTGAAGGAGGAGACAGGAGCCAGATCGTGGAGGGCCTCATTAGCCAAAGTGGGGATTTGGGATCAGTTGAAGAGTTTAAGGGAGATGGGTTTCCTGATCTGGCTACAGTGTGGAGAGTGGATTGGAGGGGGTGAGTGTATTTGCTCTGCCCTTTAGACATGTAATAAAACAAAATAATCTGAAGGTCATTTCATACCACCACATTTGAATACCTGGTTATAAATAAAACCTCTCATTTTCCAGATGGGAAACTGTTTGTTGAAATGTACCTCCATTCTTGGATCTTTCAACTTATCACAGATTTTGAAATGTACAGTAGAATGACTCACTATGAGGAAAAATAAAATATTACAAACATTCCTCAATCACTAAGCTCCGAGTAATAAATGCATTGAGGAGTCTGTGTTAGGCATATGGAGAAGCATATGTTCCCTCATCCTTTGAGCTGGTAGAGCTGTGAAAGTGAGATTAGCCTCATAAAAAAATGACAGAAAGGGAAATTTTATACATATATATTTTTTATATATATGTTTCAAATATGTACATGTTGAATTCCACTATAATACAAAAAAGAGAACAAAAATTTATAAATCCACTGGAACTCATAAAGCTTGTATTGGGAGACAGAATGAATTTATGCCTGGGTTTTATTAGGCTTATACTCTAATAAGTGCTACATTTCTGGGGCATGAATTAGCCTAAAGAATTTTTCAAGTCCTGGGAGTAAGGAGTGATATAATAATAGAGTTCAATCATTACTGGTTATGAAACTAACAAATTATTTTTATAGACTCATCATGCAAAATTTGAGCTGTATTTGGGTGTGTTTATTTTATGGAAGCTTATCAGGTAGTTCACTTGCAATTACTGCAATTTTTTAGTATGAAATCATACTGCAGTAGAAAGTTAAAAAAAGAAAACTCTTAGCTCTATCAGTATACACCAGCCTGACTTCCAATCATAGCTGTGCATGAGATGTAGGGCAAGAGAAGTCTCTGTAATATGTTCAGGCTGCATGACCATGGGATTTACTGATCCCACCATATTTGTTTCATGCAGATGCTGTCAGACTAGAAAAACACTGGAATGGGCTCTAAAATGCACAGCTTGAGGATAATACCCAATAATGTTTAGGAACTGTTCTTCAGAATCTAATATTTACTTTGAACCAATAGCCATTATATAGTACTATGTCCCTAACAGATAAACTACATGAGTCTCGGTGTGAAGAGTGAAAGTACCAAGGGGCCCCTCTCACCAGCGCTCCTGATGATCCTTTGGGGGAATGTGTTTTCTATTCCCTAACTCCCCATAGGTCATATAGGAGTAGAGGTCCTGGTTTCCACCGTGGGGTGAGTTGGAGTATGCATACCTCTATCGGGTACCATCAAGAATTCCACTAAAATTCTAATATTACATCTGCCATCTGGTCATTTGTGGATTACGATGCCAGCAGTCTAGCAGGGAAAGAAAGGAATTACTCTACTGGCAAGAGTAATGAACCCTAATTAACACTGAGGAATTGGGAGTTGCTACTGCATAAAGGGAGCAGGGAAGTGTACATCTGTGACTCAAGGGATTCACCAGGGCACCTCTTGATGCCCTCATGTAATAACCACAAACAGGCTACAGAAGTAACAACATTCTGATAATGGAATGGTAGTCAGGGGTTCAACCCTTCATGGACAAACATCTCAGTGACTCTATTGAGCAAGTAACGTAAATCATCAGATGCGATGGTCAAGGGTAAGGGGAAGATGGAATAAGTGGTAGAGGGATGTAATGATGATTATCCCTTGCAGACTCAGGAATAATTGCATTAGAGGATACTCTAGCTTGTCCCATGAACTCCATGGCAATAATACTTTAAGAGACGTTTTGACCAGCCATCACCTTGAAGAAGCAATGATAAGACTCAGAGAACTTAACATGGGTAATGAGTGGATTTCAGTAGTGTAAGGGGTACACCAAAGCAGATGTTGTCAATGTCCCCACGTTCTCTTGCCCTTACCAACCACCCAGTTGATGTGGCCTGAATTCCTCTGCCTTCTGGCAAGACAAGTCGGAACTGCCAGTGAATTCACAGTCCCAGAGCAGCCTTCAACTTCAACTGGTGGAAGTTGCCATGTTAATACCTCCGCATCCTTGCTCCCTTGGTGGGCTAACTCTCATATATATGCCTCTCATATATATGCCCAAGAATTTCCCCAGAAAGTTTAAGTTCTGGTTATTCCCTCAGTAGTTGGCTTGATTAAATGAAACTTTATTTGCTGTCTTTCTTCCTTGTCTCACTTACCCACTCTCCTTCCAGTGTTCCTTCTACTTAGAAAAAAAAAACTACTTTCACTTAAATCTTTGTCAGGGTCTGCTTCTTGGGGAGATCTAAAATAAGACACGCATAGAGACACTTTGTATTCATCTCAGTCTTTGTTTCAGGAATACTGAGAAACTAGTCAATGGTCGTTTAGCTAATAAATATGGCTACTGGACTTTGAATCCAGGTCTTTCTGACTTTAAAAACTAAGCTTATTCCTCTACTCCATGATGCTTGCCATTGAACCTAGTTGATATTTGGTAGGTAAGTTGTATTTTCCAGCACTGAGTATGTTTGGCTGTGTTCAACCTCCTGACTGAGGATACCATCTTTCTGACCCAAAATCAAGTTTGTGGTCTCAAGGCTGATTCTCAAATTGGAGCCATGTTATTCTAGTCCCTAGATCAAGTCCCTAGATCAAGGGATCTAGGGACTGATTTCAACCAGATGGTTCCTGTCATGGATTACGGGGCCAAATTTATAACAGAGACGATAAGTTACATGATTCAGAGAACAAAGGCAAGGGCACCACTAAAGAGAAACTGAGAGTAAAAGACTTAAAGTGAGAAAACAAAAGCAGAGGAGAAGCCCTGTGTTGCTGCACTGATCCAAAACTGATCCCTTACAATCTTCCTAGGAAAGTAAGTAAATACAAATAGTTAAAGCAATTTTGTCATCTTTCTCTAGGAAAATAACTTAAATACTTTTGAGGAGGAAAAAGCAACACCAAATATTTTTCTTCATCATATTAACCAAGAGTGTACAGATTATATGTAGTTATAGCACTGAAAATGTTTGTACATATTTTATCTCGATAATGGGTGTAGGCAACTCTCTATGATCTTTATAATTACAGGTGATTCAATAAACAGAAATCAGACAAGGTTCACCTTTACACTTGCATAGAGGATTTGCCTTGATTTTTAATAACACTGTGGTCTATCAGATTATAGTAGATTGATACTTTTTTTTTAAAGATTTTATTTATTTATTTGACAGACGGAGATCACAAGTAGGCAGAGAAGCAGGCAGAGAGAAAAGAGGAAGCAGGCTCCCCAATGAGCAGAGGGCCCAATGCGGGGCTTGATCCCAGGACCCTGGGATCACGACCCGAGCTGAAGGAAGAGGCCCCAACCCACTAAGCCACCCAGGCGCCCCGAGATTGATACTCTTAAAGGGTCCCTTTTTTTAGAGTTGGTTTTATCTACACTTTCTGGTGTACAACTTAGGGGGTAGATGCTCAAACTATGAGCAGTGGTGTTATTTCCTAATTTTAGCAAAATTAAACTTTTACATGGGATGACTCCATTTCCCCCAAATTACCCAAAGATATTGGCACCCAAACTCATGGCCCTAACTCTACACTTTAATGTTACACAGGTTAGCATATCCTATTTCTAAAAATGTATAAAGTCAAATTTTAATTTTTAAAATATTACATATCCACCATCCCTTTCAGACTCCCCCTGAAGTGCTAATCTAACACTTGAGTCACTGAGGTACTGGACTCAGTGATCACTGAGTCATCCCTTTTGAGGAACAGAAGTTAGCTCTCTGGAGTCTTTAACTATTGTTGGTCCCTGTCTACCAGATAATAAACACCTGTTAGAGAGAGTTCAAGACAGGTCTCCCCTGGCATCATGTTTCAGATAAGTGAAACTCAGTGAGAAAGTGGTTCAATATTCTATCCACTTTATCACACTTATGGGGAGTCCATTGAATATGTCAGGGTAACTGAAAAAATCTGCCACTTTCTGAAACATATAGCTCTTTATTAACACAGCAGTACTGAACGACTGTTTAGTGAGGACTTATGTGATAAAACACTTCAGCTCATTTAATTAATCCTCATGACTCTGGTAGGACAGTATCTCAAAAGCTAAGGAAGGAAGATGTTTCAAGACAGAAGAAGTAAAGAATGGTACTGCAAGTTGTGTGCAAGTACATCTGTAAGATTGTATTGTATATATACATGTTTTAACTTTTTCACCAAAATATAAACCATTTCATATACAGGGAAACTGAAGTTCATGTAGGTTAACAAACTTTCCAAGTTCACAAAACTACACAAGCCTACAAATCATGACTATGTAATGTGGAAACCCATAGTTTTCTGTTATCTCATTGCTGCCTCCAGTACTATATTCTTTTATATATATATATATATATATAATATCTTTAAACCATAATAGAAAAGGGAAAATATGAATAAACATCTAGTTATATCAAGTATCTAGCTCATCTGACATTTTAACTTTTTTAAAATAACTGATCCACAGACATGTGACTTCCTAAAATTCTCATTTTAAGGTTTGATTTATTTATTTTAGAGGGAGAGAGAGTGGGTGAGCGAGTAGAGGGAGGGGCAGAGGAGCAGGAAGAGGGAGGGAACCTCAAGCAGACTCCATGCCGAGCATGCAGTCAGACACTGGGGCTCAATCTCACCACCCTGAGAGCATGACTTGAGCTGAAACTAAGAGTCAGATGCTTAACCAGCTGAGCCATCCGGGTGCCCTCTGAAAATCTTTTCAATAATCCAGCTGCTTGTCCATCCCCACTCTGGAACAACCACTTAAAAGCTTTGGTGTTAAAAGGCTCTCATTTCTTCTCCCCTGACTGTTGGCTCTGTGTTAAAACTCAGCACCTCATCAGAGTACAAGATCTCTAATCTCTTCTCCTCAGTCCTGTGGAATAGCCTATCAGCAGCAGCTGAGAGACCAAAACTCTTTTTCATCTTCCTCCCCAGATGTTTTATCCTAAGGATACTAGAAGCCACCTTCTCAACAAGACAATGCTTCCTCTGCCTGAGCTTTACCATTCAGATCAAATGTTCGAAAAGAGCCAAATGTACCATTTAATATGGCAATATCTGAAACAATAGTACAATAATTCATGTGCTCCTTCATCCACTCATTCATTCAACTACTAATTTTTGGCTAACTTGTATGTCCTACGCCATGAATACACAACAGTAAGTAAAAACAGTCACTGTTATTACAGAATTTAGTGGAAAATACATATATAGTTTACATGACCATATAACTAAAGATTAAATTACAACCATAAAAACTCACTGAAGGAAAAGCAAAAGATGCTATTAGAAGATGCAGTAAGAAGTGAACCCGTTTTTTTGGTTGATGAAAAGCTGCTCTACAGAAGTCACACTGGAGCTGGGATATGAAGAGAAGTTGGCATGAACTAGGTGAAAGAGAATGAAAACATTTTGGGGAAAGGGAAAAGCATGTGCAAAAACCCTGTGGCAGAAAGGAGCATGGCACAGCAAGGAATGCTAAAAAGGCTAATGTGTATATAGAGCAGACTGACAGGATAGTATGGTATCAAAAGAGGTTGCAGAGGTGGGTAAACCACATCTCTGTAGGTCTTACAGGATGCTGAATATTTTGTTTATATTAAGGGACAAAGGAGAATTCATCGAAGGTTTCTAAGCCATAAATGTGAAATGATAAAATTTAGCTTTTAAAATAGATTTGACTTTGAGAAATCTCTGGCTGCATTTCAGAAAACATTGGGAATGGGAGTCAAAATACATATGGGAAGAAAACTAAGAGGTCATTATAGCGCTGAGGAGAAAGACAATTATTTGGACTAAGGCGAAGATGGTACAATGGATAGCAAATTGTAGGGGTTAAAATTAATAAGACTTAAAAATGGATTGCATATGGCAGGAAGAAAGAGGAGATATTCAGGTTGCCTCCGATGTCTCTGGCTTTTACAACTGCATGGAGGTTACCATTAGCCAAACTAGGGAATAACAGAGGAGGATCAGTTTGGAGGGGAGTATCCTAAGTCCTTTTGGTTGTGTTGAGTTTGAGGTGTCTTTGTGATCTCCAGGTGTAAACCTCAGGAAGGCATTCATGTGTGGTTGGCACCCATGGATATATAGGTCTGCAGTCCCAGGAGAGGTAAAAATTAGAGATTCTAATTTGGGGAGTCATAGGGAGTACATAAAGCCATAGCCAAGTTTCACTTCCCCTGTAAAAATTCTGTGACAGACACTAAAGATGTTCAAGATTTAATAGCCAGGTCTAAGGAGAAGAACGGGCAAAGGAAACAGAGAAATAGCAACAGAAAAGGAAGAAGAAGATTGGGAGACTATGTCAGGAGGGTATTAGGAGTGTGTCTCAAGATGGGGGAAGTAGACAATGGTATTATATACTGTTGTCAAGTACGTCACTAAGACTATATTGCTTACCAGTATGTAACTGTTTGAGGAAAGGGCTTAGTCTCCAACTTCATTGCTTACCTCTTTCCTCACCATTAACACCTAGCATAGTGCCTTACTTAGAGAAAAGAATTTAAATGAGTTCATAGAGAAAATGAGTATACATCTCTTGGTGAACCAGATAAAAGGAAAGACCCACAGAGCATATATAATATAATGTAGCCAAAAGTAGCTTAATATATTTGGGGAGGGAAAATGTATATAAATCTAAACAGGATTACATTGAATAAAACTAAGTAGAAACAAAAGCAGAGTAGAAAGAGGTATCTACAGCTCAGAATGGACTGGCCACGAATCAAAACATCATGTTGTCATCATAAAAGAAAATGAGCAGTGTAAAATGAATGGGCTGTTTACTCACACTGATTATGGTACTTGGTTTCAGTGTGCAGTTATGACCTACTTAGGGAAGGAAGATGGGAAAAATATTAGGAAATATTTAAAGAACCACAAGAAGATCAAAGTTTGGAAAATAATAAAAGAGCATTATAATGTAACAGTATAATTGACTAAGATAGTATTCTTCCTTGAACATTCATATGAAAGCACAGTATGGTGTCATAGTATTAACCTTGAGATTAATATATCCTCCACATGCGTTGGTTTAATCTAGTATGAAACTGATTACCCTTTCTAAATCAACTCACATTGTTAGCCTATACCAGTGCTTGGGATAATGAATACAGTACATTTTACTTACTGCTTTGAAAATACATTTATTTTCCCTAAAGCAAACTCTTCTAAACTCTAGTCCAGCGGTTCTAGGAGAACATGAAAAATTCTTTTTTTACCAATTTATATACTTCATAGGCTTTTACTAGCAATCCTAAAGACAAATTTATGGGTCATACAACTGTGTATACATTCATGACTCTTAATTTAAGTCTTAAATTCATGTCCTCTTCCTTGCTCTGTTTCTTCCTTCTCACCTACTTTTAATTCATTATCTTAATATTTTTAACACTTGTTAAAGGCCACAGTAAATCCTTTCTAAAACAACACACAGCTGCAAATAAATAAGCAAGTAGGTGAATAAATTACTAAGATCTTTCATAACATTAGATATTTCAGTCATCTCTCCTCTCAACCACACCTTTTCCAAAAGAGAAAAAGCTTTATATATTTTTAGTTTGTCATTATCCAGCCCATGTATTTCTCTGAACAGTTCATTTTAGTTGCTAAAGCAAGGAAGGGAGTTTTGAGGTATAATTTGGGGGTGACGAACACACAGAAACAACAGATATTATGTGAGGGAAATGGATGGAGAGGTGGGGATTTTTAAGGTCACACAGCAGTGGTCCAGGTGCAATTCACACTGCAATGTTTCACAAATGCACATCAATACCTTGAGTTATCTGAAATTACTTTTACTGCTACCCTGGGTTCCTCTGACTCTACCACTGTTCTGAGAGTGTTAGATCTTAAGTCACATGGATCATGTCTTTCTAAGCATATTCAATGGACCTGTCAGAGAATAATTACCAGAAAGTACTGCCTTCAGTGGAGGGGAGCTCATCCTATGCCTTCCATGGGGAATTTTGAGAAGCAAAGAAGAGAACCAAAGGTATTTCAGTAGAGAGAAAACTTCATAAATAAAGATCTGAAGCTGAGACTAAAAATAACAACAGTGAGAAGTACAGAGTAACTGTGTCTTAAGAGATAAGAAAGGAGACTAACAATGGGAGTAGAGAACGCTGTTGGGTACTCCAGGTAATAGGCCAGCCAGTGTGGGCCACGCAGAAGCTACACCAAATTCTTGAGCAGTGATATAATTAAAACAGTGTCTGAAACATGTTAAATAATAGTAAAATGGACTAGAGTTGTTGTAATGGATTGGAGAGAAAGGATGGTTCTAAGAGAACTGTCAAGAATCAACTTAACATGCTAATACACTAGGAACAGGCAAAGCAGAGATCAATATGGAAACTATCATCAAGATTCTACCTGGAAGTGTTTAAGAAGGATGACACTCTTAATACAAAAGACACTATGCATGGGGGACAAGGGAAGAGTAGAAGGAAGGATCAGCTAAGGACATCATAGTGGATTTCCAGTAACAGTGGGTCATTCAAAAATATGAGCAGCTTGACATACAATATGGGGGTAAAGGCAAGTGCTCAGAGCTGGAGATGTGAAGCTAGAAATCATCTACCTAGAGGTTAGAGGGTAAGCCATGTGAACAAAAGAGCAATAAAAAATGGGGTTTCTTTCTGCTTTGAAAAACTTTTAATACTGGTGGTCCCGACTTACGATGGATGGTTCTACTTACGATTTTTCAGCTTTATGATGGTGTGAAAGCGATATGCATTCAGTTGAAACCACACCTCAAATTTTGAGATTTTGACCTTTTCCCAGGCTATGATATGCCGTCCGATACTCTCATGATGGCCGGGTGGTGGCAGTGAGCTACAGCTCTGGCAGCCACAAGAGGATCACAAGGGTAGACAACCCAAACCCTTACAACCACTCTGTACCCATACAATCATTCTGTTATTCACTTCCAGTACAGTAGTCAAGATATTACAGGAGATATGCAGCACTTAATTACAAAATAAGTTTTGTGTTAGACGATTTTCCCCAACTGTAGGCTAATGTGAGTGTTTGGAGTACATTTAAGGTAGGTGAGCTAATAAGCTATGTTTGGTAAGTTAGATGCATCAAATGCGTTTCTAACATAATATTTTCAACTTATGATGAGCTTATCAGGACAGAACCCCATTGCGAGTCCAGAAAGGTCTATAAAATTAAATCATTTTCATTATATGAAATTCAGAAAATATGGAAAATAATACATAAAAAAATTAAAATTGCTTGCAATCCTACCATACAAAGATAAAAACAATGAGCTCCCCAGCATAGATAGCCTCTCAATTTTGCTTTTTCTATACACACTTTTTTATGCTATATGTAAAGTAGTATGGCCTAGTTCAACACTTTCAACTGTGTCCCACTTTCCAATAACTGTTCATCCCCTAGGAAACATGGGTCTCACATTTAGCAAGCTTAAGGAATCCACATATTAGATCCCTCCCTTGGAGATATATACTATAGATTAGTACATAAGCACTAATATATTAGTACAGAAAAAGAGATTTTACATAATAAATAACTGACCATCCTGGATTTTTTATCCACACCTATTTTTATGCACATGCTAGATTTTTTATGCATACTTTTAACATGTGTTAAAAAAACACCTGTTTTTATGCACACTCTGAACATATGCTCTCCCACTGACAGGCGAAGGTGTGGTTGTCAGAGGCTAGAACTTTGGAGGCAGTCAAGCCTAGGCTCAGAGTCTGCCACCCAGCAGGGTCCTCTTCAGAAAGTTGCCACCTACGTATCACTTTACTCTCCATGAAAGCAGCACAGAAATAGGTGCCCCACAGGTTGGTGTGATGTTTTAAAGAGATAATGTACATGAAGCACCTAGAATGTGCGGTACACAATTATCGCTGGAAAAACCGGGCTGGTTTTGATGCTGTCATAATGACTAACGGCAGCTTCCCTTTAACTAAAAATCAAAATTATTTGTCATTAAATTTTTTTCAAAATCGACCCTTTTAATGACTCCACAGTAATGTATCATATGACTATTCCATAATTGATTTGTCTAATTTTATACTGTGGGACATTTATTTCCATTTTTTCCTTTCACAATGTTTCAATGGCTAGCCTTCCAAACAAAGCTTCATCAGCTGCTCTAATTCCTTATGATCAATTCCTAGAGATGAAATTTCTGGATAAGGAAGAATACATATTTTTAAGGTTTTTGACACAGCTTCCTAAACTGTCCTCTGGGAAGTTTGTACCAAGCTTCATTTCTACTATGGGCTGAGTAGTGACTCCCGGGTTTGAATGTTTATGTTAGGATAATGGTGGACATGTATTACTACACAGAAGCAGAAAGAAAGAAAAGCCTTATTACATTTATGCTTGCTTTAAGTATAGGAGAGAAAGACGTTAAACACAAGAAGTGGCTATGTGAAAGATAAACCCATTTCCAGGCTGCCTTTCCAGGTCTCTACGTGGACTGAATGAGCTTGAAGGTGGAAATCTTACAGAGCAATGCCTGAATGGGGAATAATCCCAATGGTTATAGTCTAAGATGAAAGTAGTAACACTGCGGCACCTGGGGCTCAGTTGGTTAAGCATCTGCCTTCAGCTCAGGTCATGATCCCAGGGCCCTGGGGTTGAGTCCCACATTGGGATCCTTGCTCACTTTTTTCCCTCTCACTTTCTATCAAATAAATAAAATCTTGAAAAGAAAAGAAAAAGGAAAGTAGTAATACTAATAGATTAAAGAAACTCTGAAAACATAGGAGAACAAATAGGTTGAGAAGTTTGGAAACTCTTTAAAATAATACAGATTTTTTTGTTTAATTCACACTGCAAAAGATTCAGTTGTTTAATTTCTTATTTTTGTAGTAATGAGTATTAAAAGTCAGCTATTTAATTCTCAATGCCGTGAGTCTATTTACATGCAAGCTACTGGATGCTGAGATGACAGAGTACTGAGGGTATTCTGTTTCTAGGAATCAATCATAAGGAATGCATCAGAGACGGTGAAAATGTTTTATTCGTAAGTGAAGTAACAACAATACACGAAGGTCTTTGAAGGTAGAGTCTATGCGTCACTGATCTCAGATTCCCCATTTCCTATATGGAGACAGCGACTTAATTGGTAACAGGATTTATTTGTTGTGTTTATAGAGATTTTGTGTACAAGGTTTACACAACATCTATTATGGCCATCTTGCTCCTCAAGAGTGAGAGATAGTTACTCAATTTAGAGAGTGAAATCACTGATGGTGTACTTCCAAGATGAATCAAGAATGTACAGGAATTAACAGGATCTCCTTCAGCTATACATGATATATTTATTCACAGATACCAAGGAAAGGTACTTTCCAGTGATATATTCAGCAAAGAATCAAACTGACATTCTATATAATGCCACAAAATGTCATCAGATTATTCTGCAAGTATATTTCATGCTTTAAATGATTTTTTAATGCTTAAATACTGTTAATTAAATAATAAAAGTGAAAGATCCTATTCATAATTTTTTAAAGTTTCTTCTCTCTCAACTTTTTCCTAAGGCTCTAGTTAGTTACATGAATTATCCAGTTTTGCTGTCTTTTATTTTTTTCAATAATTAGTTGGAGAACTGTCAAATCCCCAGTCATAGATCAAGAAAGATGAATTTTTAAATGGCTAACCAATTAGCTAAAATAGAACTAAATTCCAAAAATTCATATTTTTCCATTACAACAGTAAAGCTGTAAGTTAGCAGAATGATTATGAAGCTTGTATATTGGATCCTTGGGCTAATAAAAAGAGAAGAAATACTTTTTACTTACCTGCATACTATAAAAATTGTAAGCTTTCTCTGAGATGCATTTACCTCCATGGATAAAAGTTTCCATTAAACTTTAAAGGGATCATAGAATTATACATAGTGTAGTATTTAGAGGTTCTCACCTGAGTAAAGAAGGGTAGAAATGTGATATGCAAGAAAACCAATGCAGCGGTTGCTTGAAAAATGGTTTTATGGAATCTGAAGCAGAATCATCTATGCCATGCTGAAAAGTCCTGAAGAAATAAAATAATTATTTCAGAATACACAGGAAACATTAACCATGAAGACCAGCAAAACTTTTTATTTTCACTAAGTATTTGAAGTTAATGATTTTTCTTTTCTTTCTTTCTTTCTTTTTTTTTTTTTTTTTTTTTTTGAGAGAGGGCATGTGATTGGGAGATAGGGGCAGAGGGAGAACTTAAGCAAACTCCATGTTCGGCACAAATCCCTGAGCTTGATCTCATGACCCTGAGATCATGACCTGACTTGAAATCAAGAGTTGGGTGCTTAACTGACTGAGCCACCCAGACACCCCTCGAAGTTCATGATTTTGCACAAAACGGTATTGCGCTAGAATGGACAACGCATTCATCCACTTGGGATCTATATTAATAGGTAATTCAGAGGCTCCTATACAGCAGTTCTTACACTTGGAAAAGTAAGATAATCCCATTAGTAGGTAAAAACTACCATTATAAAATTTATCAAAAATGAATGAATAAAGAATAGGACAGTGTATACCATTTATATCACCCTCCTCAACCTGGATCAAATAAATGTCACTATTTTGTCATATTTGCTTCATTACTGTAGAAATGTTTAGCATAGCTACCTCTCTTTATTCTTTAAAGTGATTTATAAATACTAAACAATTAATGAGAACTTATAATTAATTTTGTATGTTCCTAACAGCCCACAGAGGGCTTATAAAGAAGAATTTAACTGTAAAATATATGACTATGATTTCAAAATTAGAATAATTTGGCCAGACTATCTGGTCTACAATTATCTTTGGAGAAGTGACTGTAACATTTTTCTAGGTTGGCCCAAATTCAGCAATAAATCTTGAGGTAATAAGAAAGAATCTGCTACATAAAATCTTTTGTAGATAGCTTGGCTAATAAAATTTTTATCATAACAGGAGACTATATTTGCCTACATGGAGTAAAGAGTAATAACTGGGAACATTTTAGTAATGGAATTGTTTGAAGTGGTGCTATCTCTCTTTATATACAGTACAGGAACAACAGCGTCTTTTAAATAATATGTAGAACAGAATTCCATTTTGAAAACCCATTCTGACTTTTTCATTCCATATGCTTCCTGTATTCTTACATTTTCCAAATGTGACCTGTCCTTCTCCAGTTTGTCTTGCTAGCAGAATACCTACTAATTAAATATACTTCAATATTTTTTCAATTTTTATTTTTTAAATTTCTTTTCAGTGTTCCAGAATTCATTGTTTATGCACCGCACACAATGCTCCATGCAATATGTGCCCTCCATAATACCCTCCGCCAGGCTCACCCAACTTCCCATCCCCCGCCCCTCCAAAACCCTCAGATTGTTTTTCAGAGTCCTCATGGTTCATCTTCCCTCCAATTTCCCCCAACTCCCTTCTCCTCTCCACCTCCCCATGTCCTCTGTGTTATTCCTTATGCTCCACAAATAAGCGAAACCATGTAATTGACTCTCTCTGTTTGACTTATTTCACTCAGCATAATCTCTTCCAGTCCCGTCCATGTTGATACAAAAGTTGGGTATTCATCCTTTCTGATGGAGGCATATTACCCCACAGTATAGATGGACCACATCTTAAGCTAGGGATAGAGGGAACATTACTCAACTTCATAAAATCTATCTATGAAAAAGCCACAGTGAATATCATCCTCAATGGGGAAAAGCTGACAGCCTTCCCGCTGAGATCAGGAACACGACAAGGATGCCCACTCTCAACACTCTTGTTCAACATAGTATTAGAAGTCCTAGCAACAGCGATCAGACAACGAAGAGAAATAAGAGGTATTCAAATTGGCAATGAAGAAATCAAACTCTCTCACTTCACAGATGACATGATAGTTTATATGGAAAACCCAAAAGACTCCATCCCCAAACTACTAGAACTCATTCAGCAATTCAGTAATGTGGCAGGATACAAAATCAATGTACAGAAATCAATTGCTTTCTTATATACTTCAATATTTTTTAGACTTCTAACATATCTCTTCTTTGAAAGCCATTTTTTCTTACTAAATTTCAGAGAGAACAAAATTTGTTATATATGACTCAAAATGAGGCTGTCATGTTTCCAAGCCCTACATTACACTGTGTGAACTAAGCAGAAGCCTAGGCAGGATATTGCAATACACTTTTTGTAAGGAGTCTGGACTTCACACCAGCAATGGGGGATCGCTGAAGAGTTTATAGCATGGGAGATATATCAGTTTTGAAAAATCACTTGTGCAATAGTGCAGGGAGATCTGCAGGGATCCAGGCTGCAGTAAGGGAGATAATGAGATATTTCAGTAGACCAGACAGAAGAGGACAATGTCCTAAACCAAACTGGAGGAAGTAAGTAAGAGGCAAATATAAAAAACTAAACATAAAATTGATATAATAATTCCCTAAAGACATGGGGTTTGAGATGGCACAAGGGAAAAGGTAGAAAGGAGAAAGGTTAATGGGTAAGAGAACCCTGGGAGAACTCACAGGTATTTTACTTAGTTTCAGATATGCTGAGGGAGCTGCAGGCATTTGAAGTATATCCAAAGAGAGACATCCAATAGAAATTTGGATTTGTTGAGGTAGCCTATACAAGAGATATCTGGGTGGAAGATACTGATGTGGAAGTCATAATGGCAAAACCATGGGTCTGGGTGAATTCACCCAAAGAAAGAGTGTAAGAGGAAAATAAGGTTAAGAACAGAGCTTTGGGGGGCGCCTGGGTGGCTCAGTGGGTTAAGCCACTGCCTTCGGCTCAGGTCGTGGTCTCGGGGTCCTGGGATCGAGTCCCACATCGGGCTCTCTGCTCGGCAGGAAGTCTGCTTCCCTCTCTCTCTCTGCCTGCCTCTCCGTCTACTTGTGATCTCTCTCTGTCAAATAAATAAATAACATCTTTAAAAAAAAAAAAAAAAAAAAGAACAGAGCTTTGGAACACACCAACATCTAAAGGGTGAGGTGAGAAAGAGAAGTACTCAAATGAAACCATGAAGGAAAAATTCAAGTTGTAGGCAAAGAGCCAGGACAAAGTAATATTAGGGAAACCAAGGAAGGAGAAATGGCCCACAGTGAGAAAAGCTGCAGAAAGAGTAATTGCATGGAGGGGCAAAAACTGGAGTTAGTGACTGGATAGGCATGGATGAACTGGCCCACGCTGTTTGTTTAGCGTGATGAGGGCAGCTGCCGTGCATGGAATGAATGACAGTTTTCAGAGTGGAGACAGTGAATACAAACTATGTTTTAGAAGGGAAATACAATAATAGAGAAAGAAAGAATTTTAATATAAAAGAGCCTTTGGGAAAAGAACCAGAAGAGAGAAAGAATATTTTAAAGACTACAGCCATAGAGTAGAAGGTAGATGTGATCAAGAGCGCAGGTAAAAAGATGGGCTTTGCCTGGAAAAAGAGACACATTGACTGTCAAAGGATTTGGAGGTGAGTAAGGATAAAGATAATTGTTAAAAATGGAAATAAGTTAAAGTACATTCATGATGGCCTAGGTTTTCTCGGAAAGTACAGGGCAAGGCCATCTGCTAACAAAGAGTGGGATGGGGCAAAGTGGAGGGTTTGGCTAAAGTGGAGGACACTTCGGACAAAAAGCAGCAGCGTCAGAAGGTACAAGAGGCCAGCTAAACAACGCTCACCAGCAGTATTGCAAACTCTGGACAGATAGGCCAAGAGAGTGAGGGCAGGATGTGCACTAGCAAAGGAAGTAGGAAGGGAGGGTGCTGCTATCACGTGAGAGGAGATGCAGCAAGATGTCTGGCAAGAAAGGAGATCTCAAAGGAAATCAAGCTGGGGGAAAAGGATGGGACAAGAGATGAGAGGCTTCATGATGACCAGTAGAGACTGGAGGCTATGTTATGCTAGCCTCCTCCTAATTTGCCACATACTTCATGAGCCCTTTGCATAAGGTCCCATTGGCCCCATTCTCTGGGGGGCAGTTCCTTTCTCCAAGAATGAACACCTTAGCTAGAACATATTCTCTGTCATGTTCAGAGAATGGCTCTCTGGATGGCTCTACACCAAAACCTTGTAGTAAGTCTTCCCTGACCACCCTGTCTAGGATATTTCTTGTCTCACCACCTCATCCCTCTCCATGCCCTTATTTTGCATCGTTTCTTCTTAGGACTCAACTCTACCTCTGATCCTTTCACATTTACTTTTTGCTGCCTGCTCCATCCAAAAAGGTAAGGCCACTGAAGACTATTCAGGGGCAGTGCATGGGCATGTGCAGGAGTTCTGGAGCCGGAAAAACTGAGTTTGCAGCTCCGATGGGCTCTTCACTGGACATATAATGTTGCTTGACAATTGATTCAGCTTCAGTATTCTTATTTGGAAAATGGGAAGAATAAGAATAATCACCTCAGATGGTCAGTGTGATGATTGAGATCACGCGTATAAAAGACCCAGAGAAGTGTATGCACATAATAAGGGACCAAGCTACGTAAGATATTATCAGTATGTTAACAACAGTTGCAAATACTTTAAGAACTTTTTTTTTAAAGATTTTATTTATTTATCTACTTGAGAAAGAGCAAGGATGAGAGAGCAGAATCAGGGGGAGCAGCTGAGGGAGAAGGAGAAGCAGACACCCAGCTGAGCAAGGAGCTCGATGTAGGGCTCGATCCTAGGCCCCTGGGATCATGACCCGAGCTGAAGACAGACACTTAACCCACTGAGCCACCCAGGTGCCCCAAGTTGCAAATACTTCTTAAGAAGGTCTACAACTATTTCATAGTCTAAATGGTTGCCTAATTACAGTTCCATCCTTGAGATTAGAAAAAAAAAATAATGGAGAATCTAATAATAATAGGATGGCTATTTGGAATGGTGCCAAAATTTCTTAAGATGGCAAACTACCGGTGATAGAGTATTTTCCAGGACATTTCTGCCACTACCTAAGCTCTTGTATTCCACTCATGGTTTCTCAGTCATCCTGGTAATAGTAGGGTTATTTGGCTATAAGAAATGTTATGGCAGATGTTTATGGTCTCAGAGGGGGTGGGATCTGTATAAGCATTTAATTCCTCAGCAATATCCCAAATTAGTGTCATTATTCTGGAGAGTATAACAGGGTGAAAATTGGCCCACAAGCCTCATTGGGGGAATGAAATGATGAGCTGGCTATTAGATAACCTCTAATGATGTTTTGGTATACACTTAAAAGAGAGAACGCTCTAAATAATTCATAGTGGAGAACAAAATACAATCGTAAGAGCCACAGAATTATATTTTCTGCAAGACATAAAAGAATTTTTTTAATATTTTATTTATTTATTTGACAGAGATCACAAGTAGGCAGAGAGGCAGACAGATTGAGAGAGAGAGAGAGAGAGGGAAGCAGGCTCTTGGCTGAGCAGAGAGCCCGATGCGGGACTCGATCCCAGGATCCTGAGATCATGACCTGAGCCGAAGGCAGCGGCTTAACCCACTGAGCCACCCAGGCGCCCTAAAAGAATTTTGATAGAGTAAATTTAAATACTCTTTTAAAAATAAGTAATTGTCCATAGGTTGAAGCAGAATACATTTCTTCACATATCCAAATTAGCAGACTGTAAAAATGGTTTTGTTTCAGGAGAGGAAAGTGGGATTTGGGGAAATTCCTTGCCTTGGCCCTTGGCCCTTGGCCCTTGGTCCAGCCTCGGCTGCCCCCTGCCCCCTCCCTGTCACTAGCATCATGCAGGCTCTGTGCTCATCATGGCAGGCCACTTGGGCCCTCTGTCCCAGATTTAGTCTCTTGTGGTTCTCTGATGTACAAGTGTGTTGCCTTCCTTCCTTTCTTCATTAACAAAACTCATTGACTTTTTGAGCTTATGTAGCCAGCTGCTGCTAGAAAGAAATAAATCCAACACACATCAAAAGTGAAAACAACTGATAAGCTAAAAAGAGCTAGCTGGGTTTCATGCTTTTCTTGTGCCGCCCTGCTTTTGGCTGCCCTCCCAGGAGAGCGGTGTCTCATAACAAAATACTAATGGAACAAACCTCCAGGACAGAATCGAGGCAGCCCAAGGACAACTTATAAGTTCCAAGGGGCAGAAGGGCCAGGCCAGATGCCTCACTCCTGTGTCTGCCATGAAGCCCCAGCCATCAGAGGTGCTCGAGAAACTAAAGTACCAAGAGAAGACCATGATGTCAGAAGAAGTAGAATTCATTTGAAATTGAACCCCCGGGACAGCGCTGGAATATTTGAGACAATGAGGATATGCAAGCCTTTCTGATGCCCCTGACATCACAATTTACCATAAAGATGTACCGAGAATCAAGCTCAATGTACTTCACCATTTTAAACACAATTCTAAGTGATTGTTTTGCTTTCATAAACCAGCATCACCCCTGCGACTATAGGTAGTTGCCTGAATGTCATTAAGTAAGAGAAAATAAGGGGAGACACTCAGATGAAATGTAGCTCCCCACCTTTCCCCTGCCCCCTGGCTTGAGAGGATGATGAAAATAACTCTTTGAGGTTAGAAAATGATGATTTGAAGTTAAAAAAAGGACTAGCATAATGCTTGGACTAACCATAGGTACATGGCAGATGCTGGTTTAAAAAAAAAAAAAAGTGAAGAATGAATAGAGGGTATTGTCAGACCTTGCTTAGTGGAAAGGACAATGAATTTCAGGGGCCATCTGTGAAGAGCAGTCTTGGGTGGTATGCAGCCAAAGGGCAGACGGAGAACAGGACATATGGTGGTCAGGCCAAGCAAGACTTGATCTCAGAGGAGAGGGCAGGAAACAGCTAGTCAGAAAATCAGGGCACAGGCTTTCTCCAAAGCAAAGACTAGCCCTTTGACACCCCAGTGTTTTACATTATTAGAATCACATATAAGGCTGTTTGATTTTAGGTTTAAAAAAAATAGATATTTTCCTCAAAAGCAACACATAGAAGAAGGGGACAAAAGGGAGACATTTAATCTAAACAAAATGGCTTAAACAACTAACTCCACTTTCTGAATCTCTTCACACTCTGCCATTTGTTTTTTACATTTTAATGATTTAAATTTTTACTTCTCTTCAGATATATTCATTTTTTAAATAGCTTTATTAAGCTATCTAATTCATATACCCCAAAATGTACTCATTTTAAGTTGACAACTAAATGGTTTTTAGTATATTCAGAGTTGTGTAACCTTCTCTCCCATCTCACTTCATAACATTTTCATTACTCTCAAAAGAGAGCCTATACGCATTAGCAGGTACTATCCATTCTCCTCTCCTCCCCGCCTCTGGCAGCCACTAATCAATTTACTTTTTGTCTTTTATTGTGTATTTTGGAAATTGTCCAGTAAGGTGAACTGGACAATATATACTCTCTTTTTTTCTGGCTCTTTTAACTTAGCATAATGCTTTTGAGGGTCAGTCCTGAGGTAGGCAGCCTCTGTTGGCTCACCATAGATTTTTTTTTTTTTTTTTTATGGCTGAATAACATTCCACAGGATGGAGAGCTACACCTTTGTTTATCCATTCACAAGTTGGTGGGCATTTGGGTTCTTTTCACTCTGTGCTATTATTAAAAATGCTGCTATAAACACTGGCCTACCAATCCTTGTACTGGCATACATTCTTACTTCTTTTAGGTATACACCTAGGAGTAAAACTGCTGGGTCATTGGACCATATGCTCAATATTTTACATAAGCATACTCTATGTTTAACGTTTGGAGGAACCGCCTATTTTCAAAGCATGCCAGACATTCTTGAAGTATGGAAAACGAAATTTCAGTCCATGCTCTGCTTTATGAGGGGCAGTGAAATAGCTTAAAATAAATAAGTAAATAAACAGATAAGACCATCACCTCAAAATACCTAGCACTGGTTTGAAAACAAACTATAGACACAGCAGATTTTAAAATACCTTGGCATTTAGTTATTCAAAGCCCTATCGGTGATACCAAGTGAACCTCAAGTTAGGTGTGCTGGTCAGTAGGCTGGCCCATATCTGCTGATCCCAGCCTTTGCCCGGTGTGTTGGCACCTGTACTGAAATTTATTCTTCGGTATTATTAAATGTCATGACACTGGGGAGAGTGGGCATGTGTGTGTAAATAAATGTAATCTCAACATTAGAAATTTTATTAGACTTGACTTGATGGCAGATACTTATCTTGCTCACTGCTGTAACCCTTGTGGCTTAATCCCTGTGCTTAATCAGAGGGGCTAGAGAGGCAACAACATTGACTGAAATGAAAATAAACTGCATTTAGCTAAAATTCTAAGAATTAAATTTTAATTCGCTACATAGAAACTAAAATTAATGTTGTACACAAGCAAAATGCACCAATGAAAACCACATTTGGGTGTGTGTGTGAATGTGCACTGGGTACAGCTCTGAATTGTGCACTTTAACTGCCTTGATGGAAGATCTACAAGCAATAGGCATTTTGGAAAATATGTGGTGAATATTTTATGTTTCAGCAGGTCTCTTTCCCTGGAGGATAAACTTAAAGTACTCCTTTTATAATGTTCTAACAGAAATCTACAAAGGAGAGTTAAAAGAGAACACACATTTTTGCAAACAGGTTTCATTCTTCCTGAAAAGATTTTAAAATCATGTATTCCTGCCCTGGGATTTGGTGGTCCTATGCTAAACTCAGATAGGAAAATACATCCAGTTCATCCGTCAGAACTACTTGGAAGAAAGGTAGTCACCTTCAAAAAAGGCCTACCACATGTAGTGACAAATGCCAGGTACAGTTTATAAAAAATTCAATACTATCAACATCTGATTGTTACTTTTCACCGATTCCTCAAAGCATACAGCTTAATTTTTAAATGTGAAGTAGAGATATATTTTTTTTTCCCTAAATACTAATAATATGACCATTTCATACCCTGGCTGTGAAAAGAAGCTACATAAGTCAATAGGGTCCTTGTAACACACACTTTTTCCTACTTGAGAAGAACATGCTGTCCTGTAGATTTCCTTTCTCGATACAAAGTAAAATACATTTCAAAGATTGCATTGATATTCTAGAAAAACAATCATAAAATTTAAATCAACACGAATGGATACAATTTGTGAAAATTTATATGAACTGAGAAATATTAAAAGGGAAAGTATCTAGACTTTCTGTTCATGCTTCAAAGCAATGTAGCTATCCATGTTTTATATTAAGAAAAACCAGAGGCAGTGCTTGGTATAAAATGTTCTGTAATCCTGGTTGAAATTAGCAATTTAAATTTGTTGAATGAGGTTACAGTGCAATATCTAATGCACAAATCAGAGATTTGAGTACTTGCATAGTTGTTAAAAAATGTATCAAAAGGCCATGGGTTAACAATAATGAATGTATGTTACAATATTATTATTAAAATATGCAATCTTTGATAATAATTTATTTGTTTTACAAATGCATTGGGGAGTTAAAATTTTTCTATTCATCTGTGACAAACCATGAAATTCAATATCGCTCACCATGACCAATCCATGAAATTTGTCAACTTTGTTCCTGATTTTCACAGGGCCTTCCTCTCAGATGAAATGACCCGTTGAACTAAGAGCATAGCAATTTTTTCATCTATGGTAAATCAGTTGAGTTTACTAGGATTTATTATGTGCTTCAGACCTTGAGCTTTTTATGATTTTGAACTATTACGCATATAATCCCAAACTTGTGGCAATTTATCTCACTATTTCTTCCCCTTTCTGAAAGAATTCTCCATTTCTAAAATTAGCTCTCTACAGCAGGGTTGCCAGAAGAAACAATCTATAAACAATGGGTTTGCTGAAAGTCAGAGTGGGTGAAAATTATAGGGAAATTGAAATCAAACTTGTTAATTACTTGTAGAACTTCTAACAAAAAAGTCTCAAAATTTACTGAAAAATCAAGATTTATATATTTCTCTTACCAGAATCTTCCAGAAAGGAATACTCTACCCAATTTATGCTAAGAAATAGAAAGATGCATACTTTTTCTTATCCAAGAAACTAAGAATATGCAATTATCTAGTCTCTCAGGATAAAGTGACTATTTTGGAGGAGAGTTTAAACAAAATTGTATTATTGTTTTATTATAAAATCTACTTCAACGTCTTCTACAGTATTACCAATTCAAATGAAATAAACCAGAAAATTAGTCCAAAAATTTTAATTTCCCTAAATCTTATTTACTATGTAAAATCTTTCAACATTTTAAAAATGCAATTGCTGAGTCTCTACTTTGCTGTCCTGCCCATTGCTCCCTTCCAGTGTATTAATAAACTTCTGTCTCCTTTGTTCTGCCTTGGGTAAATTCTTTCACCTGATGGATCACCCCACATTTGGTAAACCCTACCTGGAACCTCTGCTGGCCTGGGACTTACCCGGGATTCTCTGGGAACTTCTCAGGACTTTTCCCTCAGTGGACAGACTCTAGTACTCCTTGGGGGAACTGACGACCTTGGAGAACTGGGTAACCAGCAGAGGTTACTCTTCTGTGGAGATCTGAAGCTCTAGGGGGAGCCAGTTCCCCTTTTGCCTCTGGAGGGTCCCTTCCCTCCCTCTCCTTTCTCTTATTGGCTCTTCTGCTGTCTAACCCTAGCACACCTCCCACAATAGATTTCTGGCCGGGGTGGGGGGCACTCGTTAGTGTAGTCTGAAGGTCTGAGGGTGAACAGGTCGGACTCTAGAGCCTGTGAGGGTGAAGGACCCCTTTCCTCTCTTCTCCTACTCCATCCTCCTGAGGCCTCCATTCCAAACATACGGTGGAATTGGTAGGGGCAGCTCATTCAGGGTGAATCCAAACACATAACAAACTTGGTTGGGACCCTTTCCTGACACTGCTGACTCCCAGCTATCTTGATTCTTTCAGGCTCCCCCTTTTCCCTTTGTCCCCCGAGATTCAGCTGCCATTTTGATCTATAGGCAAAAACGTTCCCACGAGTCTGAGTGAATCCTGTATGAATTCTGTATGAATGATGATTCAACAAGGATTCCAGCCCATACCATCAGAGGATCCCTCACCCTAAATCCCATAGACCAGGCCACCAGGGATTTTCACTCAAATCACCTATCCAGGTTAATATAATACCATGCTCTGGTCTATACCTGCACAGAACCCCTGACGGAGCAACAAGTTTAGGTAGAAACAGTATGCCCCCGTCCAGCATGAAGGAGCTACTGAAGATGAGACTTCCACCCAAATGCCAAAGATCTGTCATTGTTGATCTATCATGGGGGAATGTGGAGGACGCCTTAGGCAATAGGCTTGAGCAATGAAAACCTGAGTAAGGTAAAGGGTCCACAGTGACCACTGGGCAGAATGCAAATAAGCTCATTAAAGGACCCATCTCAAAATATCCATAGGCCCTAGATGACCAATGGGTTACTGAAAACACCACACAGCTACTAAAAAAGGAAAATTCTATACTTTCCCATACCTCCCGACTCCTCTTAACTATGGACCCCCAGCATTGCCTCCTGGCAGACAGTCTCTCCTTTCCCCTTATGCCTGTTCCTCCCTTGCATTGTATTCAATAAAATTCCATCTCCTTTTCCAAAAAAATGCAATTACTGGGGCACAGGGCTGACTTAGTAGAGCATGCAACTCTTGATCTTGGGATCGCGAGTTCAAGCTGCATGTTGGGCGTAGAGTTTACTTAAAAAATAAGTAAATAGACAGACAGAAAATAAAAGTGCAATTACTTATTCTTATTGTCACCTGCCATTACTAGCTCAGACACTACAGCCTAATACCAAAAAAATGCAAATGTATGGGTGATTAACTGAAAGTGTAGAAACATTAGGTTTCTTCCAGATTTGGGAATATTTTGGTATCAACTTTTAAAATTTTTCTATTAGAGCAAAGCACTTCATATAAAATTAAAACTAAAAAATACTTTTAAAAGTAAAAAGCTATTAGATATGATTTTCCTTCTTCATAAAGTATCAAGCTGTGCTTGAGATAAGCAACCCATTAATATAATCATTTAAACAATTCAAATAGTGAAGCTCAAGAGCATCCCGATCCTACTGGGGCCTTAGAATCTGAGTAAGATTGACCAGTAGAGATATAACACAATTATTAGTTCATTTTGTAAAATGGCTCAATTCACAATATCGAAAATGCACTTCAAAATATGTCTACTTGCTACTTCACACAATTCAATAAGTAGAATGAAAATAACTTTAAGTCAGATTATTTACATATCATAATAGCTAAAAAGAAAATATGTTTGATACTTACTGATATAATTCAGTTAAAGGTGAAGTCAAAATGACTAATGTTGTGAACAAATTATTACAATGTGTATGAATTTTAAAAATTTTATCATCTATATACTCATGAGGATTCAAAAGCTTCTGTACAGATGTGCAAACTGACCATAACATGTTCTCAGTGCATATTAAAATTGTTGTGACATCAAGTCTGTTGGAAAGCAAAAGAAAATCATGATAAGCAAAATTGTTTTTCTGCTTGCTATATACACTATCATTCATATCTCTTATATTAAACACACGTAAGAAAAGAAATAAACACACGTAAGAATAGAAAAAGGTTAGATACCAGAGCTTCAGAGATCAAAGACAGATAGAAAGAACCAATTAACATTTGAGTTTCCAGGTGTTAGATGACTCATATACCATTATCTTTAGGAATGGTGAGGTCTACCTACAGTACTAAAGTGTTTTAGGAGTACTTTCTTTCTTTTTTTTTTTTTTAAAGATTTTTAAAATTTATTCATTTGAGAGAGATACAGAGACAGAGACAGTGAGAGCTCAAGAAGGGGGAGAGGGAGAAGGAGAGGGAAGAGCAGAGTTCCTGATGAGCTAGGATCCTGAGGTGGGGCTCGATCCCAGGACCTGGAGATCATGACCTAAGCCGAAGGCAGATGGTTAACCATCTGAGCCACCCAGGTACCCCTCTTTTTTTTTTTAAAGATTTATTTTGCATTTTAGGATATTGTTCAAGCTCAAAAGATGTTCCTTGAAATTATGTCCAGCAAAAGAGGAGCCAGATTAAAAGAAAATTGCTATTATCCACATGGTAAATCCACATTTACCTAAATGATAGGTAAAATTTTAATAGGAGAACAGTTTTCCTTATCCAACTATAGGCTGTCAAAAGAGAGTTACAAGTTTGGGTAACATGTTTCCACAGCAAATGGGAGAGGAAGAAAAAAATGAGACCAGAAGCACAAATGGAGAAGGCTATAGTTTCTGAAATTTTCAATATTGAATAAAGTTGTGGAAATTCTGTTGTATTTTATAATCTCATTCATAAATTCATTTCTTTGTTTCTATCTTCCCTGTGTTTTAACAGACACTCAAATATCTGTTTAAAGATTATTTTGGTATATGACTGGATTGTACAAACCTCAACTAATTTTTTCTTTTAATTCAGTGTTCAAGGAATAGATGATGGAAATCATAAAGTGATAAGAAAACAAAGAAGTATGAAAATTTTAAAAAATGAGACTTTGGCCTCAAATTTATTATATATATATAAGTATACATATATTAATAACATGTAACAGATATTACATATGATACATATGGTTTTAGTCATGTGACAGCTGGATGCCACTAGAATACTAAAAACATCAATAACTGCCTTTAGGAAGGCTTAACTGCAATTTGCATCTATTTTCTCTAATAGTTAATTAAGCAATTGCAAATGCAAGATATATGTACATACACACATAAGCACACACACACACACACACACACACACACACACTGATTTCCAGAGTAACAGTGATTTAGTGTTAACCATTCAAATAAAATTATTTATTTTATCTTTTCATGCCATTTTTATATAGCCACCCAGAAAACCAAAACCAAAAGTCTCTACAGTACATTTAATTAAACATACTACCCAGTAAATCTGATTTCACACACATCTCATAATGACTCGCCACCTCATAGTCAAAAATGATTTAAACTACTCAGGAAAAGAATGAAGGTACTCTTTGCTCTCAGAAAAAAACTTGCCATCTATTCTTCTGAGTTCAATGATTAAAAAAAAAAAATGCTTGGTCAGTAATTCAAAACAGTTTTTGCAAAATACCATATTTATGAAACACTGTAGCAGGACCTAAATACCCTTCAAATGCAGAGTGCTTTACAAGAACATGATCAGGAAACAATTCCTACTGAAAAAAAAAAAAAAGCCTCTGGTATCTTTAGGTTCCTCCTAATATATATCTGAAGAACAGAGAGATCTTAATCACATTAGTGAGACTATTTATAAAATAAAGCCTTTTCTTCATATGACCCTTGTTGTCTTTTATGCACGTTTTTGTAGTCATTGCCTAGATGTTTCACAGACCTGGACTATAGTTTAATCATTAATACCCTGTGACTGCTGCTCCTCATTTTCTGTGATTTCACATTCTATTGAACTTGCTTTCAGTAGTACATAATAGAAAGAAAGGGAAAAAATAAAGGAGAGAAAGAAATAAGGGATTAGAATATACTTAGACAAAGGAGTTTCCTTATGAAGATGAACGGCACGATTTAAAAACTTAAAAAGAAAAACTAAAATTCCCTGGTTGCCTAGAATTTCAAAGTCAAATTAACTGCCCATTATAGCACTGCTGCTTTCCTCTCCATTTCAGGCCTCAATTTTCCCTCTTTATCTTATTTAATAACCTTTGTATATAAATGTCTTAGACTGTAATACAGCTTGAATCTTTTTTTTTTTTTAGAACAAGTGGGTTCTATATACAATTTTAAGAAGAAAAAAAGAGCAAAGTTATTTTGATTGAAGTTCCACATTTCCACTTAAGTATCTCAGCAGAGTTGAACACGATTTCCTTTCAGATGTTAGAAACATGTTAAGTATACAAGGAGTTATGTCATGAGATTCAGAATTACACTCTGCTTTATACCAGTTGATGGAAACGTTCTTGAAAAGCAACGGTTTTCACAACTTCAATTACCTGATCTGTGGAGTTCTCTTGTAACTGGGATGGGCCCGAGCATATCTGGAGGCCAGTAGACCCAAAGATTTCTCCAGCACTTCTGTGAGGATCACCTGGGCTAATTTAGGGGGTAGAATGGTCCAGAGATCATGATGAAGAGCGCAGAAGAAATAATGCCACATCTGGAGTGAGAAGGAGCATCTTTCCCCCTGGCAAAACCACCACACATAAAACAATAGAATCACATCTTCCGAAATATCAGTTTGCTTCCTATGAACATAATTAGTTCAGGCTGAAAGGAAATAGCTGGAGAGTCTGACACACTAGATGACCAAGAAAGATTTTTGACAAGATGTAAAACATCCTTATTGACAAAGGAACATATGTTTTACTTCAATTACGAGACCAGATATTCTAGTGCAAATCCAGACCACAAGCTTTTAACCTAGCATATCTTGATTTACCCACTCCCCCCCGGGGTTTAAAATTTATTTTAAGCAATCAGCTCTACAACTGCCAAACAAGTCATGCTAGTTTAAGATAGAGGGCTGGTTCTTCGAAAACTAAATCTTAATAATTAAAAATATTGTTTATGTATGTATATTTTTCTGAGACTATTATCATCATAGGAGGTCATTCTTATAGATGTTTGAGATTATACATTATAATGAAATGACAGGAGAAAAAATAAACTTACAGACCACATACTTATCAACATGCATGAAACCAAGGAGGGGGATGGGTAACTATTAAAGATTATTACATTAGGCTACTGCATTCGTGGGTTTTTAATAACCATGCTAGAAACAGATACCATAATAGTCTGATTTTATAAGAGTTTGTAAATCCTAGGCAGATGTTATCATTTCTTAGCATTTTTACAGTATTTCATACTTCCAAGGGGCCAGGTTCTCCTTCCTTTCCACCCCCTACAGACCTATTCTGTGGGTACCAAATTCTCCCTGACCACAGAGGAAGACCCAAGAGCAGCTAAGGCCAGTGGGAACAGGCAGAAATGAGAAGGTGGCCTCAAGTGATTTACAAGCATTAATGAGTTAACAGGCTCCAAGGGAGATATGCTAGTAGTTTGACCTCATTTTCCTCAAAGCAGATTAAAAAAAACTACTTGAAATGGGAAGAGTAGAATGTGTTTTTCAAATATTACCTTATTTGTTACCATATCAAAAATTAAATGAGCAAAGCTTCACATTTTATCTCTAAGCAATCCTCTTTGACTTAAAATTCTTGCTTTGCCCACTACTTATAGTTCTCAAACATGATTAAAAAAATTTTGTTCTTTTATAGCAAAAGTTGATAGTTTCTCATGCAGATATGCCTATCAGTATTTTCCTTACATATTATTCTTCTGATAATTGCTCTGATTTCTAAAATCTTCTGTAGTCATTATAAGAATAATTTATGGTTAATTTCTATTGACTTTCAAATGGAGTTCATAAATGAGTAGAACTAGCATCCTTGGGTGGGAAACTAGAGCATCAAAATGTGCAAGAGTCAGGTTCAAAGGAGGAGGTTTTGACCACTTCTGACTTCTAGACTAGACTTATATCAAAACTGTTAAAGAAAAAAAATTACAAAATTCATGTGGAAGTAGCAAAATTAGAGTATCTTATGCTTCCCTTGCTGTGTGTTCTGTGAAGGAACGTTTTTTAAAATTTTCTGAGGAAAGGATTTTTAGAGCTTGATTTTGTCATACTTTCTGTGTTGTATGTTAATTAAAAGAAAATTGCTCCAGTTGATGTAATGACGAGTATGAATGATTTACACTAACTCTCTCCATAGGAATGGACGGGTGCTTTTAATAACGAGCCAACATGATTTCTCGTATTTTTCAAAATGAAAACCAATTTCCTTAATAGTTAACAATAAATGAGAAAATAAAAGTAACTAGGCATGTAGATTTCTTTCCCTGAAACTGAAAAATACTTCTTTTGAGACTTTCTAAAATGTAAACTTCATGTTTACTTAAAAATATTCCAAACTCGTCCTCGTTCTCACAATTCCCTTCAAAGTGTGTATAACTGTAATAATATACGCAAGGGTTTTCATTAAACTAAATGTGATTCATTTATTCTTCTGACCTGTTTCTCTATTTGTTGTCATTTCAAAAGTATTCTGCTAGTAAACATCTGTTATTTTTGTAGACCCACCATAATGTAAACAGATGTGAGCTTTTATTTAGATTATATATCAGGAAACAAGCAGCTGGGCTTTATTATATAAGCCATTCAATATTATCTTTGAACAGACAATTCTTTATTCTTTGACTTTTGGAAAACACAAGTTGCTAAAATTGAGCAGATGTCAACTATACTCAAAGCTTAATTTTAAACATGTAATCTGAACACCCACTGTGCCGTCTGACCAGCACCTAATCAGAGAGAAACTGAACTCGCCGACTCTCTAAACCTGACAGTTTAGAGAAGGGAAATAATGCATCTAGGGCTCAGCTGATGTCACAAAACACGACCAAATATTCCTTCATATCTTGTAAATTCTTTCGCTATTTCTTTATTACCCTCTGCACACGGTGATAGGCTCCCCTGAGATCGCTCTCCCACCTTTTGCCTCCAGTCAGGCACATTTCATCTCCTTCCCTCTCAAAACAGCCTTGCCAAAAACATATAGTCCTGTTTCACCAATCAGTTGAAATAATGGGGAGAGGAGAAGAAAAGGGTGCAGTAAACCGGATAAAACCATTGTCAAGTACTCCGGTTGTCAAAACAGTTTAAAATCTGTTGCTATTTTTAGCAGTTTCTTATTTTTGGTAAATCGAAAAGCAGTATCACTTTATTTTCCTGAGCATAAGTAACAACCACTAACTCTGCAATTAAATTGTAACTACTGACCATGTAAGTATATGGAAGCTATGGTACCATGTAATCACGGGGTAACTATCTCGTTAGTTCTGTCACGGGGTAACTATCTCGTTAGTTCTGTCTTTGAAGCTAACGCCTTATCATAAGATCTAAGAGCTGCATGTTACATGGTAATTTTTTTTTTTTTAATACTTGGTAACTTCAATAACAGGTTCTCAACGCATCCACTTATTATTTATACCGTACAACTTTTTTAGCTCCCGTTTTGCATACGAGAAAACAGAATAGCCCAATGGTGGACGTAGACTGAAAGGATACTTGTGCCTCAACGAAAACATTGTATAAAATTGCTCATTAGTACACTGACATATTGAAATAGTTTGAAACCGGAGATGGACTCATTTTCAATCTCTCTGTTTACCTCAAGGCAAATAAGGAAGCTGGGATGCTGGCAAGAGAGGGGAAGACCAATACTCCGTCTCTTATCTCGGGCTGCCAGCCGCGCCGCCACTTTCTCGCGCTCATTCTGCTCGCTGCTGTTTGAAGTGTGTCACGTTTGGAAAACCCTATGTGAATGCTCTTGCAAAAAGAAAAACTATCCGGGAAGGGCCTCTAAAGGAGAGATGAAATGGCCTTGGAAAAAGTGGAAAGTCCTTTAAAAGATCTTCTTAGCTACTTCTCTCTGTTATGGCAACATTTGTTGTGATTATAACTCGGGCATAAATAGAGCCACAGGAACCTTGGGTGTCAGGGGGTTGACAAGAGTGACTTCGCTATTTGAATAATACTCCACTCCGGTTTCCCCAGGACTCCATAGCCATCAGGACAGACAGGAAAAACAAGGATCATAAGCTTCAATCCCGAGGAAAGGGTAAATTGGGAAAGCTAATGAAGTTGGGCTTGACTGATGAATTTTTTAGAAACCCTGATTATCTTTTACTAAGATATTGTAAATGTTTCACTCTGCCCTGAAATCAACTTCATATATTGGGGCTTATGTATAATCAATGGGATTGAAGCCTGACGATGAATAATTTTAATTGATGCTGGGTTCGTTTGTACTGGGAATCATTAGGCTTTAATTCAGTGGAAGTTTGGGATTTCAAAACACAGGCTAAATGAAAATAGGTAAGCTATAAATGATCAGATGGGTCTTAAATCACCCTCATAAGAACGTACAACGAGAGGAGGAAAAAAATATATACAAAGAATAAAGTGGCTTAAGAAGAGACATTAAAAAAAAAAAAAGTGGGAGGGGGGAAGTGCAGGGATACCCACAAGTAGTCCCTTTGGAGAAAAATATGAAGTTGTAGCATTTTGGCATTATCTCTTTGACTTTTCATTGTATCCCGTTACATTCCAACTTAGATAGCACATGCTGCAGCTCAAATTAAGTTATTTTTACTTTTAAGCAGAAGGAGAGTTCTGATGTCTAGCTATTTCAGGTTTTTAAAAAGTGTTTCTCCTAAGTACAAATTCAATATTTAAAAAATATTATCCTAACAGCCTTCATGTGTTAGTAATGCCAAGCTCATGTTTCTAATTAGCCAGAAAGCAGGTAGGCAGTAAAGCGTATTTGTGTAAAAAGGAGGGATAGTAAACTTAACTTCACACCTCATAAAAAGCTTTGTAGTCATCCCAGTGGTGGCTCTCAGCATCCTGTAAAATGCTTGTAGCACAAACTCTGACGCAGTAGTCCGTAACCTGAAACTGGAGAGTGTTGATGAATTCCTGATATCTTTGGACAGGCACCAGGAATATGGGTCTGTTCAGAGGGAATGATCAAAGAGACAGAGATTTAAGGCCTGTGCAGTAGGCGGTAACAATCTCCAGTACTACAAATGGTTTTGATTATTAGATATCAATCATTCATTTCCTCCTAATGCTCAAGTCTGCATCCACATTCACTTTCCAACAAGGAAAAAAAAAAAAAAAAAGCCGGTCTTTGTTTTGCAAGTCCTTTGAAAATGTACATCTGCTGTTCCACAAATATGCACTTCAACTTGAGACAAACAGCATTGTCAATACATCATTCAAATATAAAAGTATTCTTTGTAAGCCTATTATTAGAGATCAGTGCATCATTTAGGCATTAGGGTATCGTTATTATAGAGAACAACATGCATTTGTCAGAACCAACTTTTATAAAGCTATCACACGTCCCACAAACACACTCTTTTTGTTTTAAAAATTGTCATTTTGTAGATGTCAATTATCTCATAAACTGTTTTAAAATATTCTGCAGAAATATAGTGATTTCTGGCACATTCTGTTTATAAATTCAAGTATGATTCACTGTATCTGACTACTTACAGGAATTAAAACAATGTCAGAGCTATATTTTGCATCAAGCCAAATTTATTTTACTTTTATCTTCAGTTGTCTATATCACACTTTCTTATGCTTTCTCTCCTAAGCAAGGGACTACAAATGCTGTGTCAGGAGTACTGAAGAGATTGTCAGACTCTGGCCAAACAGCCAGGTGCACATGGTCCTTTCGTAAAGGGCTGTGCTATCTCCTAGAGGGTACAAGGGTCGCCAGAAAGACTGTGTGGTCATCTTTATCCTATTTCCAGAAAATATACAGTCTTCTTAGACTACTACTATGTGAGAATTAAGACCACCAGATGCTTTCTGCTCAAATATTTAGGACAGCTCGTTACTACATGGGTGCTCTGAAGTACATTTACATTGGTCAGTAGAATAGATGGAAAATGCATTTATTCACTGTGTAAGTCCTAATATTCTGTTTGCGTAGAAACAAAAGAGAGAGTGCCTATTTCACAGTGGTGTGTATGAGGGGCAAAAACAAGCTTAGTCTGCCTCTCCAGGGTAGTCAGTGCAGTATGCCTTATGAAACGGAGAGGGTCTGTTTGGTCAGGTCATAAATAGCATGCGGCAAATAGTTGCTCCGGATCAGAATATGGAAAAATGTAGGGGTTTCTCTCTGGAGCAGGCCTTTAGAAAGAGAAGCTGTCTTCCTTCCTAATCTAGGTATCTGGCTTAATCAATCCCATGCTCTACCTTTTTGACATGCTCAAGTCAAGACAAATGAAAGTCGTTCACTGTGTTCATTATAGTTTTCTCTTTCTCGAATATTATCAAGATTTCACTCCAGTGATACCCAAAGATTACAAACTCCTTTAAGCAAGGCCATCAACCTAATGTAATTGACACTCACTTCTTAGTGTTTTCTTTCATCATATTATCATACTGCATAAAATGCTGGAAGACATAGACCGCTGTGGAGAGCAACGTGTGTAAGTTGGTCAGGGGTGCTTTGGCAGGAAACTCCTTGCTTCTCTCTTGCAGTCTCGCCAGGACAGCTGCTGCCACTTTACAACAGGCCTCCACAAAGTTTGCTCTAATTTCCTGGAAAGAATCATCTCTGCATGCCAAAGCCAGTGGAAGCATTGTGTCAAGTTTTTCCATGATGTCAGAACAAAACTAGGGAGAAATAAATGTAGCACTGAGTTATTTGTACTCTGACAGCGCCGTGTAATTAATGTATAGGGGAGCCAAGTTCCTAAATAATGAATTTGACATCAAGCATAAATATAAAGACATGATGTTATAATAATCAATTTCTCAGTTTCTTGTAGAAAGTTAAATGTTTTATGTCAAATAAGGAAATACCAAAAGGATGCTTCTCTCTATATAACCTTCAAACCTTATGTTTTCCAGACAGACATTATGAAAAACTCATGAAATAGCATGCATGACAATACTTTATTTGTAGTTAATAGAACCTGGAAAACATCCATCTTTGATATTAATCTGATTGCATTATTTTTGAACTTATTCTAGTTTTTTTGCTGAATTTTGGTAAAGTATCTTCTTCTTAATCACCACCTATACACGAGGTCTATATGATTTATTTTAAATAATCCAGAAGCATCAGAAACAATATCACATGGTATCTTTTTAATTGGTAAGAAGTCAGCAACTTTCAGAAGTGATGTGCTTGGCTTTTCAGTCGATATTCTGAATCTACTCTTTATGGGGGATGGGAAGGCAAAACTTGCCAGCACTCCCAATTTGCCAACAGTGTTCCCAGGGGAATGTTTTGGAGCCCCAGGCTGGCAGTAGCCAAATAAGGAGGCCATCTTTAAGAATGCTCTTTTTTTTTCTTCTTCTTCTTCTTAAGATTTTATTTATTTGAGAGAGAGAGAAAGAGAGACACTGTGAGCTAGGGGAGAGGTGAATGGAGAAGGAGAAGCAGGCTTCCCGATGAGCAGGGAGCCTCATGTGGGACTTGATCCCAGGATCCTGGGATCATGACCTAAGCGGAAGGCAGACACTTAACTGACCAAACCCCCTGGGGCACCCCAAGAATGCTCCTTTAAAAACATTCCAATCATAAGCTGCTGAACTCATTGTGGGCTTAATACTGAGTAACTGTATTTATTTATTTGCAGAATTACTTCCTATTTTCTCAGTATGATCTGTGACTCTCAAAGTACACACAAAGATGCAAGACGGATGTTAACAAAATAGAATGTGCATTAGCATGTAAATAAAGATCTGAAAGTTGCCTAGACCAATAAAAGGCAGTAATTCCTTCAACCTCCTAAATTTCTCCTGAAGTCATTAAAAGGTGTAGCCCAAACAGGCAGTTTCACCAGCTCTCCATTAAGTCACAGAAGCCTCTGCTTTAAGGGCCTCAGATTCATGGAGCCACAAGGCGGCCACAGATTTCAATCTTTTTTGCTACCAGTGGCCATGGCCCATGGACACCAGAGAAGAAATCTGGTATTGAGTTAAATACCAAGTATTTGCCAAGAGACTCCAATATTGTTCTATAGGTTCCCTTTGCGACCTCTTATATTTATTTTTTTAAAGATTTATTTTATTTATTTGAGAGAGAGGGAGAGAATGAATACAAGTAGGGGGGAGGGGCAGACAGAGAGAATCTTCAAGCAGACTTCCGGCTGAGCATGGAGCACTCCACAGGACTCTATCCCACCACCCATGAGATCATGACCTGAGCCGAAACCAAGAGTCAGATGCTCTACCAATAGGCGCCACACAATGTCTTATATTTAAAAAAAAAAAAAATCTCATTATGGCAGTCAATGGTTTGAAGAGATTTCATTTGATACTTGCCTTTGCAATTTTCTTTGGTTGCTCTTCCTCAGGAACCACATGGCTGTCTTGCCAAACTTCCCACACATTTACAAGGTTCATAGCATAGGTTACAGTTAAAGTCCTTTCATTCTGTTCCTGCTGGAGAATTTTTGTGGAAAAATCTTCAATTGCTATTGTTATACAATGTGCCATGGGAAGAGACACTTTTTTAAATGCACTTCGCCAAGCAAAATCTAGTAAAGTAGCCTGAAATATAAATTTATATGAAGTTATATTAATCTTAACTCAGCAACAAGTGTTCATATTGTTATAGATATAAAATTATTACTTTCTTTCAGCATTTGAATATAGGTATTCTTTGATAAATGGCAAAACCATTCTTACAACCTGAAAAATATTACCCAGCAAATAAAGCAATATACAAAAACATGTGTATTCTTTACACAGAGTAATATACTGGCATTTCATTTTAATTCATCTGTAAATTTAATCAAAAACTTTTTTCAAAATTTAATCTTTTAAATATAGTTCAATAAAACTATCTTTATGAAAGTTAAAAGTTACATTTACTGTTTATCACATAAAGCAATCTTTAAATTCAATATATTTAATAAAGCCTAAATTAGATTTTTATAGTCTTTTTTTATAGTTTATTGTTAACAAGTACTGCAACATAAGACAGAGTTTAATAGTCAATCTTTTATTTCTTTTTCACTCTCAGAAATCCAGACAAGCCAAAAAAGAGCAACAAGAAATTTCTCAGAGAAGTTACATCATGGCACCTTTCTAGAGTTTTACTTCTTTAGAATTTTATTCAGTTTCTTCACTATTTTTTTTTTAAAGATTTATTTATTTGACATAGAGCAAGAGCGAGCACAGGCAGACAGAGTGGCAGGTAGAGGCAGAGGGAGAAGCAGGCTCCCTGCCAAGCAAGGAGCCCGATGTGGGACTCGATCCCAGGACGCCAGGATCATGACCTGAGCCGAAGGCAGCCGCTTAACCAACTGAGCCACCCAGGCGTCCCTCTTCACTATTTTTGTTCCAAGAAATGAGGAATTAAAATTATCTGCATTGTTCTGTGTTGGGGGAGCGGGAAAGGATGTAGTAAATGGAGACTGGTAGTGTTTTGTCTTCTTTTATCTTGGGGTCTGGGCTCCATATAAATTATGAACGTGTATACTATCCCCAAGTCCTCTAACGTTCTCTTAAGTATTACAAAATTATGGGTAGTAGGTGAGCCCAGACTTAGCATTAAATTTTCTCTGTTTCAATGTAATCTTGCTTACTGTAATAATGCACCTACTCCAACTTTAGAAGACCCGGGCTCAATATGCCTGATTGAATTACCTATTTTTCTGGATCTCAGTTTTTTGGCTGGAAAAGCAAAAGAGCTGATTTGGATGATGTCTATGGTTTCTCTTGGTCTGAAATAACTGAGATTATGGTTGTTAGCTTACTTTTCCTATACATACATCCCAGTCAGCATTTATTTAGTGCTTTCTATATATACTGTATGAAGTAATAAAGATGATTCATCTTCTAGAGCGAAAATTCCATATAATTCTATGATATACTCCATGAGTATAATCAATTATTAAATCTAAAATCAAAATCTATAGTAAAAAAGTAGCTCTCATTTTCACTATGTATATAATTATGGTGTAATTTAACTTTTCTTTCTTTTTTTTTTTTTTAAAGATTCTACTTATTTATTCGACAGAGAGAGATCACAAGTAGGAAGAGAGGCAGGTGGGATGGGGGTGGGGAAGCAGGCTCCCCACTGAGCAGAGAGCCCGATGCGGGGCTCGATCCCAGGACCCCAAGACCACAACCGAGCCAAAGGCAGAGGCTTAACCTACTGAGCCACCCAGGCGCCCCTTAACTTTTCTTTCTGAAGTATATTTGGACCTTTAACATCACAGGGCCTAAAAACACATTTCTCATCTTAGTTTTACATAAAATTACTCAATAATTGAAACTATTCAGCTCATACAATCTCCTTTCTTTTTTTTTTTTTTATTTATTTGACAGAGAGAGATCACAAGTAGACGGAGAGGCAGGCAGAGAGAGAGAGAGAGAGAGGGAAGCAGGCTCCCCACTGAGCAGAGAGCCCAATACGGGACTCGATCCCAGGACCCTGAGATCATGACCTGAGCCGAAGGCAGCGGCTTAACCCACTGAGCCACCCAGGCGCCCACAATCTCCTTTCTTATAACTGAAATTGATGTAGTCCTCCGCTCTAATAGTATTTTCTTGGAACCTACTTATGAAAGAAATGTAAGAAGGAACTTAACTCCATGAAAATTAAAAACAACAATAAATCTCTGCTTCCTATTCTCCCCACCAGGGCATCTCTACTCATTAAAATCATTCATCCAATCAAGGAAATATGTTCTGGTATAAAGTGTCATTAATTGCCATGACTGCAATGATGATTCTGTATTTTGTGCAATGATGACCACCTTTGATCATGGTAATTTGTATGTGATTACAATATCTTGACCCATCTGAATTCTTTTTTCAAAATACAGAAAACCAAGAATATTAATAGCTCCTCTTAAAAAGAAAACTGGAAACTTTTACTATTCAAATCAACTCTTAGAAGGCTGTTTTCATGAAATACTATTTGCCTACTCTACTCTTCCCATCTGATGTTTCTCATCACACATACCCAGTTAGAACAGAGAATGTTTACTAGTTGATCCAAGAAGGGGAAATAATGTCACTTTCTTTTCTGTGCACAAAAGAGGTAACTATTGAATGCCCTTCTATTACCTAAAGCTAATTTTTTAATACCTATGCGGATTTTTGGTCGAGGCATAATATATAACTTTCCATTTTCCTTATTATTTCCCTTCTATTCTGAATTGAAACTCTGTTTAAAACTCTGGGGGAGGTTGCCCTTCTATTTTTTAAAATTTCATTTTAGAGATTTTATTTATTTATAAATAAACAGAGAGAGTAAGAGAGTAAGAGAGCACAAGCAGGGGGAGAAGCAGAGGGAGAGGGAGAAGCAGGTTCTCCGCTGAGCAGGGAGCCTGATGTGGGGCTCCATTCCAGGACCCTAGGATCATAAGCTGAGCTGAAGGCAGACACTTAACCAACTGAGCCACCCAGGTGCCCATTTTTTGCCCTTTTACATGTTTACCTGCTATATCAGTCAAGATCCATTCAGAAAACAGAAACCACATGAGGTATTTCATAAGGAAGAATTTTAATGTAGGGTGTTAGTTACTAAAAGTGATGGAATTTTGACGAGCTAAACATGGGCTAGGGAGCAAGACAGATATTAACAGAGTAGGAAGCCCCTGCCACTTCTAGGGCTGGAGGAACAAGCAAAGGGACTGTATATGGGAGTGTAGTTCCTGGGGCTACCAACCTCAGTTAAAGGTAATGCAGACCTGACAGGTGGAGCTGTGTGTTGAGAGCAGGGTCCATGGAGGAAATGTTTCCTAAAACAGAGAGAGGGGAAGAAGTACCCTGGTTTATCTCTATCCACCCTCTAGTCCTCTATCACCGCCTTCCATGGGCCCAAACTTCCTAGAATCCTGGAAGGCGTAGTTCTCTATAAAACAAAACAGAGCAGGGAAGAGTGGTAATGGATCAGAAAACAGACAGGCGCAGGCAGGGCACTCCAAAATAAGAGGCCAGTTCAAGCTGTTCTTTCCTCTTTCGTTTCCTTTCTAATGTCCATTTTCTTGCCTTCAACAATTATCTACAGCACAAATTCTCAAAGCGTAGCCAGTGAATTGGGATAAGAACAAACATTTCTTCACTTGGAGTGCCCTACTTCTTCCAGGGTACAGACTAGGCAAGAGAGCAGTGTCCCCACTAAATCCAATTTTTGCCAGAACTTATTTTTTTTTTTTAGTTTTATTTTTTATAAACATATAATATATTTTTATCCCCAGGGGTACAGGTCTGTGAATCGCCAGGTTTACACACTTCACAGCACTCATCATAGCACATACCCTCCCCAGTGTCCATAATCCCACCCCCCCCAACCCCCCCCTCCCCCCATTAACCCTCAGTTTGTTTTATGAGATTAAGAGTCACTTATGGTTTGTCTCCCTCCCAATCCCATCTTGTTTCATTTACTCTTCTCCTACCCCCTTAACCCCCCATGTTGCATCTCCTCTCCCTCATATCAGGGAGATCATATGATAGTTGTCTTTCTCCGATTGACTTATTTCGCTAAGCATGATACCCTCTAGTTCCATCCACGTCGTTGTTTGCCAGAACTTATAAGCTAATTTTCAAACGGGAATTTTTTTCTTTAGTGGCAAAGGGTAAAACTCAAGACACTGTGATTCATAATGGATTTACAGACATATCATACTGTTACATATGAGCAAAAAACTACCACCCTTCTTTCCTCATTCACCTCTTTGATCAGTAGCAATTGTTCTGAAGGAACTCTGCTTTCACTTGCTCTGGGTTTCTCTATCATAACTTCTTGACTGGATGGATCCAAAATTCCTAAAGAAAACAAACACAAAAGCGTACATTAAGAAAAACCATACCAGATGGAATTAATAGACTCGGGTTAAAGTTAATTTGGTAGAAAAGCTCTGTCCCTAGTATAGACACACAAACACATATATCAAGATGCAGAGAACATAGTCAATAAGATGTAGGGTGATGTCACCATTACAGAAACTAGAGGATCAGGGTGCCTGGGTGGCTCAGTCATTAAGCGTTTGCCTTTGGCTCAGGTCATGATCCCAGGGTCCTGGGATAGAGTCCGGCAGCATGCTCCTTGCTCAGCAGGAAGCCTGATGCTCCCTCTCCCACTCCCCCTGCTTGTGTTCCCTCTCTTACTCTCTCTCTTCTCTGTTAAATAAATAAATAAAATCTTAAAAAAACAAACAAACTACAGGATCAAAATATGTAGAGCCCCCTTCCATACAAACAACTTGATGACATTTATATGCTATCTATATTGATATTTGATATACATATATATATAATCTGTAAAATATAGATCCCTTTGTCATTAATATATTTTCATGTTGAAAATATAGGATGACAGTACAGAGTAACATGAATCTCCTTGTCCATTTAAAAATTTAAGTTTTTTTCCTTTTAAGATTTCATTTATCCATTTGTCAGAAAGAAAGAGGGAGAGTACGAGCACAAGGACGGGGAGCAGCAGGCAGAGGGAGAAGCAGGCTACCCTGCTGAGTGAGGAGCCTGATATGGGACTCGATCTAAAGACCCTGGGCTCATGACCCGAACCGAAGGCAGATGGTTAACTGGCTGAGCCACCCAGGCGTCCCTAAAAATTTAACTTCTAAACTTAAGAATGGTGCATTTAAGAAATGGTGATGTTCCTTAGTACATTAATACTTCTTTTCTTGAAATGAGGAAGAACAAAAGTACATGGGTAAACATCAGCACGTCAGGAAAAATTACACTATTAATAAGTATATCAATAATCCATTGGAAAGACACAAATCCTGGGATAAAAAATGATCTTATTTTATTTAATTTATTTATTTTTTTAAGATTTTATTTATTTGACAGAGAGAGAGAGAGATCACAAGTAGGCAGAGAGGCAGGCAGAGAGAGAGGGGAGGAAGCAGGCTCCCTGCTGAGCAGAGAGTCCGATGCCGGGCTTGATCCCAGGACCCTGAGATCATGACCTGAGCCGAAGGCAGAGGCTTTAACCCACTGAGCCACCCAGGCGCCCCAAAGTGATCTTATTTTAAAATGGAAATATTTCCACATATTTATTTTTTAGAATTAAGGAAGTCTTTCCCATGGGGAAAAAAAATTAGAGCTACAAAAATGTAATAAAAATATGCCAAAAATTAATCTTTAAGATAACTGGTTGCCTGGGTGGCTCAGTTGGTTAAGCGACTGCCTTCAGCTCAGGTCATGATCCCTGAATCCTGGGATCAAATACTGAATCGGGCTCCCAGCTCCATGGGGAATCTGCTTCTCCCTCTGATCTCCCCTTTCATGTTCTCTCTCACTCTCTCTCTCTCTCTCTCAAATAAATAGATGAAATCTTAAAAAAACAAAAAAGACTTGTAAGGATTCTTCAAAAAAAAAAAAAAAGAAATCTTTCCACTTTTCCAATAAGGGTCTATTAATTATAGTTTAATTTGAAATGAATGAGTTAGCATTTACCTTTTGTTTTTGCTTAGTCTTGATATATGATGATTAATTATAAACTTTGATGCCCTTTTTTTAAAGTTTTAGGATCTTAACAATTGGTTTCTGCTTATGTCCTGAGCAAACAAAGTTCAAAGACTGATTCTTATCAGTGGGATTTCTGACAGATATAATCATCTAGAAGATGTGTAGGGTTTTTGTCTTCTCTTTTTCTAAATGTGGCTCTCTGAGCATAATCATGAATGATTCTTAAGTAGTATAATTTACAAAAGCATTCCATAGAAAGGTAAATACTCCATTTGGTAAGCAATAATATCCTTTTGAAAATTTTATCAGAGTTTATGTATTGTGAGGAAGTTTTCCTCAACTCCAGTGTTCTTAATCACTTTGAACACTTTTGAGAACTTCATTAGTGAAAGAATACTCCATCTAAAATGCACAGTATGGGGGCCCCTGGGTGGCTCAGTGGGTTAAGGCCTCTGCCTTCGGCTCGGGTCATGATTCCAGGATCCTGGGATCGAGCCCCACATAGGGCTCTCTGCTCGGCGGGGAGCCTGCTTCCTCCTCTCTCTCTCTCTGCTTCTCTGCCTACTTGTGATCTCTGTCTGTCAAAATAAATCAATAAAATCTTTAAAAAAAAATAAAATGCACAGTATGATTGCATGGTAGGTATGCACACACACACCCATCCCCCCCTCCCCCCCACACACAATTGGGAATTCCCAGGCCCTCTTGCACAGTGCATTCATGAACCCCAAAGGTCTATGGACTGTAGTTTAGGAATCCTGCTTCATTTCTCCTCATATACTACAACATAGAGAGGATTTTAGATCAGTGTTATACCATCTAACCTAAAAAGCCTTCTCTCTCTTTTTTTAAAAAAAGATTTTATTTATTTAACAGAGACAGAGAGAGCACAAGGAAGGGGAGCAAGCAGCAGGCAAAGGGAGAGGGAAAAGCAGGCTCTTCAAGGAGCGGGGAGCCCAATGTGAGACTCAATCCCAGGACTGTAGGATCATGACCAGAGCCCAAGGCAGATGCTTAACCGACTGAGCCACCCAAGTGCCCCCAAAATGCATTCTCTATGGCTTGCATTTTACTATGCCTCTAAAAAAATGATACTATAAATAATTAATTCTAATACTGAAACAAAATCTAGATTAATGAAAGATTTTTAAATAAAGAAAAAATTAAACTATAAGGCTATTAAAAGAAAATATGGAATATTTTTAAAAAGATCCATGTAAAAAAGATTTTTCAGAAAGACAAAACTGCAGAAGCCATAACATAATTCTGCATTAAAAAATTCTGCATAACAAAAATATCATTAGCAGTCAAAACAGAAGTGACAAACTGACTTGGCACTCTTTCTCAAGTGTCCATTTTTTTTTTTTAATTAATAGACTTTACTTTTTACAGCAAATTGATGCTTACAGAAAAAATGAGTAGCAAGTACAGAGTTTCCATATATTCCCTTTCTCTCCGTCCTCAGTTCCCCTACTGTTAACATCTTACAATGGTGTGGTGTATATATTTTTAACGTAGGCTCCATGCCCAGCAAGGAGCCCACTTAGGGGCTTGAACTCATGACCCTCAGATCAAGACCTGAGCTGAGATCAAGAGTCAGACACTTAACCAACTGAGTCACCCAGGTGCCCCTGGTGTGGTATATTTTTGACAACTAAGGAACCAATATTGATTATTATTACCTAAAGTCCATAGTTTATATTAGGATTCATTTTTTATTAATTTTTTATTTTAATTCCAGTATAGTTAACATGCAGGGTTACATTAGTTTCAGGTGTACAGTATAGCAACTCGACAATTCGACATATCATTCAGTGCTCACGAGGACAAATTTACTCCTTACATTCACCTCCTCTCTGATATCTATGAGTCTGTTCTCTTATAATTAAGAGTCTATTTCGTGATTTGTCACTCTTTTTCTCCTAGTTATTCTTTTTTGTTTGTTTCTTAAATTCCACATGAGTGAAATCATATGGTATTTCTCCTTCTCTGACTGACTTATTTCATTATTTCATTTAGGATTATACTCTCTAGCTCCATCTATGTCCTTGCAAATGGCAAGATTTCATTCCTTTTTATGGGTGAATATTATTCCATTATATATCTCACATCTTCTTTATCCATTCATCAATCAATGGACACTTGGTCTGTTTCCATTATTTGCTATTACAGATAATGCTGCTATAAACATAGGGCTGCATGTATCCCTTTAATGATTCTGTATTTTTTGGGTAAATCCCCAGTAGTTTGATTACTGGATTGTAGAGTAGTTCTGTTTTTAAATTTTAGAGGAATCTCCATACTGTTTTCTGGAGTGGCTGTACCAGTCTGTATTCCCACCAACAATGCAAGAGGGTAATTTTTCTCCACATCCTCGCCAAAACTTGTCTTTTTTTGTGTTTTTGATTTTAGCCGTTCTGACAGGTATGAGGTGATACCTCATAGCCTCATAGTTTTGATTTGCATTTCCCTGATGATGAGTGATATTGAGCATCTTTTCATGTGTCTGTTGGCCAACTGGACGTCCTTTTTGGGAAAATGTCTGTTCACGTCTTCTGTCCATTTTTAAATTGGATTATTTGCTTTTTGGGTGTTGAGTTTTCTAAGTTCATTACATTTTGGGGCCTCCTGGGTAGCTCAGTTGGTTAAGCATCTGCCTTTGGCTTGGGTCATGATCCCAGGGCCCTGGGATTGAGCCCCGCATTGGGCTCCCTGCTCAGAAGGGAGTCTGCTTCTCCCTCTCACTCTCCCTCTGTGTTCTCTCTCTGAAATAAATAAATAAAAACTTTAAAAAAATAAGTTCTTTATATTTTGGTTACTAACACTTTCTTGGATATATCATTTTAAAATATCTTCTCCCAGGTTGCCTTTTGGTTTTGTTGATTGTTTCTTTCACTGTGCAGAAGTTTTTATTTTGATACAGTTCCAATAGTTTATTTCTGCTTTTGTTTCCCTTGCCTCAGAAGATATACCTAAAAAAATGTTGCTAGTCAGAATGTCAGAAAAATTACTGCCTATGCTCCCTTCCAGGATTTTTGTGGTTTCAGGCCTCACATTTAGACTTTAATTCATTTTGAAATTAAGGATTCATTCTTTGTGTTGTGCATTCTATGGGTTTGCCAAGTGCATAATGTCATGTATCCACCATTAGTGTTTCATATAGCATTATTTCACTGCTCTAGAAATCTCCTGTGCTCCCTCCATTCACCTCTTTTCCCCTTTGCCCTTCTCTTGGCAACTACTGATCTTTTTACTGTCTCTGTACTTCTGCTTTTTCCAGAAGGTCATTTAATTGGAATCATGTAGTATATAGTCTTTCCATATTGGCTTCTTTCATTTAGCAGTATCCATTTAACATTCCTCCATGTATTTTTGTTGCTTGGTATCTCATTTATTTTTATCACTGAATAATACTTTATTGTCTGGATGCACCACAATTTATTTATCTATTCATCTACTGAAGGACATCTTGGTTGATTCTACGTTTTGCCAATTATGAATAAAGCTGCTATAAACATTCATGTGTTGGTTTTTATGTGAACGTAAGTTTTCAACTCATTTATGTAAATATCTGAGAGTGTGATTACCAGATAATATAAGACAGTGTTTAGCTTGTAAGATACAATGAAATCATCTGCTTGAGAGGCTATACTATTTTACAGTCCCATCAGCAAAGAGTGAGAGTTCCTATTGCTTCACATCCTTGTGAGAATTTAGTGTTGTTAGTGTTTCAGATTGTAGCCATTCTAACAAGTGTGTATGGTATCTCTTTGTTTTGCTTTGCATTTCCCTGATGACATGATGTTGAGCATCTTTTCATATGCTTATTTGCCATCTGTATATCTTCTTTGGTAAGGAGTCTGTTCAGATCTTTTGCTCATTTTTCAATTGAGTTTTTGTTGTTGCTTTCTTATTGAATTTTAAGTGTTCTTTGTATATTTTGGATACAAGTCCTTTATCAGATATGTGTTTTGCAAATATTTTGCTCTATGGGTTGTCTTTTCATCCTCTTAACCACCATATCTTTTCACTTCACAATTTCACTTTAGAAATGTACTGTCCAGATATGCATGTCCACATTTAAGACAAAGTTCAAGGAAATTTGCTCTATCATTGTTTGTGGTAGTAAATAAAGAGGAAAACAAAACCCTATATGCTCATCAGTGAGTAACAGGTTAAATTATGGTACATGTCCCATTGGAAAATTATTTGCCTATTAGGAAGAATGAGATCTTCCTATATAACTGTTAATAAAAAAGAAGTTCTGCATAGTAGGACAAGATTTCACGTTATTTTAACTTGGGGATACATACAAAAGTCATTGTCTCTGGAAAGGAAAACTAGACAACTTGGAATGGAAAAAGACTTAATTTTCACTGTAGACTCTTTTATCTTGTTCAAAGTTTTACTATATGCACCGACTACTATTCAAAACAAATTTTAAAGAAGAAAAAACAATAAAGATCAAATTGTTAATGACATGAAGGGACAATGCTTAGATTGTTAATGTCATCTTACTCTTTTAAAGAGAGCTCATAAAACCAGCTAATTTAAAAAGATATTTAACTGGAAAAATAATACTAGTTCAAACTACAGGCTTTGCAATTCTATTTCTGGAAATAACTATCTGCCATTGTGCAGCTATAGTTTAAGACTTGAAAAAAAGTTAATTATCTTATATTTATCATTTCACTTCCAAATACATTATGCTTATTCACTGAAAGTAACATGCTTTGATGTTTATACAAACCATTTGCTTATTTTCAAGATGAATAAGAAAAAAAGATACGCTTCCCAAGACTTCTTTTGCCAGTGAGCAGTTCTACAGTAAGACAGAAAATGAATTATCAAGCAGTTACGAATATAATTTTCCCCCCCAAATTAAAAAAAATTTAAAAACCTAATCCTATGTAAAGAGCAAAAGGGATCATTTTAAGGTAGTATTAGTAAGATTGATTCTAGACTAATAAGATACCTTGTGGTTTTAATGAATTGTGGCATTTTTGCATTTGTTTGGGATTCAATATGGTCAATATTAAAATTTGGCATTGTCAAACTTAATGAGCTCTGTGAACATGTGACAATTATTTCATTGATTTAAATATATATTGAAAACTCTATATACTTATTAGCATTATCTAGAGAAGTAGCCCATGTTTGGCTCATCACGCTAAAACATACTTATTTGTATGCCGTCAACACTGGTTTCCTTAAGAGCATGCCCAGATTAAGGACCTCAGTAGAGTGCAGAGGGTCACAGGAATGCCAGCTGCTAAACAGTCTCCCCGCTAAAGAGTTCGCTGTGGTTCATTTTACATTTCTGGTTAGTTTCCACACTGCCGCTTTCTTTCATAGACAGTAGAGGTTGGCAGTACTTCCCTGTGACATCCACTTTCACACCCAAATTGGTCTTCATAGGCTCCCATTGTGTGCACTACAAAGCAACTTGCCTTGTTGGCAGCTCTAAGTGGGAACTACAAGTCTTTCTTTTCTTCACTGTTCTTTTCTGGCTCACAAGCAACCTCCCACCAAAAGCTGAATCTGTGGAAGAGACTACATCCAAGAGATAATACTATGAAAAAGTATGAAGAGAAGCCCAGGTGGCCACCTTGCAAATTTCCAATGTGGAAGCCTTCGACCTCTCTGCCCAAGAAACAGCTAAAGTCCTAGTGTAATGAGCTTTACAAACCCTAGGAGCCTCTTTACCTTAACTACATACGCCTCCCTAATACAATCCCTTAACCATCTAGCTAAGGAACTCTTAGAAGCCATTTGACCCCTCTTAAGACCCCCTAAGAGTACAAACAATCTTTCAGAAGATCTGAAATCTTTGATTCTTCTGAGACAAACCCTAAGTGTTCTTCTTACATCCAATTGAAGCAGCCATTGCTCTTTGTCATTGCTGGGGCTAAAGAAAAATGAGGGCCAAGAAACCTCCTGGTTTAGATAAATCTCAGATGCCACCTTTGGAAAATTTGAGGAACTGCCCGAAGAACAACTGTATTCCAAAGGAGCATTAGAAGTGCCCCATAAATCAAACCTGAGGCCGCTCCAGAAGATATGATCACCTAAAAGAAATACCGTAAGGCACCGTAACAGTCAAATAATGTCCTATCGTTTGCTGAAATGACCAAAATAGAAAACCATCAAGTTATGACCCAAAAAAAAGTAAATAAATATAATAACTAAATATATTTCTTCCTCTGAAAATACTTCTTATGTCTCTACAAGATCTATTGTATCATATTCAAATTATTAAGAGCACTGACAATTTAGCTAAATGGACAATAGAGCGGTAAACATCAAAGTAAAATATTTAATCATCTTTATATTTTCTCTGTGTGATGTTAAGCACCTGGATATTTTTAAAACATCTGGACAATAAGGGAAAAAAAAAGCCCTCATTTTCATCACACTGTTTTGGTTACATGGACATAGTAGGCAACTCTTTCCAAGATCTTTATTAGCAAAATATGCTCCAATCAAAAGAAATACACAGGAAACCAAATGACTTGGTCTTTTTTTCCCCTTATTCCCTCCCACACAAGATTTCCAAGCAAAACATTAACTATCAGGATAACTTAAGATGCATTTGGTTTCTTTAATCATCCGTTTCAGGGAACCTTTTCCTTCCTGATTTAAGAAACCAATGCTTTTGATAAGAATTCATTAAGTTGGCTACACTGAATAAAACATTTAAGTTTTTCTTGACAATTTCCCTCAAGATCATTCTTTGCAGGGAGCCCTTTATATAAAGTTATGTCAGATTAAATCAATCTTAGCTTTGTTATTAAAAAATATGAATTTCAACAATGAGGAAGACATATATCACATGGGGATGATTTAGTACTTAAGACATTTCTTATACCTGTGCTTTAAGATTCCTTCCACGTACATTGTTCAATAACCCACAACTGTATTTCTATAATACATTCTTATTAATATGAATTTGAAGTTACTTTTATCTGCCATGCTGCTTATATAATGATAAATCTGGGTAAGGCAGTATATTGTAGCATAATTATATATTTTCTCTGTTGGTTTTATTCAGTAATGTATAACTATTTCCCTCAAATATATAGCATTTGTAAGTCTTAGCATTGTTTGATCTTAATCTGAATGAGTTGAACCAGCTTTGTCTTTTTCTGAAATCAGTATATCAAACCTTTGCTTCAATTGTTGGTCATTTGAGTTTTGTATCTTTATAATACTTCTCTCATACAATTTAATTTTCAACCTATGCTGCCTTTAAAGGAATAAAGTTCTTAAAATTCACCTAATTTCACTAGAGTCTAGTCTAGGACCAAAACAATATAAGTTTCAAGAGGTAAGAGTCTAGATGTGTTGTGGTCTGCTCTGTTTTTTGATCCACACTTCAGAAGAGAACTGCTAGAGATGTGGACGGGAGACACAAACCCTTCGCCAGGCATGATGGATGTTGAGGAGCAAAACAAAGTGTCAACTGCTTGAAGCACCAACATGTCAGTCAAAAATTAGGATGGCATATTTATCTCTTCGACCCAGTCAGTTTAATCTAGAAGACCCTCTAGGGTTTGTATTACCTCCTAATTAAATCTACTTTTCCATTGTCTTTTAATTTTCATACTTTCTTATATTTTTATTATTTTCTTACTGGACTTTTTGACAGCTTTAGAACCCTGAAATCCACCTCCATTTTTTCTTCAAATTATCTCCAAGTTTGAGAAAAATGATCCACTTGATAACTTAGTAGTGCTACTTAAACTTAATGGGACACCTAGAAGGCCAGCAAGCTATGCTTAATATAAAAGAAACTTCAAGCCTGTAACTTTTTCAACATTATTTACTCAGGCAAAATAAATAAGGAAATACAAAAGTCAACATAATAAAGTAAATGTAATTCCTTACTAAGAAATAGGGTTTTGAAATTTTCTGATTGATTGTTAATCATTCAGTTCCCTCACTTTATTTTGCAAATGCAGTCACAAGCTGTATTTATTGTTCTTAAATTGATACATGATACCATGTAAAAGAGAACTTTGTGTAGTTCATTCTGATATAGATGAAAATATCTATAAGTATAGATATGAACACAGAGAACATATTTTAACTGTTATGCCTCTAAATTCCACCTATGGCATAGCTTTCTTCAAAAGGATTTTGTTAAGATTAACTAAACTTCAAACAACATATTATATAATATGAATTGCTTTTATAAAGCTCAAGTTTATTGCTTGTTACCTACTAGACATTCTTTTAAATACATACACTAAATTGTTTAATTCTCACAACCTTACATAACATACTGAGATTTGAAGCACATAACAGTAAAAGAAAACAAAGAGAAAGTTAGTTTAGTCCTACACCATCATTTTGAAGATGAGTAAATGGCATCTAAGGAAACTAAATATTTTGCCCAAGGTCATCTGGCTGCTAGAAGCAGAAGAAGAGCTACTAGGTCATCCAGTCTGCTTGTTTTCTTCCATAAGCCAGGTTGTGTTTCTCAGAATTTAAAAAAAAAAAAAATAATCTGATTTTATCTAAAGATTATTATCCAGAATTGACTTATAATGATTTGTCCCTTAGAATTACAGAATTTGCCATATATAAAGGATGAAAATGTAATTTTATGGTGTGCATTATAGTCAACATTTATTTAAGGAATTCTATCTTTTTTTTTTTTTCCCAAGTAATAGTATAGATTCAGTGGCAGGAAGTGAAAACACAGAGAAGAGGTATATAAATTTAAACAAAAGAGCATGTTACCTGAAATATTTCTGGGTGTTTTGAGAGATACTAATATTTCTTCCAATAATTCTTCAACATTTTTTTCCAGCTTCAAGAAGGATTTTATGAGTTGTGATAAGAATTTGAGTTTATCAAAGGAGAGGAAAAAGTTTCTTCCTTTCTGTGGGCATTCAGGAGTTACTGTGAAAAGAGAAGATGAATACTATTACATTTGTACATTTTATTTGTTTTCTCAGTAAATACTGAAATAATCTATGTGATTCCATAAGCCATCAAAACTAATAAAATCAGCAATTAAACAAAGTTTATTCTTTAAGAAATGCATATAAAATCTCCTATGAGTTTCTTTTCTTTTGGGAAGCTGGAGATGAGTATTCTTCTTAATACAAATATGACAATTAAATAATTATATTGATTCTCAGAGTTTATAAACTGGTAATTGATTTGTAAAATCACATCTTCTATAATTCTATTTTTTTAAAAAGTCGGGACAACTTGAATCTAGTCACGAGAAAACATCAGGCAAACCCAAATTGACAGAAATTCTATAAAATAGCTGGTCTGTACTCTTTAAAAGTGGTATGTCACAAAACACAAAGACTAGGAAATGTTCTAGTCAAAAGGAGTAAAAAAAGACATGACAATTAAAATCAATATATGATTGGTATTTTATTTACTTTATTATAAAGACTGTTATTGGGTTAATTTGGTGAAATCTGCACAAGGTCTACAGTCTCATGCTCTTATTTCATGATTATTTATTTTCTGATATGGGTAACTATACTGTGATTATTAAAGAGAATGCCCTTGTTTGTTTTTTTCCTAAAGTCTACTGATTTATTTATTTTTTTATTTTATTAACATATAATGTATTTTCTTCAGGGGTACAGATCTGTGAATCCTTGGTCTTACACAATTCAAAGCACTCACGATAGCACATACCCTCCCCAGTGTCCATAACCTTGCAGGGGAGAATGCCCTTGTTTTTAAGAAATACACACTGGGGATGTCTGGGTGTCTCAGTCAGTTAAGCATCTGCCGTCAGTTCAGGTCATGATCTCAGGGTCCTGGGATCAAGCGTCACATCAGGCTCCCTGCTCAGCAAGGAGTCTGCTTCTTCCTCTCTCTCTGTCTGCTTCTCCCTCACCCTCTGCCTGCTACTCCCCCTGCTTGTACTTTCTGTGTCAAATAAATAAAATCTTGAAAAAAAATAAGAAATACACACTGAAGTATATAAGAACAAATATATGTAATCTACTCTCAGTTCAGGAAAAAAGTGGTTTTCAGAGAGAGTGAATGCAAATGTGGAAATATGGTAAAATATTAGCATTTGAGGAATCTTGATGTTTTTTGTTAGTCTGAAATTAAAATAAAAATTTAACTTAAAAGAGAAAATGACTAGACAAAGGATATGAGTTTTTAAGGCCTTAGAAGCATTCCTCCTATAGCATTAAAGAGAAGCAACTTAATTGTTGAATCTAGAATACATAATTCATGAAATCATGTTTAAAAATAACTTCTATCTAAATAATTGTGATATCAGTTTCTTTCAGGAGAACAAAAAAAAACTTAAAATAAACAACGATTGATTTTGCTTTTATAATTAATGTTTTTTTCTTTTAAAATTGTAATATACTACCATTTGAATATAGAAAAATATCTTATACTCTAAGCATGTGGAGAATAGAACCAACCTCACCAAATGGCACTTGGGATCAAGTTTTCAAGAATTTAAGGAATTCATCCTTTATTATTGTCACTTCTGTAAATACGTATTTAAGAACTACCTTGAGGCTTAATGACAAATTGGAAAATTCGTAAACTCTTATCAAGTAAGCACAAAGTGCATTTTGTGAGAAAATGCTGAGAATGCCACTTGGACAAAATGTAAGGCCTGGTGATTCCTTGTGAGAAAAACATTACCTTCATCACATGGATTTAAAAAGAAGTTTCCAAAAAACAAACCAATTTAATGGGCAATCCACTTCACCTCAGTTAACCTTTAAAATGTTGGCATCAGACCCGTAACCATATGATAGAGGTTTTTAGTGACGACCACAAATTTGAGAGAGTTCTGTCAGACAACTTAAACTGTGGAATTGAGTCCTGTTCTTAAAGAGTAAAATAAGGCTTAAAAAAAAAAAATTCACAAGTACCTACAAAAACTCTATTTCATCTCTAAATTGATGTTAGGCCCACAAACATTAAAGTCTATGTCTAAACAGCCCTGCTCACACCCATCGTTCTTCCACTGGTGTGCCACAGAACACAAACATGCATAATCAGTGTGTAACTAAGGTTTGACCATGAAAATCATGACCTAAAAATGGAAAGAAAAGAGAATAAATATATTGTGTTTATTTAGTTGTTGCTTGATTCTCATTTTGCCTGTTTGATTTCTTTTAAGCTCTGCTCATGTGGTTGGAGGGGCTAGTATAACCTTCTAAACCTTAAAGATGTCCCTTTGGAACTAAATATTTATAAGCCGAAATTCTGGACTTTGAGAATTCTTCCTCATTCTTGAAGCAAACCATGAGACTCTGGACTCCAGGAAACAAACTGAGGGTTACAGAAGGGTGGCGGGTAGGGGAATGGAGTAACCAGGTGATGGGTATTAAGGAGTGCATGTGTTGGGATGAGCACTGGGTGTTATATGCAAATAAGGATTTGTTGAACATTTACACAAAAACTTATGATGTACTATATGCTGGCTAACTGAACATTAAAAAAAAAACACAAAAAAGAATTCTTCCTTGTTCTTTAATTGCTTAGCTAGAAATTAAGAAGGCTTTGTGCATCCCCATTCTAATATAAGTACTGTATTTATAAAGCAAGCAAAGAATCAAAAAATCTTGGAGAATCAAAACTGTAATCTAATAGAGCTACTTGTTTAAAAATTATGTAGGGTCTGAGGATTCTATATGAAGAGGTCTTACCTTCATGACCTGGATTTAGAATAATCTTGTATTCCAGAAGTGTAACAATATTGAATGGTAAATCCATTTCAATTCAATGCATCTTTATGACTTAATAATGAAAGAGGACAGAATAATATGTATGACCTAAATCTAATCATTTTTGTTCTAAAGAAGCAATGATTATGGTAGAGGTCCATTAATTAGCAATCCTTATTTCCTATTAGTATTAGCTCAGTGTTCTCCCAAGGGCTATTGTGAAGGTTCTTAATTTATGGAACAATAATTCAGTGATAAGTTCATTTTTTGAAAGTCCAATTAAAGCAAAATTAAACAAAAAGGATGAAACAGCATAGCCCAAACTTGTCTTATTTTCCCCATAGTATCTCCCAGGACTAGAGTTCTAATCGTCACGTCTTAGGTCACTAATTCTTATTTGCCTACACATATCTATTTTTCTGTTCCTTAGACTCTGAACTGTCAACCAAATTAGGAAAAGATTTCCCCTTTTACTCTTGCTTTCACTCAATTAATCTTTCTTTCCTTCTCTCACCATTCTGTTTATTCCTCTCCTCCAACTCATCTCCCCAGAAAACCTGATCTGGATACAATCAATTCACCTTCTCCTCTAAACTAATCTGGCCCTTATCTGTTCTTTCCTAAACACTGTGCAAAGTGTCTTCCGTCAGGAAATTTTGGACACACAGGCTTATACACAGGTGACTGTGTTTAGCTGGCCACCAATTACTGCTATAAAAGACCTGAAATAATGATTATCACTCTATTATATAGGATGGGCTCGATGTTTCTTAGGAAATACAAAATTCCCCTAAATCCTAATAATATTATAGATAAAAGTTAAACTGACATTTTACAGTAAGACTTCAATTTACCATCAACTAACAGAATAAACCCATGTTGAGGGTCCCCCCCCATATTATTTTAATAAAAATTTTTCTAAAGTACAATATAAAATTCTCTGCTTTCTTATTTAGTGTTTAAAACAAAATTTAATTTTCTTCATAACAGAGTTATGCTAAAAGTTATTTTTTATATGCTGCTCTGAAAGATGATTATCTGTCCCTCAGCAAAGGGCATTTCTCAAACTCATTTGAAGAGGATTTTATGATCAAATAGGTTTAGGAATCACTATATACTAAATACTACTTAAAGTGACTCACAATGCATATTAGCATATTAAACTCTCCATTTAACTTTATAATACTGTAAATTTTTAAAAAACTTAATGTTTCTCAAGCTTTTTTTGACCAATGAACACCAGTTTACTAACAAATCTATTAACTTCTGGAACTTTCTCAAAGAGCAGTGTTGTTGAGAGCACCCCGCTCTAGATGACAGCCCTATCTGAGTATGTCACCTTGTAATTTTCCCCCCCATTGTTAGACCTTCAGTTGGCGGGGGGAGGGGGTCTTGTTGCTGGCTATGTGACTGATTTTACCAGTATTTGCTTCTGCTTGTAAACTACTGTTCCTAACAGCATTATAGTATTCTGCTGACCCCTTTGAGAAACTAATTAAAGCCTTCTAAATCCCTATAGACCCTCTTGTTGAAAAAAAAAAAAAAAATCTATGCAGTCATAGATTCAGGGCTGACCAGAGCCATCTGAAGTCCATTATGGCTCTCATTGGGCACTGTGGTCCAGGACCATCTGAATGGTTAAAAATGCATAATCCTTGCCTTCACCAGACCCTTTTTAAGCAAGTGCCCCAACTGAGTTCTCTGCCCTCTGGAGTTTGAGACCATGACCCATGGGTCCCACGAATTCTAGTTAAAAACTGTTATGGTAGATTATGGACATTGGGGAGGGCATGTGCTATGGTGAGTGCTGTGAAGTGTGTAAACCTGGCGATTCACAGACCTGTACCCCTGGGGCTAATAATACATTATATGTTTATAAAAAAATTAAAAAATAAAAAAAAACTGTTATGGTAGAAATTACTCTCTGGGCATTAGAAAATCTGGGGATTTTGGTCTTAGGAAGTCAACCAAAGAGGTGCTTTTATGTAAAATATCAATAACTTCAAAAGGAAATGTTCCTTTTTTTCCTCTGATTTCTGGTTTTTAAGGAAATTTCTGGAAGAAATATGGAACAATTGTAGATAATTTCTAAGAGCAGATCCTATACATTTGCCCTAGGCAAAAGTACTGCTCCCAGGAAAACACCCAAAGAATAGCTATAGTTTTATAAGCACATTCATCGGAAATGTGAAAAGATTTCCATGAGGCCAGACATTATTTCCAGTGTATTCACAATAGTATGTCAAGAACACACCATAATTTCTTACACAGAGTGGGCACTAAAAACAAACAACAACAACAAAAAAACTGGTTAAAGAAATAAATATATGAAATCCCACAGGTCCTAGAAATAGCTAGGTTTGGCTCAGAACAGAGAAAGATTTTACACCTATTCCTAAGATGAATTCTTCAAAATAAGAAATATAGATTTAAGTCAATGAATAAGTAAACACATATATAAATAAATACAGTACTATACATTGCTTTTAGTATGTAGTTAGACAAAAGAAATTTGGAGATTATTTCTAAAATAGAAAATGTGTGCAAAAAATATGAAATCAATGATGAACTGGGGATTTGATAAAGCATGTTGATACAACTGACTTTAAAATAGGATTTTTTGTGTGAGTTTAAAAAAATAAAATTATACTTCAGGTAACATTATTGTAAACTATACTCAAATTAAAAAAAGAGTATACTTTAGAAATATATTTCACTATGAAATAATTTGCACGGATATTCATAGAACTAATGTTCTAAAATTAAATGAAACCCTTTCTCTTCTCTCTCCAAATATATATGTATATACATATTCATCATAATATACATCCTTATGGATGTATCACTCATAAATAATATAGACTACAGACTACACTGAAAGGTGTTTTTCATCTCAGGACTAATAATTATAATATTAACTCTATTCTCTTGAGCAAAACTAAGGACATTGAAAATAAATCTTGAGGGACATTAGGGCTCCTCACATTTGATCCACAACAAAACAGTATTTGGAATAATTATCAAAGTCCAGCTAAATCAGACAAACCATAAAAGTACAGGTAGTTGCTGAAAGCACACATATTATTTTTCAAAACCATTAGCAACAGAATTCTTGTTAATAACAGCATTAAGATACAGGAGAAAATGAGAAGCTCGAAAATCAGATAATCTGAAGGTGGTAGATCAGTATAATAGGATAAAAGGAACGTATTTTCGTTTTCCCAAGAAAAACGAACACTAGCCATTCTGTTATTGACTGTAAATGGATCCATCTTCAGTGAGGAAATATTCTTGGTGCTACCAGACCAATGATGTAAAAAAGAGGTAATGTGCAAAAGCTATTGGAAGTCTCATTATTCCAGATGAAATTCATGACATAATCAAATGGAATATATTTCTCCAGTAGAGAAAATTATTAAACAACATTACAATAAGAAGTCAGCAGGGACCACACAGGAACAAATAATAAGCAGTACTTTTCCCAGTACCCAAGTCATTTCCTGAGAGCAGGTAGGGCTTTGGAGCACACTGCAGTGTTCCAGAAGCCTGAAGGAGGGCTATGCCTCCCCTCAGTGCCAGCTTCCACAAGCCACATACCTGGGGAAGGAAGAGAAGGAAAACACTATGTCCCCAAGTGTGTAAAGAACCTTCTTTGTCATGTTAGCCTAGTAAGTACACGGAGAATCATGGACAACCACAGGCATTGCTTTTTTGTCACATTAAGAAAGAAACTAAAGCTACTTTCCCTTTTTTCTTCAGCATTATCTGGGTAACTTTTAGTTATTTTTCAACAACTGAAATTTTTAAAAAATATTTTTCAAATATTTTTCACATATACAGAACTAGAAAAGCATTTGAAGTAAAACTATGAAAGCAGCATTTCCACCTTAGTTTTCAAAGCTGAATTTATGATTTCTTATCTCTGGTCAGGGAGCTTCCATAGGTAGGACCTGAATCAGACGGGGTAAAACTTCAAAATTAACCGAGTAAACGAATGAGGGACAAAAGAAATTATTGAAAGGATGAAGTGTTTATCTTTTTTTTTTTAAAGATTTTATTTATTTATTTATTTGACAGACAGAGATCACAAGTAGACAGAGAGGCAGGCAAGGCGGGGTGTGGGGAGCAGGCTCCCCGCTGAGCAGAGAGCCCGATGCGGGGCTCGATCCCAGGACCCTGAGATCATGAAGGCAGAAGCTTTACCCACTGAGCCACCCAGGTGCCCCAAGTGTTTATCTTTCAAGTGAAAATGCAATCCAACAGAAGCTGAGTGTGTGGAAATTTAGATGCCCCACTGACAAGTGTCAGGACCCCTCTTCTATATGATGAGAAAATGGAGAAGGAACTCTAGGGAAGGCTGAGCCTCATAAAGGTTCAGGGATCTGGGGCACCAGGCTGCTTCGGTCAGTGGAGCATGTGACTCTTGATCTCGGGGCTGTAGATTTGAGCCTCACCTTTGGTTTAGAAATTACTTAAAATCTTTTTGTTTTCCTTTTTAGATTTATTTATTTATTTGAGAGAGAGAGAGAGAGACAGAGACAGAGAAAGAGAGAGAATGAGCACATGAGTGCACAAGCAGAAGAAAGGGGCAGAGGGACAAGCAGATTCTGGGTTGAGCAGGGAGCCTGACAACGAGGACTCCATGGAGCTGGATCCCAGGACCCTGAGATCATGACCTGAGCCAAAGGCAGACACTTACCTGATGGAGACATTAAGGCACCCCAAAATTACTTAAAATCTTAAAAATAGGGACGCCTGGGTGGCTCAGTTGGTTAGGCAGCTGCCTTTGGCTCAGGTCATGATCCCGGCGTCCTGGGATCGAGTCCCACATCAGGCTCCTTGCTTGGCGGGGAGCCTGCTTCTCCCTCTGCCTCTGCCTGCCATTCTGTCTGCCTGTGCTCGCTCTCTCTCCCTCTCTCTCTGACAAATAAATTAAAAAAATTTAAAAAAAAATCTTAAAAATAAAATCTTGTGAAAGTTAATGAATCTGAACTTGAAATCAGAGAACATTTAACTCTTAGAAACTGACGTTGGACTACTCTGCGTCTCTCTGTCTCTCCCCACTTCCGTTTCTCCCGCATGTTTTATTATATGGAATACTGTTTATAGTTACGCTACCTGAAGCACAAGAGGTGATAGAGTAGAGAAGCTAACATGTAGAATTATGAGCCACATGGCGTGGGTTCAAATTCTGCCACTCCTCCCTACCAGCCATGTGACTTGGGACAGTTACTTAGTCTGTGACTCAACAGTGCATAGGTTGAACTGAGTTAACATATTCGAGTAGTAATTGAGAGGCAGTAAGTGCTGTATAATTATTAGATATTATTACCATCTTCTCTGAGAAGCCTGCCCTCAGATCCTAGGCCAACTTCGTTTCCTGTTCTACATGCTCCTTCCTATTTTACCTCACATATAGCTTCATTTTAGCACTAAGTAGGTCACATTGTAATTATCAGTTTGGGAAATGTGTCCTTTAATCTCCTAAAGGCTGAGATCCTTTTTCCCTAATACTGCATTCCCACTACTCAATAGAATGGTTACATGAATGAATGATTTCAAAATGATACATATGGCTTAGTGTCAGAGACAAAACCAACTGCTTTTAACTCATTATATTTTGTTTTTTTCTCCTTGCCATAAACATATGTCTTTAGTAAAATACTAATATTAAAAGAGTTTAACATTAGTTACTTTATGCCAATTTGAACAGGAAATATTTGGGGAGAAAGAACTATAAACATATCAGAGATCTTGATTCACTATAAACCACTTTAAATATTACTATTTTTTAATGGACTCAGCCATCTCTAAGTTTAAACACTCACAAAGTTGCATGTAGACCACTCCAAGACCTTTCACTGTTCCTTTGCTATATGGATCCTTCAAAGCATTGGTTTTGCTTTTGTGTGGGTCATTTATCTTTTCTTTTCTTTTCAAATCTAAGCTATGCGCCCGTGTTCACAGAAACAATGTTTTGAATATAACTCTGGGAGGTTCCCAGATCCTTTAGGCCTTATGGTTCTACTGATCATCAGCTTGAAGCCCTCTGCCTTATCTGCTTGACTTTATGAGAATAGGCGTCATAGGTCTCCCTTCCACTATGAAGAGCTGTAGCCCCTAGAAATTCTACTTCCCTTTGCAAGCAGAGTAGGTTTAGTCCAGTTTCTACCCTACAGTCTCCTCTTCACACTTCACATGTGATAAAATAAAAGGTCTCAACATTTACAGACAACAAACTCTCTTGCCTACCACGACATAGGCCTTACGTAAGGTGAGGAGAGAAACTGAGGAATAACTAATACTCCATCCTTTTAGGAACTTAGACAAACACAGGTTTGTTTTATGCAGGTCATACTAACTGACCACAGTGATGCTAGGGGAACATGACAACCAAAACATTCTATTATAAAAGACTGAGTTGCTAAGCATATGCTTCATCTGCATTTTTAAAAAGATTTTTATTTACTTATTTGAGCAAGAGAGAGAAAGCACAAGCGGGAGGCAGGAAGTGGCAAAGAGAGAGGGAGGAGCTGATTCCCTGCTCAGCAGGGAGCCCAAGTGCAGCTCAATCCCAGGACCCTGAGACTATGACCAAAGCCAAAGGCAGACACTTAACCGACTGAGCCACCCAGGCGTCCCACTCTGCATTTTTTAAATCTTCTTCCTTTGAGTGTTTTAGGCCAAGATAATTGTTATACTTAATTTTGTGTCCACTGACAGGACCATAATTCCTGGTCTAAAGGCAGGTAGACAGGGGCGCCTGGGTGGCATAGTGGGTTGAGCATCTGAATTTTGGTTTCAGCTCTGGTCATGATCACAGGGGTCATGAGATCAAGCTTAGCGCAAAGTCTGCTTGAGATTCTCTTTCCCTCTGCCCCGCCCACTCTTGCTCGTTCCCACTCCTCTTTCTAAAATAAATTTTAAAATCTTTAAAAATAATAATAATAATAAAGGCAGGTAGACAAATGGACAGAGAGAACTACTGCATTTGGAATAAACCCTGACAACCCAACAAAACCCCCACATGACAAGGAGGTTTGCTCACACAAGAAACACATCCTTGCTTCACATAACAAGAAAAGCCTAACCGACGAAAGAGGATGGAGGCACGTTGAAGCTATTCTTCTAGGTCAGTGAGAAAAACTGAAAAGAAACTGCTTCTATGATTACCTTTATGATTCCCAGGCCGACACTGGCTCCGCTGGATGTCACCTAAACGTACGGCTAAATGATAACAAATTCTCCCACACTCCATTCCATCTTCTTTGGCAGAAGCTGGCTGTATTACATTAACAAGGGATCAGGCTTCTTGTTCATTTGCCAAGGGCTTAATGCTTGTAGCCCTCTCCTATTTTCTACCTTTCTAATTTTGTTTTCTTTTGACTGAGAACATGAGAGAGGATATCTGACTCATGATGTGGCCACTGTTAGTTGAAGATGCTAATCAAAGAATGGCTCACATTTGAATCCAGCCAAAATTGAGAACCGTACCCAGGGCAAATTTCTGAATATTTTCTCAGTTGGCTTCTGTTTTATGCTGATTTAACTCCCAGTAATAAATACTTAGATATGCTGACCCTTTCAGGGAACATCTTAATAAAAAGACATTTCTAGTGTAATGAAATGAGGTTTGAATTCTAAGTACTGTATGCTAATGGCACATTATTAATGAAGTATCTTCCTAATATCCCTTTCTTAGCCTCAAGTTTTGCTAAAGTTCAGATAATTGTATCTCTTATCATATGTGTTACTTTCTATCATCATGACCCAAAATTAACCAACAGAAAAAACTTAAACTAAATTAACAATTCATTTTTACTACAGTCTAAGGTTGTATCTGAGAATTGATATTTCATCTTTAAAGGAATGTACCATGACAGAGATGTTACATTATCAGCTCTTAATATAACATGTTAGAAATTAATTTTAAAAATATAACACTGGAATAAAAATAATGCCATCATCAAAAAGATGGATATAAGTTAAGACACCTGCTGAGTGTGTGTGCCTCCTAATATATTTTCTAATAAAATCCTAACCTTTCAAAAGAGTTGAACATTTTTCCTCTTTTATACTAAAAAATAAAAAATAAAAAATAAAGGATTCTCTTCACACTACCAGGTAGGCAAATTATAATGCCTATGAATATATGTTAAAATTAATATGAAAAGAGATAGCCATGGTGATAAGTGCAATCTCTCATATTTACCCCAGGAAGCTGTAGTCATGAGCTAATTATTGTAACAGAGACTAGGGCAGGCCTTAGACTTTGGGAAGCCATTTCCCAGGCGTGACAGCACCTCACACAGCAAATTTTATGGTTAATTTTATCCTTACAGCTGCCTTCCTCATCTAAGAAATAGTTATTCAGACATAAAGGCAAAGTCATATTTCCTTCAAACTTCAAATAGGACTTTGGAGAATCTTGGTGGCAGATATCATCTTTTAGTCTTCCCTCAAGACCTATGAGCTACAAAAACCACCTTTAAGTGGGACCAAAGATTTGCCTTGTGCCTACAATGCACAAGGTACCATGTAACTTATCATTCACGGTGACTGATAATCAGAGGAACAGAGTGAGATCCCAAAGCAAGATGGGAGTGATTAACATGGGTCATACCTCAGACCGGTCACCATCAGCTCCAGTGACCCTTCCTGTCTCTTCAGAGTAAATTCATCTCCCCTTATTTAAGTTCAGGCAAGAAGAAAAACACTAGGTTCAATATATAAGAAAAAATTAGAGCTAAGACAAGTCCATGGATTAAAAAACTAATTGAAGAAATTATCACAGTTGATGGGTCATCCTATTTTGATATAGATGGTCAATGCTGGGCTCTGTTTTCCTGTTCGCATTTGTTTCATGGGAACATTTTCTAACTGAAAGTAAAAAATATATGAAAATCAAACAACTGGATTTAGTTTTTTTGAGTGTGCAAATCTTAGATGTATTTGATTTTGATATACTAAAAACCATAAAATTGTTCAATAAAAACAGTATTTTAGAATTCAACTTGCATTGCATTTTGGGTCCAGGGTTACTAGTGACTGAGCTGTGTCACCAGTCCTTCCTGAGGAAGGAAGGGAGACAAGAGGAGCTGGAAGGAAAGACAGTAAGACATTAGCAGGATGCAGTTTCCTCAAACAGTGGCTGGTGCATTATAGTTTGTGGACAGATTTGGCTCATAGCCTATCTTGGATGGTCTGTGAGCTAAGCTGGCACTTTCTTCATAAACGGATAAGGGAAAAGTCAAAAGAAGGAGAATATTTAACGGTATGTAAAATTATATGAAATCCAAGTTTCAGTGTCCACAAATCAAGTTTCGTTAGAGCACAGCCACGCTGATTCACTTAACTATTGTCTGTGTCTGTCCTGAGCTACGACGCGTGGTGAGTAGTGGAGACACAGGCTATACAGCCTGCAGAGCCTAAAATATTAACTTTATCCCTTCACAGAAAGGGACAATTCAGCCCTGGAGAAGTAGGAAGGATGTGAAAAAGAGCAACAGTCACAGACAAGTTGATACACGAAGGGAGAAACAAGGTTAGAAAGGGACAGGCGAGATGAAAATTATCTTCTAGGTGGATTCTTTATATACTTCTTTCCGTTAGGTAATCTTACCTACTACACAGGTCTATTTCTTCAACACTTTCCTCAAGTTACTTTTCTGCTCTAAAACACTTAACAAGAACCATGTCTAATTTAAACATCAATGACTGTTTTTCAAGACTATGTAGTCTGTCCTCATGCTACGCATCTCATCATTCATTCAAGCCACCATTTTTCTGGCATCTTAATTTTCATCTGTCCAGCAGTCTTTGTCCCCTTCTTAACAAGCTCAGGGTTCCTTGGCCAATCAGAGGCTTTCCCTAGACTTTTTGAATTGAAGTGGGAGGGAAGCAGGAAACTCCTAGGGTGCATGTACTTCAGACACTGGTCTGAGAACAAAGTCATCATATAGGAAGAAACCAAGGCAACAGATGATGAAATACACTGTAAAGCTAAGTTCCGGCTGCTCACATTTCCAGAAATCCTCCAATTCCTATCTTCCTAGATGTTTAAATGTTTAGCTCTTTCTTCTCTCGTGTAAACTACCACATTCTTTTTAAATAAGTGCTTCTCTCTCTCTCTCTCATTTTCTCTCTGCATAAGAAACAGAGATGAGGTGGCGCCTGGGCATCAGAGTTGGTTAAGTGTCTGACTCTTAGTTTCAACTCAGGTCATGATCTTAGGATTGTGAGATGGAGCCCTGCTTTGGGCTTCCACGTCCAAGTAGATTCCCTTCCACAGCAGGGAATCTACTTAAGACACTCTCTCCCTGCCCTCTGCCCTTCCCCCTCACCTCTCAAATAAATAAATAAATCTTAAAAATAAATAAATAAATCTTTAAAAAAAGAAGAAGAAGCAGCAGCAGCAGCAGCAGCAGAGATGAGGAGTGGAAAAACAAAGCTGTCATTTGCAAGTTCAGAGTCCTGGCTAATGCCTTCATCAATGATATATAGAATATCTCATATATCAGACACAGTTCTCTTCACTATCTCCAACAGTAACCTCTACTATACTGCTCAAAAGCAAGGGAACCCCTGTCTCTTTCCATCTGCCTACACAAGGTCTACTCATACTTCAAGGCCAAATTCAAGTCCATATTCTTTTCTTTTCTTTTTTTTTTTTTTAAGATCTTATTCATTTATTTGAGAGAGAGAGAGAAATAGTGGGGTACAGGGCAGAGGGAGAAGCAGACTTCTCCATCGAGTAGGGAGCCTGACACGGGGCTCTATCCCGGGACCCCAGGATCATGACCTGAGCCAAAGGCAAACATTCATCCGACCGAGCCACCCAGGTGCCCCCAAGTCCATATTCTTCATGTAGTTTTTCTAGCCTGCTCTCCCTTATGTGAAAACCTCCCTTTCGTGAATTCCTGATGTATTTAAAGACTTAGACAAATTAGTTGGTAATTAATTTAATACAGTATTAAATGCTTTTTTCCCTCTCATATGGCTTTGTGGGTTAGTCTTTTTCAGCCCTAGATTTGAAAGTACTTGAAGACACCAAGTAAAATTAGATTTTAAATTGATTTCAAACTTCAGAAAAATTTGCCTCGAGGAAAGTAGGCATTCTCAAAAGAAATATTATTAGTTGCTCCAGAGTTGAGCTGGGGGTGTGAGTGGGTGTGAGTGGGTGGTAGAAAGTAAAAACAGAGTAAGGTATCTTATCTTGTCAGAACTTTTGGGATGGAATAATGAGATGGGAGAAGCCATAAGACCTGAGAAACCAGGCCCTGGTTTTCTTGTGTTGTGTCTTCCAAATAAACCCTCTATTCTGTATACATCCCCTACTGTGTGTTATAGGAAAGCACCAGAAAGTGAACAGTGGTTCACCTCTTCCCACTTTCTCCTTCTCCAGAACCTGTCCACCCTGCAACCAACAGAATTCCATTTCATCTTCATCACCCTGGACAGCAGAAGAGGCCCCCACCTGCTGGAATCCCTCTCTCAGAATTCAGCAACTGCTTGTCTGCATAACTTCCAGCAGCTTTTCACATATTCATATTTTATTTCTCAATCTAACAGCAAGTAAGGTTCATATACTTTTTGGAATCCCCATTAATCCTAGCACAATATTTTTAAAATATTGTAGGGGCTCAATTAGTAAGTTGATAAGTGGGCAACTACATTATACCTCCAAAGACTGATTTATTTCGAGAAAATGATGCAGTTAAAAAAATATTCATTGAACTCCTGTTGTGTGTTAGGCAGTAGATTGGGTGCTGGGGAAAATAAATAATACTTGCCCTTGAGGTGCTTAGAGTCCATATGGGGAGACAGACCCCTAATTAGATATTTTAATAGAATATGCTAAGAGCTTTGAGAAAGGCATACAGAGATGCTGCAGGAGCATGGATTAGGGGATCTAGCTCACAGAAAGCATCCCGGAAGAAATAACACATGAGCTGTCATAAAGGATAGATGGGAATTAGGCAAAGAGGAGGAAGAGGGTAAGGAGGTGAGAGCACAGCACGAGCAATGGTTTCTGTCAGTTCCGTGTTACTAGAGAGTGAAAAATATAAGGTGTGCAGAGGCATGAGATAAGGCTGAAGAAGGCAGGTGCTAGGTCTCAACTTGGTTGCTAATACTGAGTGTTGCTGGGGCTTTATGCCGACAGTGGTGGGGAGCCACTGAAAAGCCTAAAAAAGGGGAGTGGCATGTTATCTTGTCAGAATAAGGGTAAGAATCCAATAAAAAAACAAAATATAGAAAACTATTTTATGAGTCCAAGTGAGAGATAAAGTCCCAAATTGGGTCTTGATGGCAGAAAGGGACAAGGGATAGACTTGAAAACATTTAGGTGGTGCGGCAAAACAAACAACCTTGGTGATTCTTTTGATGGTGGGGAGGTGGGCACAATGGGAAAATGAGTCACGGTTTCTGCTTGAGTGATTATTAGTGACATTAACTTTGGTTGGGGAAGAGGATCAGGGATCAGGGGAAGGAGGAGGAGCTCTGTTTTATCCATGCTCTGTTTGGACTATCTGTGGAATATCCCATAGACCAGAATAAGCAGGCATTTAGCTCCAGAAATACTCAAGTTCCGGGGTGGAATCAGTGTTGGACCTACATCTGTAGTCATTCAAACTCAATGATGGCTGGAGTCAAAAGGATAAACAAGACAATATCTACAATATCTACATCTACATCTCTTATTTTAACTTAGTCTTATTTCATTATTATTGTTTATTTTTAAGTTGAAAGAAATTAGTATAGCACTTCCAGGGAATATCATATAAACGATTCTAAAGATAAAATATTCAATGAGAAATTGATGAAAACAACAAATAACCAGCCCTTTGTCATATACAGGTATTCAAGAACACCATCTTAATATAGGACAAGTCACCTTTTCGGTTTAAAGCAATGTATGTACATAGTATATGTTTAAAATCATGGTAACAAAGTGCATAGTTTGTGCCAAACACTATATAGGATATCTATATTAATACTGAAGCACTATGAGATGGGTTTTATTATCATCTCCATCTTACAGATTAAACGACTGACACTAAAAGAAGATGAGAAACCTATCCAACGCCAGGTAGCTGCCCAGTAGTAAAGCTGGAATGCAAAGCCGAGTCTGTGGAGCTACAAAACTCCTACAAGACCTTGAGCATTAAACACCCCCCCTTGACCCCCTTCTCTTCGCCAAGGGCCTTTGTCGGCAGCAATGAGAGGACAGCTGACAAGACAGCAATAGCCTTGATAATCCAGAAGGAGGCAGGCGAGCACAGAAATTTTAACACCTGAAAAAAGTGGTTTATAATGAATAGATGTTTAAATGAATTCACGCATTAATTCAGATATTCATGCTTCTGAATAGTTGTAGTTAAAATCCAGTGAGTGTATTAATTTTCGAGGACTATTTGAGTTCACATACCAAAATTTAATCAGCTTACTCTCTGGCCCAGGGATCTCTTCTGAGAAAAAAATTTTAAGATATTCACATGAGCATACAAAAAAAAGAAAGAAAGAAAGAAAGAAAGAAAGAAAGAAAGAAAGAAAGAAAGAAAGAAAGAAAGAACTGGGAAAACCCCAGTACCTATCAACAGGAAGTGGTTAATTAAATAATGACATAATCATACAACACAGTAGGTTAGAGCCCATGTGTATATACGTATATGTCTTTATATAAAAGTGGGCACGTTGCTTCTGGGAAGACAAAAATTAAGATTTTCTAAACCCAGTGAGTCAACAACCTGATGAGATCAATTTAAATTTAGTCACATGCAAATAAATCATGCTACATCCCTATTATGGGATATCACAGTGCTGCTGAAAAGAATGCCAGACCAGATTGCATTGATGTGGGAGGAGGTCATGAAATATTAATTGAAAAAAGCACATTGCAGAACAATATGTCTAGTTTGATCTCATTTCGAAAAGTACAAATTTGTATATTAATTTTCACATGTGCGTAAGGAAAATTCTAGGCTGTTCAACAAAGTGTGAATGAGGATTGGGGAATGGGGATTAGAATTGGGAGGGAAGGAAATGTGAGGACCCTGACTTTCTTCTTAATATGTATTTTCTGTTTTAATTTTTATAATGCAAATTCATTACTCTGATAATTTTTTTAAGGACTAAGAACATTGCTAACAAAATACAGCCTTAGCAGTGGATTAGTGGATTGCTTTATTTCCACTTTATTTCAGAGCTTAAATATTTGGTATCACAACTTGCACAACTGTACCCTAGAAAAAATTTGGATCCATAATGTTTATGAAATACATAATTTAGCATAATTTTTCATGTTTAATAGTGCACTAAAGACTGATTAAAATGTAAAAATACTCTAATATATTTTCAAAACCTCCGTTTCTCTCCTTCTTCCCATTCTCACAATATAAATCTAGGCAGAAATGTCCCTGGTGTTCAGTTTGGATGTGGAGCCACCTCCCCTCTGGTCCCACCCCCTTCTGAAAAGGTACAAATTTAACTGGCAAGACCCCTAGTGAGACCCTCCCCCGCCCTGCCTTAGAAGTCAGGATGCATGTCCTTCTCACTTCTGTTCTCGCTCTTCCCATACTCTTCCCTCACACTACTTCTCCATTATCTGACAGTCTCATTCCTGACTCTGAGCTCTTGCTCGTCCCCTTAAGCACTCTTCTTCTCCTTGGTTATCTTTAAAGACCAATTTGAGAACCTCTCTGATTTCTCGTAAAGATTCGGAAAAAAAGTCCTGCCACTTGAGAAGCAAACATGTGTATCTTGCTAATAATGAGGAATCATCTACTCTGCTTTTTCCAACCTCTGACATCCTCCAGGGAGCCAGATATCTCAGAGCCAGACTTCATGACCTTTAGACCACAGTGGCAGAGTGCTGCAAGGCCATGATGTGGAAGATGCCTAGGATTCTAGCCTGTGTACCAAGGATTATGATCATGAACATGTACCTGAATTCAAAGGGGCCCATGGAAGAAAGACCTCAATCAGATTAGCTTATGAACCGCCCTGCTTTTAACAAATAACAAAGAGAGTATTGTTAAGAGTCCTTTAGATATCTTACCCAAGCCATTTGTTGGAAAGATTATAGTTCTCCAAGGTTTTTGGTTACAAGTAACGTTAAAGTAAATTTGAACAAGAAATGGGAAAATACTGTGTAAGCTCAGAGCTGTCCTGTGTTCTCTGTCTCATATGGGTCGAGACAGAATGGACAATCAGCTGGAGGGAGAGTTGTAAAGTCCCTCTCTTAATCCTCAGCTGAGTCTGCTTCCACTCATGCCAAGCAAGATGATCGGAAAGCAGCCATTTACAGTTGTTGGGAGAGCCAAGATTTCCAGTTTGCCAAAGTGAGACTTATATGCTTGGAATTCACTTGGAGGCTAGAAGGCTCCAAAAGGCTTGTGATAAATTGGGGAAGCAGCTGTGCCCCTTTGTTTTTATCACAAAGTGGCATGAGTGATTCCAAAGTGATATTAGATGAACAATCTTATTTTTGCGAGTGATTCAACATGGAGATCAGATTTTATCTCAGTGTGTGTAAACTCTAACTATTGAAAAAAAATACAAATCTGTTCTTTCTCTGAGAAATCAAAATCTATATTAGCAGAAGCTGGCTTTTTAGAATTCACTTATATTTATTACAAATCAAATTAACATTTAGAATTATGTCTACCTGATATTTAAAAGTTAGTCTCAGTATTCAAATTTTTATTTTGTGTAGACATCAACTTAAAATATCTTAAATGCTAATTTTCAAGAAAAAATCTAAATTATGGCATAATAACTAAGAACATAAAATATGTCAGCTCCACCACATCACCAACTAAAGATTAGATGCTTCAAATTGTGAAAAACAGGGACGCCTTGGGTGGCTCAGTCAGTTAAGCATCTGCCTTCAGGTCAGGTCCTGATCCCAGGGTCCTGGGATCAAGTCCCACATCGGGTTCCTTGCTCAACAGGGAGCCTGCTTCTCCCTCTGCCTACACCTCTCCGCTCCATGCCCTCATGCTTTCTCTCTCTCTGACAAATAAATAAATCGTTAAAAAAAAATTGTGAAAACATAAATAACTTAGCAATTCTCATTTGATGACTGTGAAAGCTAATATCCTTCAAGTTTTAAAATTAATATAGAGGATGACATATATCCTCTTTTCAAAGATTTATCTTAAATAAATAAAAGGAAATAAAACTATAACTGAATAGAGACTTCAAGATCTTGAAGGAAAAGGCCAAATTAATGATAAACATGCTGCATGTAAACAAATAATCATGCACAGGAAAAGTCCTACAATAACACTAATTTAGCAGAAAATTCAAATTTTATTACAAGATTTCGATACAGAAACTTTGCTATGGAGTTGAGCAACCTCCTGACATTTAGTATGACTTTGCGGGATTTGAGAAATACAATTAGTTATCAGCAATCAATTTGTTGACTCTATTGTCCCCAGATAGCCTTTGCTACCAGTGGGAAAATACTGCTTACGCTCTCAGTACTATTGTACACTTCATAACCTGCTAATTAGCACTTAATTTTCCCTTTGCTTGGGGAATAATGATTATTGCTTTCACCTAATACAACAAGCGCTACCTTTAACAATCAATTTTTAAAAATTAGCTAATGATCCATAGACAATACCCATCCCCCAGTGAGTGCCTTACACATTCCATCAGGACAGAACCACTACAATTTTTCAAGCTCTGGTGAGAGATAGTTAACTTTAATGCTAACATAAATGCAGAATAGTCACTTTGATTATTTCAGGAACAATAAACCTCTGAACATTTGACCTTTGGTATGAAAATTTCGGTCATAAGTTTTAAACTTGAATACTAAATGATTAGGCTGTGATTTAAAATATTTAACATGAGTGGGCAAGAATGAGACATTAATTCCTGTCCAATAGAAGTTAAAGAGGCAAAGCACAAACAACTGAAGCCAAAGCCTTTCACTCTTAAGTTCTTTAAATTTGTAGAGGTATTTGGTAACATGTGACTTTGGTAAAGGAAATAATTATAAAAGGTGAAAGCTGACTTCTAAAAGTTGTCTATGGTTTTCAATGGTAGATTCTAATCTGGAGACAAAATTTTGCATTGAAAAGATATTTTCTTAGTGTTCAATGTTATTTCAGTTTTACTGAATCATATACATGTCATAATGGAATGGATGAATAAAGTTAGTTCTCTCACTTTTGATAGAATATATCCTTTAAAAAAACATACACACTTAAAAAACACTTCTCTAGTTTCTACGCCTCAAAACATGCTGTACCTTCAATCAAACAAGTGAGTTTTAAGTGCAAATTTAAAAAATATGAATTGTAATTCGGATAATGATGAAAGCATCAAAATCTAGATATTCCAGGTGATAACAATGAATTTACAATGTACATATAACTTGTGGCTGTATGTATATTACCACGTATTAATTAATATCATACACAGGGATGGAAAGACAAATACATGAATATGCAGGCAAGAAAATGAAGTCAAGACCCTTTTTACAGCAATAGGAGTATGAAAGATATGATTATCCAAATTTCCAAATTCTTAATTCTTTTTAGATTTATTTAATAAAAAATACGATAAACTTAAAAAAAATGTTAGCAAAGTAATTCAGACAAGTGAAATAGCAAAATGATTGCCAAAAAAAAAATTGAAAAATTCACACCAAAGTCTTAGGACATAAAAAATTTTAAAAAGACAAGGGAATGTAAATCTTGACTAAGTAACCCAATCAAACAATTCCCAAATTTTATTTGTGGTTTACGGTAATCCAACGAAAGATTGACAAAAACTAATGGAAAACCCTAAGATTTAATGCTTATAAGTAAAAGCAGAAGAAAACAAAAAGAGGGTTAAATCAGATATGAAGTAGTTTAATAAACTAAAAACAAAGCAACTTAGCAATTGTGTAGGGGGAAATTTTAAGGAGTAAGTTTTCGAAGTAGTGCATGGGGAGATCTATGCCTAAATCCTATCAGTAATAATGTGCTCCTCTGATCTTGGTGATACTCACTTTTAAGTGATACTATAACTATTGTAACAATCCTGCATTTATGACAACATTCATCTACTCAGTCCCTGAAGACAGTGAACTTAAAAGTAGTTATTCTTTCCTTTGCACTTACTAACAATATATTTAGTTTTATAGGCACTAGTCACAGATCAACCCTTTTTTATGTCTCACTGTGGTGTGTAATTTTTTTTTAATAACTGTATGTTTAAAATAATTAGTACTGCTGGATATAATCACTAATTTCCTAAAACTGCAAAAGGCAACTTAATATTTCTACATAGCAGCTGTAATACACAATATTGCACAGAACTAAATTATTACAAACAGTGCCAGCAGTTTTCTATACACAGTACTTAAGATAATTATAAAAAATCATCTTCATTACTGCTTGCTAGCATTTTTTTAACAGTTTAATTTGGATAGGTTACAAAATACATTCAAATCACACAGATATAATTACTGTAAACCCAAGAAGCTATAAAATGTTCCCAACCAAATCCCTTTGACCCTGTTAATGTCTGTTCCTTGTTAATCTAAGGCAAACATTGTTTGTCGTGTGCATTTGTTATAGAATATAAAAAAAAGAAGGGGGGGGCTAGGAAATCCCTTAAGGGTTGTTATTGATTCCAGCATTTACCGACTGAGAGTTAAGTGCTGTTTACAAAACAGAACAGATGCAGATGCTGACAAAAAGGTAAACAATTGTTGCATGGCTTCCTGCCAGATTGTGAACCGATATATTAAACTCCAAGTGAAGCACATTTCCCCTATGGATTGCACTTACTGCCACTTCATTTCCTATGTGCTCCATCTCTCTCTTGCCGTGCCTGGCACTAAGCTATTTCCAGTTCTTTGCTGACCCCTGAGGCCTGGTGCTACCACACACAGCCATTAAAGAAGGGAATTGCATGTGTCTGACACGGCCTGAAACCAATTATTTGATATTTTCTTCAGAATGATGCCTAACTCTGTTGGGAATGAGCAATCATGAAATAATTTACCTCCTGATTTAATTTTTTCCTGCACAAATTAGTTGTAGACTGAGCTGGCTATACACAGATGCCTGTGACATGGCTGTCTTATCAAGATGATACTTGAAATGAAGCAGGGGGGTCTGAATTGAATAGGTTGGGGAATCCTGCTTTAAAGAGGCATTGACAAGTTTATCAGATATACTGATCACATGTACTCTCTGTTGATTGAAAATGACAGAACCTTAAAGAACTATCAGGATAGCAGAGAAAACCGCAAGGATGCAAACCTTACCAGAGTATTTAATGTTTTTAAACATCTGTCCAATTTTTGGTTTCCTCTTTGTATCCCAGAAACCTTGGCACATGATCAAAATCTAACAAAACCAAACCAAACCAAACCAAAAACTCACTTTGGTTCATGACTGCATAATCTTAACCAAATTTAGTATTCATTGATTCTGTTTTTAGATATACCCATAATGTCAAGAAACTATGCATTTTTCTGTAAGTCAAATCCCTACAAGTGCCTTTCATAAAAATATAAAGGATGTGTGCTTTATAATTTGTTCTCAGTATGTCACAGAAACAAGGCCAAACACGAGATGATCATTTGTCAATAAAGAGAAAGCTTGTATAATTAACACAGGTTTAATCTGAATAATGAGATATTGAGGCCAACTGCTCAAGCTCAATAAAGACAACACAAGTCTCTTTATAGAGGAACTCACTGAACATAAAGCTTTAACCAAATATGTGCAGTAATAGCTTGTCCATAAAGTTGGGCAAAGATTTTTCTCACTTTCACATACTGATTCCACATTAAACCTTGGCCATCAATTCTTAAAGGGACTGTGATTGCTGCATCTTCCTATCTCTTTTCATGGTTCAGGCTTTCCTAATTAGATCACATACCAATAACTGTGAACTTTATAGCTTTTGTAACCATGACTAGGAAAAACTATAAGAAAAATGTCCATTAAAAGTATACCCTCTTAAGGGGCGGCTGGGCGGCTCACTTGGTTAAGCGTCTGCCTTCAGCTTAGGTCATGATCCCAGGGTCCCGGGCTGGAGCCCTGCATCAGGCTCCCTGCTCAGGTATTAGTTCGCTTCTCCCTCTCACTCTCCCTCTGCCCCATCTCTCCCCCCTACTCAAGTGTACTCTTTCCCTCTCTCAAATAAATTAATCAATCTTCAAAAAAAAAATTTTTTTTCAAATAGCTGAAGGATCACTGTTTTATTATGCTACAAAAACATCAGTAATGATGATCATAAGTGATTTCTATACAGTTTGGAAAAAAGATAAAGGCACTACAAAACAATTTTACAATATAACTTTTTCTGACAATGATCATTATAAAATGTAGAAGTAATTTCTCTTTTTGGGACAGACTATTTTGCAAACCTGGGTATCCACTCCAGTAATTACTACAAGAACTAATACTGTGTGCCTTCTGCTAATGGAAATGCTAATACTGACTTTTAAACTTAATTTCTGGGTGCCTGGGTGGCTCAGTGGGTTAAAGACTCTGCCTTCAGCTCAGGTCATGGTCCCAGGGTCCTGGGATTGAGCCCTGCATCGCATCGGGCTCCCTGCTCAGCAGGGAGCCTGCTTACCCCTCTCTCTCTCTGTCTGCCTCTCTGCTGACTTGTGATCTCTGTCTGTCAAATAAATAAATAAAATCTTAAAAAATATTAATTATAAACTTAATTTCTACCTTGGAGGACAAACAATAATAATGCTAGCTATTCTAAAATCAATTCAATATGATCATGTTATAGAGGTCTAGAAAATCAAAACTTCAAAATAGTTAGTCTTTTATATTTCACTGGCATGATAATTACAAAGGCAAAGAGTATTGGGGCACCTGACTGGCTCAGTCAGTTGAGCATACAATGCTTAAATGGGGTTGTAAGTTCGAGCTCCACACTGGGTGTAGAGATTACTCCAAAAAATAAAATCTTTAAAATGAACCAACCAACCAAACAACCAACCAAACAACCAACCAACCTATCTTACCTTTTCAAAAAATACCGAACACACAAAGGCCAAGATTATTATCTCTCATTAGTATTTATCTGTTAACTTGGTACTTCCTACTGTTGTTCTATTACAGAAGAGATTAAACTAGCAATAGGGTAAACTACACTTTTCTAAATAACAGACATAGGTTTTTACTCAAGGTTAAAAGGATTTACAAAAACAAACACTGACTTTGCTTTTGAGATTTAGCTTCTGAGGCAATATACTGTCCTTCATTTTAAATAACTTTTCATTTCCTTACATGAACAATTTTAGATCTCCATTTAGATACCCAACCATCAAAGTTCTTATGAATGCTTTGGTAACAGTAGAAGAAAATTAAAAATATATGCATAAACAAAAACAGAAATTCAATTTTAAGAATGATGGAGGCAAAAGAATTTCTGACTGGAAATCCATTAGGACTTTAAACATTTTACCAAAAGCTAAGGATTGATTGTTCATTTCCACAATGGGAGATTAATTGGTCTAACACTCAAAGCTACTAGCAGTTTCTCCTCTATAAATACCTACACAGAGATCCGCCCATACTCAAAAAATGCTACTTCAAAGAATTTTAACAGTCCCAAATGTAAAAGACAGATTTCTCCTGAGTTCAAAAAAATAGGTGGAGATGTTAAATAATGACTGCTTTGAGGCAGAAGATAATTTTATACCAAACACCTGACTTCACAGATGCAACACTGATGGTCAAAGATTTTCATACATACATATATAAATACTGAAAATGAAAATGTACCATAATGAACATTTCCCAAATTGAATTTTATGATAAAAGAATAACTATTAAAATTTTCAGTTGTTAAAATGATTACATCTTAAAGGAATGATTATTAAATGCTTATTAAACTTTACTTACTGAACATTAATGAAAAATAATGTGTTGGATACTCATAACCAGAAGTTACCTGTTACATTTTCTGAGAACCTGAGAAAGAAATATGTTAATTAGACAAAATTCAACATTATAATAGTCCACTGGAAAATGGACTATTTTTAAACAAAATTTAGGGATTTATGACCTATAAATGTAAAATTTCACAAATGTTTTCATATAAAACAACACAAATAAGCATTCACATTTACTATTATGTTCATAAAACAAGACAGAGAATAACAAATAATTTCAGCAGGGTAAACATAAGTTACAAAAGTTTTAGGAAGATTGCAAAGTGAGTTAGCAACTCACTTTTTATAGAATATGAATTTCTGGCTTGCCACAACCTTTTTTATCACTTTTATATCTTTGCTCAATATAAAATAGCTGCAAAATAAATTTGTTTACTTTAGAATAATTTTGTTTTAAACTTTGCCATGATTTTTTTTTCAATTATTTTCACCTTGTTCCAAATATTTCACTTATATTTTTAGTTAGAAATTTTCTTTTTCCAAGTACAAAAATGAGTGTTAAAATCTCAATGTTTTAATCTTTGGGTTTTTTTCTTTCAGTTTTTAAAATGTTACTGAATGGTTCGTAAGGCATATAAATCTCAAACTGGCTTATGACTGTTCATGAGAAACCAGTAAGTCATTTCATCTCTCATCCTTAGTATTTGAATGTCATAATTAGAGGATGTAGCAAGTGAAATATTCTTTCCATTCTTTGAAAAACACACAGGTGTTCCATGGAGGGAGGGAATAAGAATAACAGTGAGTGCTATTTTGTAGTTGCTAATTGTTGTTGTATGAAAGCAAAATTACTAAAACAATCTATCCACGTTCTCTCTTAACAGAATATACTTTCCATCTTTGTTGCCCTACTCTCTTTAGAACAAAGACTCAGAGGTCTTAGAACATTTAACGGTGAATAATGGGTCAGAAAAACTGATTCCATGCAGCAGAAAACATGTTTAAGGTAAATAAAGATAAGCATGCATAAGCCACGTAACTACCCTTCACTCATATACCTACACATTCAGTCATTTTTCTTAGTTCTTCATCAAATAATTTTCACAGATGATACAACCTTCAGTAGGAAGAACTAGAAATAAAAACACCATCAGTTCCTCAGGGAAGAAACATCCTGGTGCTGAGCTTTTCATTTATTTTCTTACGAGGCATTGAGATACGATGGGAAGACTCTTCTAATCTTAGTTCTGTTTCAGAATTGATTTGCTAACCAGCCAAAACGACTTGATTTTCACCCAAAACACAAGAACTGAAAATATTGCACTAATTTCAGAGTAGCGATGCAGCAAAGATAACAAAAAACAGAAAACAAACAAACAAACAAAAAAACCGAGGAAGTCACTTGCAAACATAATGCTAACTAATGGTATTGTTATTAATTAGTCCAAAAAGGATCTCAAACCTGCTAATAACTGTTTCCATGTCTCTTTTACTTTTATCTTAACGTTGACAAAAAGCTTAAATGTAAGCAGCTTAATTGCATCTCTTTGAATAAAATTAGAGTCTCCTTCTAGACACATTAAAAAATATATATTAAGTAAAAAATCAGTATAACTTTCCTTTTCATGTGTTATTATGTAAAGTCTTGGGTAACTTTTTTCTTTCCAAATCTTTCCCATAGAGAAAATCTAGTGATACAGATTTGTACTCTACTACTTTGTTCCTTCCAAAACTCAAGTTTGTTTAATTTTACATGTAGAGAAATAAATACATGTGTTGCAAATCCAGAAAGTTCAGAACAGAAATCAGAATTGTGGCTAAAAGGGAATTACTCTTCAAATTACACATAAAAGGATTATTTATCTTACAAAGGAATCCATTTAGCAAAAGACAAAAATTACAGTAGTTAAAAGAGAATGAGTTTAGTATGATTCAGAAATGGACTTGCATACCAGCTCAAGTAGTTCCTATAAGTGGGACTTTTGGCAAGCTACTCAACTTGTCCAAACTCCATTTCTTTATCTATAAAATAGGGATAATAACTAATTTTTGAGAGTTGTTGTATAAATGGTCTATCAGTATATAAAGTCCTTAGCACAGTACATGATAAACTAGAACTTATAACTTAAACTTCTGACTTTATGTATTTGTAAACAGATAACAAGGAAGAGTGAAAATGATCAATAGGGAAATACTAATGAAAACTAATGTTGAATTCACGTTCTGAGTAGCATCCTTTGCCAAGTATCTACTTTATTCAAGTATTTCCCACAAAATAGATCCTAAGTGATATGTGCCTTACCAAAATTCAAGAATTAGCATGGCTGAAAATGACTTTTAAACACACAAAACACAATCTTAAATTGCTTGAAGAATTTGTCCTGTTCTGGCTCATACATAAAGGATGAAATTAAAATGAAATTGTTCTAGATTTTACCCTCACCCTGATGGATCACCTTGTATACTTCTACTAGGGAAAGATCAACAGTACAGAAAGAAATTAGGTTCAATGGAGAGAGAATGCCCTCCTGGCTCAGAAAAGGGAAAGACAAGCCCCAAGCCCCCTTTTCTCAGCTGCCCTAGCATATTCTAGAAGCCTCAAAAAGGCACTGAATATGCCATGTAACAGAATTGGCTGCAGCAAAGGCTTTAGGATGAGTGATGCCAAAACCCAAATCATCACTTTTGACATTCTTTACATGTGGAAAAAAAATAGTGAAATTATTTACAAAAGTTTAACATGTGTAATAGTTTCATTATAGTATGGCTCATCAAATTTTTACCCACAGACTTTTAGGACAAGATCATTCTTCCATGCCTTCCAGGCTTAATTCTGAGGCTTTCATTTTGTACTTATATAAGGATTTGTATGGAAACAGAGAGGTTTTTAGTAAAAAAGTATTGTCCATGCCTACTGTCTGTAGCTTTGCAGAAATGAGCATGTTCTTCCTCAGGAACACCCCCCCCCCAACACCACCACACACACACACACGCAAGTCATTATTAAATCCCTGCCTTGTCTGCTTTAAACACATGCCAGAAAAAAGTCATAGGGATTTTTTTAAATCGACAGTACAGAATAATAATTGCATTTCCAGTTCTTGCCTGTGATCTTAATTTTCTATTATCTGACTAAAAATGCCCCTGAAATAAATAAATAAATAAATAAATAAATAAATAAAAGAAACTAAAAATAAAACAAATAAAAACACTTGATTGTGGAATCAAAGGGGGAACCCCCAAAATAATTACTAGGAATAGCTTCAGATGTTAGCTGGAAGAAGAGACTCTACTTCTTTTTGCTTAACTACCTACTGCCCTCTTCACCGTTCCATCCAGACAAAAAAATACAAACATAGGAGGTGGGCAGTTTTTGTATTGTTATTTTCAAGTTTCACTTGAGGAAGAAAAATCATATAGGTAAATATCTAAAACAAGTTTTTGTATCTGCTTTTGTGGCAAACAAAACCATATCCTTAGCCAGTTAACACATCTGTACTGTCAGCAGGGAAATAAATGTGGCAGCTTCCAGTGACAAATTGTAGGTATAAAATCTGGGTGTGGAATGATTTCCATGACACACAGTCAGAGAAAATGTAGACTTTAGACACCACCTAATATAACCCTTTAATTTTATCTATTGCAACAATTTGAAAAGGTTAAATAACTTACCTAAGGCCACAAAACAAGGGGGTGGGAGATGTAGGACCACCACCCTTGAATCCCAGTAAGCACACTTTTCACCTTCTGAGAGCCAAGTTCATTGTAAATAAGGAATGCACCAGTATTTCATTAAAAAATGGTATTCATGATAAAGCAGTGGGGAAAAACAATTGAGCAACAGTATCATTTTCTAGAATTCAACGATGCTATGAAACCCGAGACTACATTATTATTTTAAAGGAACTTGTAATAACTGAATAAACCTATTAACTTTCTCTTATGAATTCTTTTTGCCCGTTACTGTTTTGTATTATTTGAAATTTCAGCTTCTACTAGTGTGGAGTTAGAAGGCATAACTGTCATTAGAGATTTAACAAAGCTCTTCATTTCTGCCTCAGGAGCACATGACAGGGTGAAAAGATGCGGTGTCCTTCCAGAAGGCTTGGAATCTTCTCTAACAATACTCATACAAATGCTTCTTTTTGTACACATTTTGCATGCTGATCTCAAGATACTTCATCTTTCCTGAGTGATCTTCATCACTCAACTAATCAGAGCTAGTGGAGGAGCATGAGAGAAACTGGGGTGAATTTAACATTGGCCTACTTTCCAACTGTGATCTGAGCCTCCTTAGTCGAGAATTTCTACCTTTATTTGGTTTCAAGGTCTTCTTAACCCTGAAGGATCTTCTCTTCCCTTGAAGGATTCTGTTTTCCCCACTCTCTACCTTCCTTAAACAAAATAGCAAGGGACTATGAATGCGAAGTGGCCTTAGATGCCACTTAGTTTCAACCTCGCACCCACTATAGATCTTTAGACACCTTCCAAATATTCAAAGGCATGTGTTGTATTCTCTTATGTCTTTCCTTTTCTAGCTAACAATAACCTTGAAAAAATTCAGAGTAAGATATACAGGGACCAGGAAATTTATCCTATGAATAAAATCTCCTAATGTATCATTGCATAATAAAATACAGAGGATTGATATGCCTGACATTTACTACACATAAACAAATCCTCTCTTTTTCAAACATTGAGAAAAATGGCAATAACTTTCCTTAAATATAAAGAAAATACAATTTTAAAAACTAAAAGTAATTTGATCAATTAACCACTCCAAATGTAGATATAAAAAATGTTTCAATATAAGGAGGGGACTATTTTGAAATATGGATGACACCCATACATGAGTAAATACGGATCTGACATCCCAGATAATGAGCTATCAGGTTATAATAAAAATGCTAAAAGGTGGATTTCTAGCTTTATGAAAGTTGTTTGACTTTAAATAAAAATTTAAAGCCTTATAAATTAAATGAAACAACACTATTATAGCATAAATTGTTATAAAATAATTGATAATTTTCTCCAAAAATTGTAAGAGAAACTATGTGAACACAGATGAACAAAATCAGAATTATTGAGGAAATCTTGGTTCTTAAGTCATTTTTGAAACACTGTAAAAGAATATCTGAATAAATAATATGGTTCTTTTCTAGACAGATCATCAAATCACAAAGATTCAATAATATGTATATTAACATGATTTCATCATTTTCTTCAAATTGCAAAACATACAAGCTATATACTTTAAAACTTTTTAAAAATTTTATTTATTTATTTGACAGAGAGAGAGATTGGGCAAGTGGGGAGCAGCAGACAGAGAAGCAAATTCCCTGCTGAGCAGGGAGTCCGAGGCAGAGCTTGATCCCAGGATCCTGGGATCATGACCTGAACAGAAGACAGACACTTAAGACTGAGGCACGCAGGGACGCAAAGCTATATACTTCTAAATGTATTATAATACTAAAATAGCAAATGGTCTCAAAGAAATTAAAATTACAAACTCAGAGGAATATCAAGGAGAAAAAAATGTCAAGAAGTGGAATTCAAGTCAAGGGATTAACTTATTTAACGTAAATTAAGTGTCTGCCTGGTACTTTGTCTTTGGAAAATGGCTGGAGAGATTGTTACTGTATTTTAAATGCATGTACCAGAGAACTTGAATCAATACCCAGCTGCATGGTTGCAGGTAGAATTTACTCTGCGGTGCTCAGGTGAACACCAAACCACCAGAAAGGCCAGCTGGTAAAATCAAATAAAATAGCATAAAAAGTGCCTCTCGTCATTTTCTAAGTTAATAAGCACATGCAAATCATGAGTCAGTTATGAATCACTGTTAATTAAAAAAGAAAAGCAAAAAATTTGAGTGTAGAACACAGGAATGTTAAAATAAAAAAGAAAATATGAAAGTGCCTGGTAAATTATTTTTATGCTAGTTGCCATAGTGCTTTATGCAGTTTTTGCCATGAAATTTAGCAACATATCAAAATAATATACCAAATAACTGCAAACAACGAAATTCTCTTTCTGTGGATTTTTAGAAAATAATTATGTGAGGCCTTGGAAAATAGTTACCTTTTAGTCTCAGTTTTCTCACATTTAAAATATGAATAAGGTTCAAAGATTAAATGAAATCATATATGTAAAACATACATAATAAAAAGCTGTAATTATTTTTGATACTCAAGTAATGTTATCTCTCTATATATATCCATATTACAAATACAGATATAAATATACATTGATTTATATGTACACATGAATAATTTATAAATCATTCTGGGGAAAAAACAACCAATCCTCAATCTACCTAGAAAAATCAAAGGTGATTAAGGATTCAGTAGGTCCAAATTGCCTTAGCTCATCAAGTATGTAGTAGTATATGCAGAAACAGATAGCACATCAGTTCATTAATTAGCTGATTAAAAACTGAAGAGAAGCAGCACTCTCAAACATAGCTAACAAGGCCAAACATTAACAGATACTAAAGCCAGATAAGGACACTACATGAAAATAAAACTACAGGCCAGTATTCTCAATGAATATAGATGTAAAAATTCTAAACAGACTATTAGCAAACTGAATTTAACACCATATTAAAAGGATCATACACCATGACCAAGTGGGATTTATATCTAGGATGCCAGGATGGTTTAATATATGCAACCAACATGATACACCACATTAATAAAAGATAAAAATCATATGATCACTTCCATAGATACAGAAAAGGCATTTGACAAAATACAACATCCTTTGATGATTAAAAACTTGCAGCAAATTTGGTGTAGAGGGAACATACCTCAACATAGTAAAGAACATTTATAACAAGCCCACAGCTACCATCAAACTCAAAGATAAAAGGCTGAAACATTTTCCTCTAAGATCACTAGGACAAAGATGCCCATTCTCACCACTCTTACCAACATAATACTAGAAGTTCTAGCCAGGACAATCAGACAAGAAAAAGAAATAAAAGGCATTCAAATGAGGAAAAAAAAAAAAAAGAGTGAAATTGTCTTTGCAAATGATATGATCTTATATAAATAATTCTAAAGATTCCACTAAAAAACTGTTAGAATTAAAATCAATGAACTCAGTAGTTTCAGGATATAAATCAACATACAGAAAGCAGTTGCATTTCTTTATACTAACAATGAAATATCTGATAAAGAAATAAAACAATCCCACTCACAACAGCACCAAAAACAATAAAATATTGAGCAATACATTAAACCAATTGAGTTAAATATCTGTATACTGAAAAATGTAAGAGTTTGAAGAAAGAAATGAAGAAGATACAAATAAATGGGAAAATACTGGATGTTCATGCATTGAAAGAATTTAAACTGCTAAAACTCCATTTTACCCAGAGCCATCTAGATTCAATGCAACCTCTATGAGAATTTCAGTGCAGGGGCGCCTGGCTGCTCAGTCAGTAGAGTGTGCAAACATTGATCTTGGGCTTACGAATTCAAGCCCCATAATGGGTGCAGAGATTACTTAAAAAAATAAAATTAAAAATAAATTTCAATATGGTTTGTCACAGAAATAGAAAAAAATAATCCTCAAATTTGTATGGAACTACAAAGAATTCAAATAGCCAAAGCAATCTTGAGAAAGAACAAAGCTAAAGATATCACACTTCCTGATTTCAAGCTATACTGCAAGCCTATAAATCAAAACACAGAGACCAAGGAACAAAATAGAGAACTCAGAAATAAACTCTCACGTGTCTGGTCAACTGGTATTTGACAAGAGAACCAAGAATATTCAATGAGGAAAGGATTAAATAAATGGTGCTGGGAACACTGGATAATCACATGCAGAAGAATGAAATTGTACCATATCTTACAACACTCTTAAAAATTAATTCAAAATGGATTAAAGACTTAAATATAAGTTCTGTAAAACTGTAAAACCTTGAGAAGGAAGCATTGACACTGGTCTTGGCAATGATTTTTTATATATGACACCAGAAGCACAAGCAACAAAATAAAAAATTTTCATATATATGTATATATATATATATATATATATATATATATATACACATACACACACACACATATATGATGGAATATTATTCAGCCACGATAAAGAAGGAAATCCTGCAATGTTCAACAACATGGATGGACCCTGAAGGTATTCTAAGTGAAATAACTCAGAGAAAAGACATGTGAAATCTAAATAAAAATGAATCATAGAGAAATTAAGTATTATGGTGTTTACCAGGGGATGGGGAAAGGGGGAAGTGGAAATATGTTAATCAAAGGTTACAAATTTCTAGTTAGATTAATAATTTCTAGGGATCCAATATGAATATATCTAACAATAGTATATTATACACTTGGAAGTTGTTAAGAGAGTAAATCTTAAATGTTCGCACCATAGTGAAGTAATGGTAATTATGTGACATGATGGAGATATTAACTAATTCTATGGTGGTGGTGATTTTATAAAAACATATGCGTATCCAATCAATACAATGTACATTTTAAATTTACATTGTTAAATGTCCATTATATCTCAATAAAGCTGGAAGAAAAAAGGCTCCTATACACACCCCAACTGCTAAAGATACATCCGTAGATTACAGGAATCATAAGCAGGACACTTTCAAATTGGTATTACATAGTCATCAGATGAGAAGAGGGTGGGATAATTTTGAAAAAAGTAAAACAATGACTACACTAAAGTAGAGTTAACAATACATAGGATTCAGAGCAGTATTTTGTTTTGTTTTAAGATTTTATTTATTTATTTGACAGAAAGATAGAGAGCACAAGTAGGCAGAGCAGCCGGCAGAGGCAGAAGCAGGCTCTCCGCCGAGGGAGCCCAATGTAGGGCTTGATCCCAGAAACCTGGGATCATGACCTGAGCCGAAGGCAGACGCTTAACCAACTGAGCCACCCAGGCACTTCTGGAGCAGTGTTTTCAATAGAATGAGCTATTTCTATCCTGTTCCTTCAGGCAGTAGAGCACAGCAATAGAGTAGAGGATCTGCAGTCAGACAAACCTCAGTTTGAATCCTGGCTTCACTCTGTAACCTTGACCAAATTACTTACTATCTCTCTGCCTCAGTTTCCTCACTGTATAATAGAGATAACAAATAATGGCACCTACCTTGTTGGTTGGTTAGAAGGATTAAATGAGATAATGCACATCAATGTTTGGTGCAATTAATGTTAGCTATTGTTACCTAATGAAAATCTTTTCTATGGTTTCAGGCAAAATACTGGAAGACTTGGCGAACATAAAAACACAGATCTATACTAAAGATAACATAATGTACAACCCATTCAAGTCAATGTAGATTTCATTATAATAGGAATATAAGTTATTATACTTGTATTAATATTTACTATTAATACTATTATGCTATTTCACCATCTCAAACTGTATTTCCTTAGTAAATAAAATTTGGTCACTGGGTCAAATATTAGTGGAAAGTATGGTGGATCCATTAGGAGTTAGTTTAGCAGTTCTTGAAAACAGCAGTTATTCATTTAGTTTTCCTTCCCTTACCGCGTCTAGCTCAGTACCTTAAAAATGGTAGCTGCTAAATCCCTTGCCTGTGGTAGGTGCACAATAAAGCTGAACTGAATTGATTTTCTGGTAGTCTGCCTGAAAAGTGCTGTTTGAAATTTCTTTTGCAAGTGACAAAGCACTTTATTCTACACCTTAAGACAAGGTCCACTACCATGATAATTAAATTCATTGGTCTTGGAGACATAAAGACCTACCTATGAATCCTGACTCTGTACAACATGACCCAGGGCAAGTTAATGTTTCTAAGCTTCTTTCTTTGTTTATGAAATTAGGGTAGTAAGAAAAAGAATGTATATGGCACAGTGCTGGCAGATGGGAAGCATTCATTTAACAAGTGATTCATACCAACGTTTAGATAAATGAGCTTGAGAAAGATCAGTGAACCTAGACTTGCAAAAATGTTTCAAATTTTGGTGTTAAAGCCTACACACATAGTTTTCTCTAACGAATGAGAAAACACCTCAATATCAGCCCTAAAGACTCCATAGCAACTTACACATATTTTCAACCATATGGATCTTTTCTTCTGTTATAAACTATATTTAGCATATATTAAAACTTTCATGTTGAAAACACTTTACAAGTAAGCAGGAATTCTTTTAGAGACTATATTAGAAAATAAATATACTCATGAAATGCATTTAAAATTTATGTAACAATTAAAATGAAAATCTATTTGCTTTGAGCAAAACTGTAATGTTCCTAAATTAACTTTGTATTCTGCCATAACCTAAACTTGGCTGATGCATGTCTGTTCTGTGATGTGATATAGTTTCCAGAGGAAAATAAAAAATATAAAAGAAAATAACAAGCTATTTGAAAATTCATGTATCCTAGTATTTTGGTATTCTGGCATTTTATTAAGAAATGTATGTAAAACTATAGTGAGCTATGGAAATATTTATAAAGTGATCATAAATTCAAAGATAGCAATTCACCAAATGATAATTTTCAAATGCTTAAAAATATAGCTTATGCACCTATTTAGAAATATACCTCAGAGTTTTTACATAAAAGCATGACTAATAATTTTCAAAAATATTATTTCCTACCTTGATTTTTCTCCACTAGTAGGAAATTAAAATGGTGACAGGAGAAATTTTATTATATCACAAGAGTTTCTTTCTTTTTTCCTTTATCTTTTAAATAAAATTAGAAACTTTCAAATCACTTTTTCTTTGTCTATATTCTTATAGAAATAATACTAGAGAAGTTCCTCTAAAATCATTTATAGCTAAAATGTTATATCTATGAGCAATTTTAATAATATAGTTGCCATTTCATAATAGCTCTTTATTGGAATTGGCTGACAAAAGGAATACAATTCTAGACTTCCAATTTCAGTTCATGCAAATTTCAACAAATTTCTAACAATTTTTCCCTAATAAGGTTTCAGCTTTGGAAGTTACAATTAATTAAAAACTATCCTTTTCTGTTACATATATATGAATATTGGTGGATATATTCATATATACATACAATTTCACTGGGTAACTCATGCAATCAAAAAAACCAAAACTTTTATTGGCAAACTTTTGGCTTACGTTTTTCAGTATCTTTAATAATTCAAATAACCGGGAATAAAAAGCTCTTCTACTAATGTACTTACAGAAAAAGAAATGCAGAAGAAATGTGCACTGCAAAAATTACCTAACATTTATTTTCTGATTTCAAGTTTGCAATTAAGTCTCACCAAAAAGAAAAATGTTAGAGAATTAAAGATATCAAAAGGCTTAAATTGAACCAAACAAATTTGAAAGCTCACTAACCCAAAGCATGCACTGCTCCTCTATGCCTGCTGGAGCTCTTGCTTGTTCTAATCACGGGGACAGCACTTTCTTCAAACTGCAGCTCACAAAAACTTTCAAGAAATTTTGCCATTTCTTCTGTAACAGTATCCAGGTAAGTTTCTTTAATGAATTTCACTGTTGAGGTTGGAGCTAAAATTTCATGTAGTGTGTTAAAATCCTCTTTCATCATCGCATATAACTTAAGCATTGTACTTTGGTATCCATGAACCATGTCGTCTAAATTTGATTCTCTGCTGTAAGAAGGAAAATAGTTCTGCAGCAGTTTGGCCAACAGTTTATTCTGTATGCTTTGGTACTTGACTATAACTTCTGATTCTGGATAAAGAAACAAGAGTTGTTGTATGCACTGATTTTTCAACCAAATCTTGTGCTGTGAATGGCTTATTTCATTAAGGCTTTGTAATCTGTTCACTAAGAAGCGCCGTAGATGTAGTCTTATATTATCCCAGATAGACTTTACATCCATAGAGGAATAATCTTCGACAGAATGAAGAGAAGTCCTAGAGAGGAAATGGAAAGACGCTCCACTTAGCAGTGATGGGAATGAAATGCTGCTCTGGCAGGAGAGGTCCCAAAGTAAATCCAGTATCATTTCTTCTTGATTTAGTTCACTCTTCAACAAATCTTGCTAATAAAAGTAAATTATAACATTAGAAATGGTATTAACTGTAAGAGTAAAAGAAAAAACCATTGGGGCACCTGGGTGGCTCAGTGGGTTAGGCCTCTGCCTTCGGCTCGGGTCATGATCTCAGGGTTCTGGGATCGAGCCCCGAGTTGGGCTCTCTGCAGCGGGGAGCCTGCTTCCCCATCTCTCTCTCTCTCTCTCTCTCTCTGCCTGCCTCTCTGCCTGCTTGTGATCCCTCTCTGTCAAATAAATTAATAAAATCTTTAAAAAAAAAGAAAAAAGAAAAAACCATTTCTACAGTCCCACAATTTCACAATAACTCAGGTATATTTAGAACCAATGCTCTTCAAGTCTTGTTCTGTTTTGTTTTTGCCTTTGGAATGTAATCGATTCAGGTATTTTAGAAGGTTAGTTTTATGATCTGTTAAATTTTGTAAACCCAGGTGATGATCTGTATTTTTGGTTAGTTTTCCAAACATAGTCTAGCTTTCAGGCCTCATTGTTATCCATTCCCAATATAACCTGAGCTGCAGCTTAAAAATTCTAAATAAAAATGTGTTACAAACACCGATTGAAATGTATTCCTCAGACAAAATAAATTCAAGATCATGCCCCTAAGTAATTCCTGGTAGAAAATCTTCATGCCTGAATGAGTACATCTATTCTTAGAGAACCCCAAATGAACATACAAAATAGAGACCTTTAAATAACAGTATGTGCCTGGAGGTTACTAATAGCTGTCATCCTGAGGAATAAAATTTAATACATTTAAAGAATTTAACTTTCATTTAAATTCCTTTTTGAGAGCCACATTAAGAAAGATTTTACCTTGGAAACTAATCTGAGAATATTTCAGTGCTCTCCAAAAAGATAACTAACTCAACATGGGGAAAAATACTCTCAGAATCATTTCCCCAAAAGATGATATGAAATTATTCCTTTATTCTTTCTGTGCTGACAGGAAACAATGGTAGCTATAATTATGAATAGTAAAGGGACAAAAAGTTACTTTCTTTTTGGACTTTGTATTACATGCACACATTCTCCTTACATGCTGACTTTCCTAATTATGTCTCTTTCAGCTAATACCGAAATTAGTTCATATTCTCTGAGTAGCAACAAGCTGATTGTAAGAAAACTGGAAGCAAAATTCGGGTGGCATAAAATCAGGCTGGCTTTGAAATTTCTTACTGACAGAGATATCAGAGGTAATATCTGTGATTCAGAATTATAAAGAACTCCTAGGCAAATTCCAGGAATTTGCTCTCAAGTCATTCTAAGCATTGTCATGTCCATTTTAATGTTCTATCTGTAATAAATAATATTCAGTATCTATATAGTATCTTATTATATAAAAAGTACTTTCCTAACAAGTCTCTGGCTTATTCATAATAAAAACTCTGTGACATAGATATTTAAAAACTCAATTTACAGATACGGACACTAACGTGCAACATGTTTAAGCTACCTTCCAAATGTCATGTACATTAAGCACAAAACCAAGAATGAATCCCTGGTTTCCTTCTTCTCATCCATGTTCTTTCTACTAGACTCCAGACAGCCACAAAGTGCACTGATCTTTCTGAAACTTTCTCTCTCTCTCTCATCCCCCTCTATTTAGCTCTCTTGGGACTTCTGGAAAAGAAATGTCCTTACATAGAATTCAGAACGCCAGCATTATGGTAAATATTATGAAACAACCAAGTCATATTTATGTCTCTATCTTTGTTTTTTTAAAATCAGTCTAAAACTGTAAATATTTGATCAAGCAAGATTTAAAGGATAATAGGTTACAAAAGTTTAAGACATGTGTTTACTATGACTACTTAAAGAATAACTTCAGTAAAAGTGCCATTATGAGGCTCTCTTAAGTATTTATATAATTAATAAATAAAAATGTTTCTATTAAAAAAGAGCTATGAAAAATGACTGTTAAGATTGACACTTTTAGCATGTGAAAACTTGATAATAAGGTTGGTTTAATCTGAATCTGTTTTAATAATGTGGTTCTTTTCCTCAAAATAACACGATCAATTATGTAAGAAAACCTAGGTCTGGAACAACCCTATCAGTCTAATGAATTTGAGCAAAACTAAAGTGGCCTTTGCCCTGCAGTGAATAGAGAATGACTTATGTGTGACAGATTAAAAGATAATTAAAAGCTTTTGCTTTTAATTAAATGAGAAAGCATTATTACATCAATATTAATGAAATTCAATACACATGGCTCTTAATAGAAATTAAAGGAATAACTATATCCATATTTATTCTTCAGGGCTGCACCTTCAAGAGATAATGGGTGAGAGGATTTTCTTGAAAGAATAAGGCTTCAGGGCGCACAGGCTTCCTTTCTCTTCCTTTTATTACTTTGCAAACATTAAAGAAACATCTGCAATAATAACGATAGCCAAGAACTTTCCATCTGATTCTGTCATCCTCAGCCATCTACAACCTCAAGATATTTTCCACATCTGCCTTTGTCAATGTTTGATGTTTAGACAAAAACAGTGCCTTTTTCCCCCCAAATTAAATTAAAACCATAGCTACAGGCCTACTGCTTTCTAACAATTGTGCTGCTTCTCTGGGAAACTGTTGTTGTAAGCTAGCTACCCCTTGTAGATGCAGGTGTAATGAAGTAAGCGTTTCCACTGAAGGCTACTAACACATCCCTCACATAGAGAGTGGGCAGTATCAAAGAATGACCCATGTAGTAGTTCTCCATCAATTAAGAGTGGTCTTATAGAAATTACTGACTTGATTGAAAAAAAAAAAAACTGGGTATGCCAGCAGCTTGGGAAACCAGGGAATGATAGACAAGGAGACTTAAAACATATAATCAGTGGTGATCTTTTTATACTTAACAATAAGCACAGAGAAAAGGAGTAGTTGTGAAGGAGATAAAACACAATAAATATGAACTTTTCTGGTAGACAAAGTGTATGGTACATATCAATCAACACACTCTGGAATTAGAATATTTAATCTCCATTTCTATAAAACTACATTTTATTGATATAACTCATTATAAAAAGTAAAGACAATAGCCCACTAGATTACACTGGGGATATATAAACAAAACAAAAGCCCAGCCCCTAGATATGGCAGGGCAACATGAACACTAAAATAAATATTTATGTATTTACATATAGAAACTGAAGAACTGTATTCCTGTTTACCCATCCCACTTGGCTATAAAACAAGGATTATTATGATTTTTTTTACCAGTGTTTTGAGGAATTTTATCAAATCTCCATGGGGAATGGACGGTGACTTGGATGGATTATAATTATAGTTATCTAGCCATTCAAGGCAGTCAGTTGTTGTTCGCAGCTGCACATCTGGACACTGTTTGTTAACTTCATACTGTATTTTTTTAATGCAATGTTCTATGCTATAAAAAAGAAAAGAAAAAATTACTTTGGTAGGAAATAGGTAATGGTTCCACCTCCTAACATTACAGGCCCTGAGATGTTTATATGTATTACCTGGTTGCACACAATTTAGAAAATTATAAAAATTTTTTATGACATAAAAACAATAACAAAGAGACTACATATTTTCATTCATAATAGAAAATGGAATGCTCAGATTTCCTTGCAGTTTCCTTTCAAATACAATGGAGGAAATATAAAATATCTAGCTACTTTGAGATGAATTAGAAATCATTCTGCGTTAAAACAAAAATCAAGCATGGATGCAATAAAACGATGGTCCTCTCAACCAGCAATAGCTGGAAAGCAGAGATAAAATACTCTTTTTTTTTTTAAAAGACTTTATTTATTTATTTGACAGACAGAAATCACAAGTAGGCAGAGAGGCGGGGGGGGGGGGGGCAGCACGCTCCCTGCTGAGCAGAGAGCCCTATGCGGGGCTCGATCCTAGGACCCTGAGATCATGACCTGAGCGGAAGGCAGACGCCTAACCCACTGAGCCACCCAGGTACTCCAGAGATAAAATACTCTAAAAATAATCTTGATGACTGATGATCATAAACATACATTGTCTACCAATAGGTGAATGACTATATAAATTATGGAAAACTTAGATCAATGGAACATTAAAATGTCACAAAGCAGTTTCAAAAACCTTGTATTTTCAAAAATTGTAAAAGACAGGTACACGCTGCATGTACACTGTTAACAACAGCCAAGTATCTTTTCTTGCTATAGAACTCCACTGCAAAAAGCAAAAACAAAAGCATACTTAACATTGCACATTTAAAAAAAAAAAAAAAAGACTGGAAGGAAATGAAACAAAAGGTTAATAGCAATTATCCTTGGGTAATGAAATTTGATGTTTTAAATTTTACTCTTCTATAATTTTCCAAATTTTTAGAAGGTATATAATACTCTTACCAAAAAATAAAATAAATAAATAAGAACTGAAAAAACTTGCCCAGTTGAATCTTTCAATACATATCTGTTTTAAAAATTATATACAAAGTAACCTTAATTCTGATACTAAATGGATATACTATGTTATTTTAATTTTCATATGAAAATCTGTGGATTCATGGTCATAAATCTTTGTGGGGTAAACTGGTGACCTTAAGCAGCCTGTCATCTGTGGAGCCACATGGATATGACATATTACTACCACCTGATGGCAGCATATCTAAACTGCAAGAAAGCTTATAAACAGGAAAATTCTTTTGAAGCTGAATGCCCTCATCCAAAATTGACAGCTATGCATTTGCTCCTTAATGGTATTAAGAAATATCTGTTGCTAAAAAGCCTACTACTGTTTTGAAAACATCACTGCTATTAAATTATATATTCCATGTGACAGAATTATTTAAGCTTTGAAAACTAAGTTCTGATTATTCAAACTGATGTCATATGAATGACTCTTCAAAACTCATCAGGTGTGAGTTGCCTATAAAACATACACTGTAAACTTTAAGGAAGTCTTTTCAGGACACTTCTGAGCATGAGTGAATTCAAACTGAATTACCTTGAAACAAATACATTCTGAGAATCAAAGAGCCTTTTCATGAAAACAAAGAACTTACAAGAAAAATAATACCTCCTTAGGCTACAGTCCACGCAATTTCCTGATGGGACAGTCTTATGCAGGAATACCAGTTACCAGTTCTAAGTCTGACTTGAGATCGGCATATATTTTTTTAACTTATGTAAGCATATCTATGCACTAAGAAACATGATACCCAAAGCATACACCTTGACTCGAGGGACCCTTTATCAAAGGTTTTTATTACAGCATCCTCATGTGGCTCATTCAGTGAAACCTAATAGATTACAGCAATGTGAATTGGAAAGGCTCAGTGCTGTGTCTACTTAAATCTGTTTCAATCAGGACTCCGCTTTTAGGCTAATCTCTAACATCTGAATCTGGGTAGAGGCCAGTAACTACAACTTCTAAATAGGGTAAAGCCTTCAGAGGGTTAGATATTTTTAGTAATTTGTCCAAACACTGATAAAGGGACTGTGCAGTTGCATTTCAGACAACCTCCCTCACCAACACAAACTAAGACAGTTGAGCTGGCTTTTAAAATCTCAGATTTTTGTCACAAAATTTTAAATGTCGGAACTCCTGATTTTGTTTTTTTGGCTAAATATCTTGTCACTCTGCCATCCACCACTGTCTATACACCTTGCTCTAAAAGAGCAAGAGTTTGAAGTCTAGAGAGTTATTGCCCGATTACTATTACAAAGGTATTATTTTCCAAATTTAAGATCAAAGTCAGTTTGGTATGTTACCTGACAATTTATCTTTCTTAATTGAGGTCAAAGTTAAGTTCAAAATCAATTTTTAGCATCAAAAAGGTAACATTATTTTCATATATGTGTAGTGGCAATAATGCTGATGGGCATAGTAATTTTGGGTGAGAGGAGGTCTATTAACTTTAGAGGTAGATGATACAAGATCCTAGTAGTCTAGGTTTTCTGAAATAACCTGAAACTTGTCTTTATTCTGGTTTAAGTGTCTTCTGATTAACTGTAAGATGCTTCAAATATTCCTTAGAGGCAAGGTCAGTCATGAGAAAATAACCAAGATAATTCAACAAACAGAAATCCAATTAACACATTTATTGTTCGATCCCAAACATTAGGCTAAAAATGTAAACAGTCTAAAAACAGATGCAGAATCTCTTCCCTCAATAGTTTAAATTCCCAAATTTACACCATTAGTTGGATTAGCAATAAGTTTCTAAAGCATCTTATTAGCTTTATCCACTGAAAACATCTAACATTTCTGTCAACAGGAAAATTATTAAATAGTTAATTCACTAAATGGCATAGAGCCATGAAAAGGAGAAATACAGTTATCAACATGAAAGAATCGAACAAATATACCTGTTGAGGGAAAAAGGTACAAATGAATATACACAGTATGATATTATCCCCGTAATAGTTGGAAAATATGCAATACAACAGTACATTTTGTTCAGGATTACAAGCATGGGTATTAAAGTGTAAGGAAATGTCCCCGAATGATTAACATCATGAAATCCAGGGTGGAGATGAAAGTGGGATGAGACAGGATAGGTATGTAATGAGCCTTAGCAGTACTGGTACTGTTTTATTCCTTAAACTGGGTGGTGGGTACTCGAATGTTTATCATAATACACTTTATGCCTTTTCATATGTCTCAATATTTCTTAATAAATTTGAACCCAATGTGCTCAATTATAATGACTCTGAATTATCCAACTTAACGATGTGTACAAGTAGATGCACTACTGACAGGCTGTGTGTAAATCAATTTATAAAAAACATTTTTATAATACAATATGCAGTATGCTTTTTTTTAAAGGATATCTGTGGTAATTTTCTCATTCAACATTCACTCCTGGGTACCTTTGAGTGTACAAATGACTTATTGAATGAAGGCATGTTCGATAAACATTAACTGAATGCTGACTATGTGGCAGGTACTGTGATATATACTTGGGAACCAAAGGTGAAGAAGACACGGTCCCATCCCTAAAGGAATCTGTCTAAGAAGGGACAGACCTGCAAATTAAAAACTACTTTACATTAAGACTTGGTAAGAGGTGTGTACAGTGCTAAGGGAATACACAGGCGCAATCTGCTAAGGGATCTACTAAATGTGTCTGTGGGAGGTATAGAAAACTTTAGAAAAGGAGATTATATGCAAGGATATTGATGCTTTAAGAAAATGAATGGAATCACTGTACTTAGAATTCCCTGACACCTGATTTGTGAGAATTTAGGGCCGATCATCTAATCTTACTGCCCTGTCACTTTAAAACTCTATTTATTTGAATAATAAAAAATAGGAGTTTATTTTTACAGTCACAAGTATATTTGTGCATGTATGTAGGTGTGTATGTATATATGCATTATTTTACTTCCAAAAGAACTGAGGTGTCCTACAGTTAAACAGACAGCATTAAATACCAACAGCACAAGAGTCTATTGTTATCAGGCTGGTGCAGCCAAAGACAGGAAGAGGAACTGAGAAAAAGAGAAGAGAATATTTATGACATAAAATCTAGAAACCAATTTTATTGTATTCAAGATTTAAAACACACAGTCCCCATCGCTTCTCAGCCTTTTGGCTAAGATCAAGTGTAAAACACACAGTCCTTATTATTCCACCGCAAAACAGTTCAAATGAAAAAGAGTATGTTCCACTGTGAAAAATTATGAGAACTGTTTGACGTTAAGGTTGCAGAAAACATTTATATATGCTCTCATAGAAAGCTAGAATTTCTTTAAAAAAAAAGGAAGGTTAGAATTTCTATTTTTATTTTTAAAATCAGGATAGAGGTATCACAGTAGAGATTAAGAACTTTTTACAGTATGAGATATCTAAACATCAAGAAAATTTTTAATTTTCTATTTTTGATGCTCTTATTTATACTATATAAGGAACATAAATTCAAAGTAAGGAAAAGGCTTTTGTAATCAACTATTACATTTTTAAAAGCACAAAGAAATAGTTGTGAGATAAATAGTTTTCCAATTTTTAGGTTAAGTCCAGCTTATCTAACTAGATTACTAAAATTCCCTGGAATTAACAGATAATTAATGGGGATGAGGGCTGATGTATAAAAATTAGTGTGTAGGGGCGCCTGGGTGGCTCAGTGGGTTAAAGCCTCTGCCTTCGGCTCAGGTCATGATCCCAGGGTCCTGGGATAGAGCCCCACATCGGGGTCTCTGCTCAGCAGGGAGCCTGCTTCCTCCTCTCTCTCTGCCTGCCTCTCTGCCTACTTGTGATCTCTGTCTGTCAAATAAATAAATAAAATCTTTAAAAATTAGTGTGTAATTAAAGTATAAGTCAGCCATGAAATAAAAACTTATTTTCTTAAAACAAGTATATTTATGGATAGTGTTTTTTAAAAGGCTGAGAAAAGGATTCATAGAACAATTACTTTAACGGCTAAAAAGTACAGTAAGAAATTCAACATTTATGCCAAACTGTCTTTTTTACTTCCAAGAGTTTTTGGTCCTTAAGTATACTTTCAAGGAAAAAAAATCCTCAACACCAAATCCTGTTGACACTATCTCTTTCAATCTTTCTTAAATAGATCCTCCCCTTTCCATTCCAATTGTGAAAGACTGGGTTCAGGTTGTTCTTATCTCTCATATGAAATATATTAATAGCCTCCCAAGATGCATGTCTATTGTTAATCCACCTTTTGTTCATTTATTCTATGAGGAAGATAGTAAGCAAGAAACTTCTGAGTTAGAACCCTCTGTTATTTGTTGCTTTATACACCAATCCTCACAACAGCAGTTCAGAGAGGCTCTTGAATGGTCCAGACTGCTTCAAGAAAGTTCAGACCCGAGGTCGGGGATATGCTGACCTAAAAGTCTATAGTGCTTTCGAAAAACTTCAGATGTGAAGTATTCGCCCAACTTCCAAGCCAGACAATAGGTTTGACTAGACCTTACAAAGTGAGGGTTTTAAGAACACTGACGGTCATATTGTGAGGAGGCAGGACAGACAGCATGCCTTCTCATACACTGCCCACGGGAGAGAAGACAGTTTTAGCACTGCAGGAAAACAACTCTGCAACAGCTAAGTGTACAAATTCTATGAAATCATCTCATAGATAAACTCTCATAAGGAAGGAAGAATATACACATGCGTGCATGTATGAAGTAATGGCAGAAAGACTGCAAATAATGTAATGTTTATCAAGAGAGAATTGGCTTAATAAATTGTTGCACATCCACACCAGTAAAATCTGAAAGATGAGATATAATCACATGGAGAGATTTTAAAAATATATTAAGTAAAAAAATCTAATTGCAGTATATCATTTAATTCCCATTTATATAAAAAAAGTAATAGAGTTTTGGGTACATGCATATCTATGCAGAGACTATTTCTGGATAGTTATGCAATAATTTATGAACATAGGTTACCTGTGAAGAATAAAACTAGGAGGGTCAGCGGAGTACTGTTCCTCATCTCTGCCCTGCTGTGCTTAACTCTTCCTCACATATGCCTTTCTCTACTGTCAGAAATTTTATGTATTACTCTTATTAAATTTATGTATTACTTTTGTAATGTAAAAATAGTCAATGGAAAAGAAAACTAGCATTTGATAACAGCTTCTTCTATCACATTCTACTCACCTAACTTCACAGTAGCTAAAGATACAGCAAACAAAAGAGATGCCTAACAAGCATGCCCAACACACACTTATTGACTATCTTCTAACCTACTCTGTGCCAGGACTGTTTAGGCAGTGTTGAACGGTTCAAGTCTTTAAAGTAAAAATGAAGGAAGTAATAGTCCCAGCTTTCAAATTCCCTCCACCCACCCCTCAGCTCCCATACCATCCCAAAGAAGGATATTCTTAGTCATGACATTAGGACATTAGAATTAGGACTGTGATTAGAAAATGCTATGATGTTAGTGACTCCTTTTTTTTTTTTTTAAAGATTTTATTTATTTATTTATTTGACAGAGATCACAAGTAGGCAGAGAGGCAGGCAGAGAGAGAGGGGGAAGCAGGCTCCCTACTGAGCAGAGAGTTCAATGCGGGGCTCGATCCCAGGAACCTGGGATCATGACCTGAGCAGAAGGCAGAGGCTTAACCCACTGAGCCACCCAGGCACCCCTAGTGACTCTTTTTTTATTTAAGTTTATTTATTTAAGTCATCTCTACACCCAGCTTGGGGCCCAAACTCATGACCCTGAGATCAAGAGTTGCACGCTCCTCTGACTGAGCCAGTCAGTTGCTCCTCTTGGTGACTCTTTTTAGACAAAGTGCTGTCTCTGCTAAATCCCTAAGGAGGCTCTTTTCCAAGGAAAACTGGCATGGTTGGGTTAGATCTCAAGGTATTAACTATGTAAGAGGAAAGATGAGCCAGCCACAGCATGTGCATTTCATTACCATCATTCAGTTCTCTTTAGTATCTGCTTCCTTCCTAGTATCTCCTTCTTCCTCTCAGAGCTGGGCCAGGGCTTCACCAGGCACCCCTGGTTTTTACCTTAAAAGTGAATCCTTCCCAAGGGCCAATTAACTATCATCCTTCCTGGGAAACAATGGCCTAACTATGGTTGGCCCAATCTTACCAGATGTGGCTTTTTAGTATACTATTATTCACATTTATAAACAGGCAGACCCTTGCTTCCCTTTATTTCCCACGGAAAGATCATTATAATAATATTCTTTAAAAATATCCTCAAATAAAAATTTGTTATTGCCTTATACATATTTGAGCAAGAACGGGTGAAGCTAACACATACAAAAATAAAAATTACACTTTAAAATAATGTCAAACACTTATAAAACTATTATATATTAGTTGAAACAATCATTTTATAATCATCTAATGGCACAATTGGCCCCAAAATTTACCCTACTACTCATCCTCCTAAAGCAGACATTGAGGGCATACAACATAGGACTATGGAGAAAAGAGTCAGGAACACCACAGACATTCAAATTGTAGAGCTAGTAGTGACAGAAAATGATGAGAAGAAAGTGGCTCCATAGGCTACCATGAAACATGGGATGACCCCTCACCTTCTCCCTTACCTCCTCTTCTACCTGCATGCATTACAGGACTGCAGGTGGAGAGCCTCAGTGGGAGGTCTGCATACATTTAAAAAGTAGAAAATGTAAATGGGGTGAGGCAAAGTCTAAGGCTGCTGAGCTGCTGAGGTCCAGGATGCTGTCTGTCTGCCTGGAAGCATTATCAGTCCTGAGGAGGACAAGAGTAGTGAGGAGGGCCCAGGTGGGGGAAACTGGAAAGTACCTATTTAAGTCTTACTTTGGTTTCAAGGATAGATGGGGAAACCTTCCAGGTTTCTTTCCATGTAGCCTAGTCATGTCCAATAATTTAGGAGAAGAGGTAGGAATTCTATCAGATGAAATATAGAAGAATGGAGAACACAAAAGAGAATTAACTACACACACTGAAGTTTAAAAAGTATTAATTTGCGGGCCCCCTGGGTAGCTCAGTGGGTTAAAGCCTCTGTCTTCGGCTCAGGTCATGATCCCAGGGTCCTGAGATCAAGCCCCGCATCAGGCTCTCTGCTCAGCAAGGAGACTGCTTCCCTTCCTCTCTCTCTGCCTGCCTCTCTGCCTACTTGTGATCTCTGTCACTCAAATAAATAAATAAAATCTTAAAAAAAAAAAAGTATTAATTTGTATCCTCTTGTTATTACTAAATAAGTGCCAAAATACTGCCAGAAATAATCATACTCCGCTCAGTCTGAAATGACTAATTTTCATTTTATATAATTTGCTATGGCCATAAAATATATTAATGTGAATGTGTGTGTCCACTGGCATGGTTCTACCATGACAAGCTCTAAGATGATAGCTTATCTGAAGATTTCTTTTGGTTACTTCATAACTTTAGGCCATCATGTAGAAACCACCCCCCCCAATTTCATATATAAATACACACAAAAATAAGCATTACGTGAAAACTAAATGTAATCTATGGAATATGTATCCTCTGTAAATAAGCATGATCAAATTTATAGAAACCATGTATCCAATGTTCTGTGACAATTTCATGCCTCTCATCCTTGCCCCCATCTCCTGGATTAAGACAAGTCTTATCCATAACACTTTCTATTCTTTCTTTGGGTTAAAAAAGGGGGGGGGCAGTAATCCTGTACCAATAACAGGAAAAACTTAGGTCTTAAGGGACACCCATAGACTATATTTAGAAAACAGAGGGGCACTTGGGTGGCACAGTCAGTTCAGTGTCTGCTTTTTGTGTGTGTGTATGTGTGTTCTTTGCCTAAGAATGCCTATTCTTTTTTTAATTTAATTTTATTTTTTATAAACATATAATACATTTTTATCCCCCCACGGGTACAGGTCTGTGAATCGCCAGGTTTACACATTTCACAGCACTCACCTTAGCACATACCCTCCCCAATGTCCATAACCCTACCCCCCCAACCCCCCTCCCCCCATCAACCCTCAGTTTGTTTTGTGAGATGAAGAGTCACTTATGGTTTGTCTCCCTCCCAATCCCATCTTGTTTCATTTACTCTTCTCCTACCCCCTTAACCCCCCATGTTGCATCTCCTCTCAGTGTCTGCTTTTGGCTCAGGTCATGATCCCAGCCTCCTGGGATGAAGCCCCACATTGGGCTCTCTGCTCAGAGTGGAGCCTACTTCTCCCTCTGCCTCTGTCTCTGCTCTTCCCCCAGCTTGTGCTCTATTTTTCAAATAAATAAATAAAATCTTAAAAAAATAATAAACTTTAAATAAAATCTTAAAAAAAACTTTAGAAAACAGAAAGGTAAAATAAGCTTTTAATGATATAATTTTATCTAAATGAACATTAAGAGAAAATCATTCTATGTCATATAGTGATCCTAGTAAAACTTATACACCTCAGTATCTTGTTCAACTATTAAGTTCCATTTAGCTCAAAATACATTTCAATGCCATGTGCAGTTTTCAGTTACTGAACTAAGTTGAGTTTGTGGCTACAACATACATAGTATCCCTCTTTGGCAGGTTATTTACCTTCCTGTTACCAATTCTGATATGTATTAGAAGTGAATGATTCACCATCACTGAGTTCCACGGTCGGACCCAAGCATCACCCAGCTGACTTGAATGGAAATGGGGATGTTAAAGGGAAAATGGTCTGAGAGAAGGACAGCCTCTCTTGAAGGGTAAGGGAAGGTTCACTGACCTCTGGGCACTCTACTTCATTGTGGTGAATCACTGCTTTGGGGAAGCAAAAGACCCTATGGCCCATAAAACCTGATGATATTAAGAAGAGGGAAGGAATTTACACTTAGAATCCAGGGTCACTGCTAGAAATACAACTTTAAAAATTCAAGGGTAAGGAAAAATACTATATTTAAAAATGAATTACTAATGTTCTTTCCTTTAAAAAGTATCTGGTAAACCCAAATCATACAGATGTTCATTACTTATTCAATGTACACCATTGAGAGATAAATAGAACTGTTAGAATACAAAAATGCCAAGGGTAATTCAACTATTGCAGTGTAAGTGTGGCATAACTGATTCATCATGACATACAATTTTCTAAAAGCTATTCTGTAAGAAGGGAATAAATGAGTGCATAAATGATTTACATTCTTCTGAACCATGGTTATTATTCAGTATTTTATTCTTAAAAATATATACACCCTCTACTATTATGTTTATTCTCTAGAGTATAATAAAAACATAATTGAATTTGATGAAAAATAGACTTTATTCTAAATGTAGCATAGAGCACATACAACTACTCCCTTATTTTATCCCTCGTGAAGATCAATGGTCACTTGAGGTGGTTATGTTCTAGGTTTGTTTTAATATATGGGCAATAAAATATCTTTAATTTAAAAATTATATCCTTATATTCCATGTCATATTTTCTTTTTAATAACATCTGAGTTTTGACCTAAATAACAACTTATGAATGCAAAATACAATATTTTAATCACTGTTTTACTTCTAAGCATGATTTCTTATTGACCAGGCAGGGCAGGAAATTAACTACAGATGGTTTAGCAAATAAAAACGAAGCAGTCTATAACAAAAGAGTCAGAGTTCAGTGATTTGTTTTGTTTTGAAAAACCCTAAATGCTATTATGAAGACAGATCACCTCTTAACAAATATTTAAAATTTGTTTTAATATAACCATTTCTGGAATTTAGATAAATGACTTGTAAATATATTTAAGCTAGTATTACTTTCATTTATAAGTTTCTTTGGGTTAAGAATTGTGCCATAAAATATATTAATATATAATATATAAATTATATAAATATGCAATTTCACTAAAGTTTAATACAGTTATTTATATATAAATTATAATACATAGGCTATAGTATGTTAAATCATATATATGCTATCTTTATAAAAACATACATAAACACACATGTGTATGTACGTGTGTGTGTGCATATATATATACATATATATATGTATATATATAGGCAATGCAAATGCAAATTCAAAATAAGATGCTTAATTCTCCCTGTTGAAAATAAGGGAACAGATTTCTCTTTCTTCCTTTTTCTTAAAGTATCTTAGAAATCTGTAATTTTAAGAATCTTTTCAACTCTATGAAATGTGTCCCTTGAAAGACTAGAGAGACCTTTCATCAGCTTTCTCATCCAGGACTGTATTTCCTAAGAACCTGAAAGCCATCTTTTCAAAATGCAAACAACCAAGGGAGACGGTTCCCTGGCTCCGAGTTCCTACCCAAGAATAGGAGCCTAACTTCAGTACATGCTTTGTTCCAAGCTGCAAAATCACATCTTGTCACAAGGATATGAGAAGTGTGTTTCTTCTCAGGATAAAACCAATTAGCTAACACAGGTATCCTTTAACCCAGGTAAAGTTATGATGAACTATGCATGGAAATGTGCTACCAAATCCTCCACTTGAAGCCTAACTATCACTTACCTTGAAACCATGTTTGTAATGAGTTGTACCTACTGGGTTATATAAAGGGGTGAGATTCCCAGCTCTGTCTTTGCATTCTCTTAGCAGAATGCCTATGATAGGCACTGCACCCTAGTTTAATGCCTGTTGAATAACAGCAGTGTTTTTGTTCTCTTCTGCCTTTTTGGAGAGAATATCTGGGATGGGAGATTTTGTTTTTAATTATAATCCCCCAACATTATGCTTTCTTTTGAATTTAAGTTATTTATGCCCTTTGTTATGACAAAAAATTGACTGCATTCTTAAATAAAACATAAGGAAAAGAAATTACAGGAACATTTCACTTGCTTGGTTTAGTTTCTTTGACAATTCAATACAACTAGTCCTTAAATTTTAAAAAAGGAAATGCTATGAATCATTCTACACTAGAAATTTTTACTGTAGTTTGCATATTTATAATCTACATGAGGTGACTTATTAGAACATTTAACTAAAAGGATTCAAATAAGTGAACTGACTTGACTGACTCTAAGATCCACAAACATATAAAGACAAAGTCCTTTCTGTCAAAAAACATATACTAATGGCAAACTCCTTAGCTGTCCTTGCCACACTTAGTGTTTGGTAGCACTAACTTTAGGAGCAGGTGATGAAGACTAACCTTGCATAGCAATTCCCTATGGGGTCTCTAGCCTTCCAAGTGAAAAAGGGACTTACAATGACAAATGTTACATAAAAATAATATATTTTTCATGTTCTGTTTTCAACAACTCAAGCAATCCATGGACTTATACTAAACCATTTTATTTTAACACCTTAATTTCAAATTTTTAATTTCTATGCTTATCTCTCAAGTGAGGATGCATAATGCTAAGCATATTAATGAAAATCCAGGCCATCAATATTGGCAAACTCTAAGAAATTAATAGAAATTCAATAAACTTTAATTTACCTATTTGAAAGCAGTGCCTAAAGTTTTGAGTCTTATTAAAAGTACTAAGCAGTTGGTTAAGTGTCCATCTTTGGCTCAAGTGGTGATCCCAGGATTCTGGGATAGAGAGGGGCTCCCTGCTTCTCTCTCTGCCCCACCCCATCATGTGTATGTGTGTGTGTGTGTGTGTGTGTGTGTGTGTGTGTGTGTGTGTGTGTGTGCGTGCGCGCGCTCTCTCTTTCTCTCAAAAAAATAAATAAAATCTTAAAAAAAAATAAAGTATTAATCAGATAAAGAAAAATCATGTTAAATTCTTGGGCAGGGGAGGTTTAATCAATTTTTTTTCAGGAGAATTAATGATACTAAACCTAAAATGATCTAAAAGTAGTTAACACTAAAACTAGACTAGGTAAAAGTATGTGTGAATGAAATATGAAACCAACTTATTTTTAGTAATTAGCAGTATTTACCTTGTAGCGTTTTGTTCTATCTTTTCATCAATGTCACTGAAGATCTGCTTAAACTCCAAGTCTTCAGGAAATGAATCTAACAGACAATGTAGGTCAAAAGAATTATGGGAATATTCATCTCCGCAATCCATTCTGAGGAATAAGAATAAAAAACATGTCAGTTCCTCTAAAATAAAGAAAAAAGAAAAAAACAACCCTCCAGTTGTGATACTAAACCAAAATAGAAATTTCTACTTATAGGTAAAAAGAAATATAGCAGTAGGAAAACTAGGGTACTATTATACTAGGCAGAATGTTTGGTTATTTTTCATGAGGTGTGACCTAATTTTTATACCCCTCTATGGTTTGGTGAAAGCTGTACAAAACAGCACCCCTCAGAGTAATTAAGCATCCTGCTGCTTCTCACTGTAAACAAGAGCTCCAAAGGAAATCATAAAGCCTCCTAGACCACTGTGACCAAGGGTGGTGGCAGCAGAATTCAACTTCTTCCCTCTACTCTTATTTAATACTGACTGACCCGAAGTCCTAACTTCAGAATTTTAAGTGTCATCCCCTAGCCCTGTTTGTGTGTGAAGAAGGCAAAATTTTCCTTGAGTTCCTCTATCACCCCTGTCAACCTAAATAACTATAACTAACTAAAACTTACATATGCCACTCTTCCTAGAGAGAGATGCATTTTTCCACTATGAGATCATTCATTCAGTCAGTCCATATATACTCTTGAATGCTTGATATATAAAAGGCTCTGCTCCTGAAGCCAGGATAGAGTTGTAACAAGTCAAAGCCCCTGCCCTTATGGAGTTTTTAATCTGTTTTAAGAGCACATAAGCAGGGGCGCCTGGGTGGCTCAGTGGGTTAAAGCCTCTGCCTTCGGCTGGGTCGTGGTCCTGGGGTCCTGGGATCGGGCCCGCATTGGGCTCTCTGCTTGGCAGGAAGCCTGCCTCCCCACCACCTCTGCCTACTTCTCTGCCTACTTGTGATCTCTGTCTGTCAAATGAATAAATAAAATCTTAAAAAAAAAAAAGAGCACATAAACAGCTATACTTGATAAAAGATCACATGGTAAGAAGTACTATGAGCACAAGTAGAGCAGGGCAATGGGACAGACTAAAAATAATGGAGATGGGGCAGAATGTGAACCATTTTATTTAGGAATATGTTATTTTTGGACATAAAATAGTGCTTATAAATTATGTAATGACTGGTGGTATAAATGAATAAGAAATTTAAACATTACATCATTAAAAATATACATGGAATAAATATTAACAAGATAAAGGCCAAGGGGATGTGGTTTTAGTTGGATAAATACAAAAATACCTGAAAAATTATCTAAAAAATTTTACAGAGGCTAGCTACAACACTAATGGGCTTCCTCATCTTCAATTATTTAATTACAACAAATTCAGCTAATTTATTATCCTATAATGAAATAGCTGAAGATTTCTCATAGGCATCATCTGGAACTTCAATGAAGTAGCCTTGGGGTAAAGCTTTTTTTTTATTTAATTTTTTTAGAGATTTCATTTTAAAAGGAAAATATCCAACCAAAACATTTTAATATAAAAGCCTATGGCATCACAAGGTTTTTCATTTATAAACTCAATTAGTTCCAAAAACAGAATAATCACAAAAATAAAATATCAAAATTTTCATACATTTAGATCATCCTACACTTAGATCATCCTTTCAAAATATTTTGCAGTACAAGGTGTAATATCTCATTGTGAACAAATAATTACTTATAATGTATCATAATAGATACTAATTTGAAAACAGGCTAAAAAATAGCTAAAAAATTATAAGCTAAATGGTAGAATACTGTATATACATCAGAAGTTCTACATCTTGAGTGGATAATATATCTATATATAGATATATGGATATATATATACATAAATACATACATAGATATATCTATAGATACATAAATACATATATAGATACATAGATCTATACATAGACACATAGATATATATAGATACATATATAGATAGTATTTATATAAATATAAATACTACACAGCCAAACATCAAAAACCAAAATCTTGCTATTTGCAACAACGTGGATGGAACTAGAGGGTATTATGCTAAGCAAAATAAGTCAATCAGAGAAAGACAATTATCATATGATCTCACTGATACGAGCAATTTGAGAAGACAGAGGATCTTAGGGGAAGGGAGGGAAAAACAAAACAAGATGAAACCAGAGGGAGAGACAAACCATCTTTCTCAGGAAACAAACTGAGGGTTGCTGGAGGGAGGGGGTGGGAGGCATGGGGTGGCTGGGTGATGAACATTGGGGACAGTATGTGCTATGGTGAGAAAATAAATAATAATAATAATAATAATAATAATAAAAATAAAAGAAGAAGTTCTACATCTTTAGGGCACCAAAACTTCAATACTTCCATATAACCAACGAGTCTGAGATCCTCTTGTCTCCCTAGCAGCTCAACTAGTTACAGCTATTATCATAATATTTTCTTTATACTAAATACAATGGCCAATATTACTAATAATGAGTTCAGCTTCTATATTTGCATATTTTTTAATCTCTTGGGGTAGTTCAGATGATGAGCCATTCAACAATTGTTATAAGAAAGTAAAACCTGGGGCGCCTGGGTAGCTCGGTGGGTTAAGCCGCTGCCTTCGGCTCAGGTCATGATCTAGAGGTCCTGGGATCGAGCCCCACATCGGGCTCTCTGCTCCGCGGGGAGCCTGCTTCCTCCTCTCTCTCTGCCTGCCTCTCTGCCTGCTTGTGATCTCTCTCTGTCAAATAAATAAATAAAATCTTTTAAAAAAAAAAAAAAGAAAGTAAAACCTCACTTTTGCTATGAAAAAAATTGATTGGCTGAGGGCTTTGTAGGAAACTCAAACTTAGTAAACACGTTGTAGCTAGCCTCTCTAATAAAACCAGGTGCATATCAATACTCTGTTCAGACTTGTCTTAATTTGTCAATACTTTTATAAAGCCCCATTAGTTCAAATTCTACATATTCAAAACAAGAAAAAAGGTATAGATTTCAGCTTAAGTTCTTTATAGATTTTGGACACTAGCCCTTTATAGATGTCAGCTTAAGTATAAGAGCAAAATAGCAATATGATTATATATCTACTATGTACAAAATAATATACATCATCTTCCTTACTCCTCATAATAACTCTATAAAATAGTTATTATCCTCATTGATAGGGGAAGGAATGTGAGCCCAGAGATTGACTAATATGCACATGTTTCATAGCAGCTACCTAGTGTTAAGAGTAGAATTTGAGGGGCGCCTGGGTGGCTCAGTGGGTTAAGCCGCTGCCTTCGGCTCAGGTCATGATCTCGGAGTCCTGGGATCCAGCCCCGCATCGGGCTCTCTGCTCTCTAGGGGAGCCTGCTTCCTCCTCTCTCTCTGCCTGCCTCTCTGCCTGCTTGTGATCTCTCTGTCGTGCGCGCGCTCTCTCTTTCTCTCAAAAAAATAAATAAAATCTTAAAAAAAAATAAAGTATTAATCAGATAAAGAAAAATCATGTTAAATTCTTGGGCAGGGGAGGTTTAATCAATTTTTTTTCAGGAGAATTAATGATACTAAACCTAAAATGATCTAAAAGTAGTTAACACTAAAACTAGACTAGGTAAAAGTATGTGTGAATGAAATATGAAACCAACTTATTTTTAGTAATTAGCAGTATTTACCTTGTAGCGTTTTGTTCTATCTTTTCATCAATGTCACTGAAGATCTGCTTAAACTCCAAGTCTTCAGGAAATGAATCTAACAGACAATGTAGGTCAAAAGAATTATGGGAATATTCATCTCCGCAATCCATTCTGAGGAATAAGAATAAAAAACATGTCAGTTCCTCTAAAATAAAGAAAAAAGAAAAAAACAACCCTCCAGTTGTGATACTAAACCAAAATAGAAATTTCTACTTATAGGTAAAAAGAAATATAGCAGTAGGAAAACTAGGGTACTATTATACTAGGCAGAATGTTTGGTTATTTTTCATGAGGTGTGACCTAATTTTTATACCCCTCTATGGTTTGGTGAAAGCTGTACAAAACAGCACCCCTCAGAGTAATTAAGCATCCTGCTGCTTCTCACTGTAAACAAGAGCTCCAAAGGAAATCATAAAGCCTCCTAGACCACTGTGACCAAGGGTGGTGGCAGCAGAATTCAACTTCTTCCCTCTACTCTTATTTAATACTGACTGACCCGAAGTCCTAACTTCAGAATTTTAAGTGTCATCCCCTAGCCCTGTTTGTGTGTGAAGAAGGCAAAATTTTCCTTGAGTTCCTCTATCACCCCTGTCAACCTAAATAACTATAACTAACTAAAACTTACATATGCCACTCTTCCTAGAGAGAGATGCATTTTTCCACTATGAGATCATTCATTCAGTCAGTCCATATATACTCTTGAATGCTTGATATATAAAAGGCTCTGCTCCTGAAGCCAGGATAGAGTTGTAACAAGTCAAAGCCCCTGCCCTTATGGAGTTTTTAATCTGTTTTAAGAGCACATAAGCAGGGGCGCCTGGGTGGCTCAGTGGGTTAAAGCCTCTGCCTTCGGCTGGGTCGTGGTCCTGGGGTCCTGGGATCGGGCCCGCATTGGGCTCTCTGCTTGGCAGGAAGCCTGCCTCCCCACCACCTCTGCCTACTTCTCTGCCTACTTGTGATCTCTGTCTGTCAAATGAATAAATAAAATCTTAAAAAAAAAAAAGAGCACATAAACAGCTATACTTGATAAAAGATCACATGGTAAGAAGTACTATGAGCACAAGTAGAGCAGGGCAATGGGACAGACTAAAAATAATGGAGATGGGGCAGAATGTGAACCATTTTATTTAGGAATATGTTATTTTTGGACATAAAATAGTGCTTATAAATTATGTAATGACTGGTGGTATAAATGAATAAGAAATTTAAACATTACATCATTAAAAATATACATGGAATAAATATTAACAAGATAAAGGCCAAGGGGATGTGGTTTTAGTTGGATAAATACAAAAATACCTGAAAAATTATCTAAAAAATTTTACAGAGGCTAGCTACAACACTAATGGGCTTCCTCATCTTCAATTATTTAATTACAACAAATTCAGCTAATTTATTATCCTATAATGAAATAGCTGAAGATTTCTCATAGGCATCATCTGGAACTTCAATGAAGTAGCCTTGGGGTAAAGCTTTTTTTTTATTTAATTTTTTTAGAGATTTCATTTTAAAAGGAAAATATCCAACCAAAACATTTTAATATAAAAGCCTATGGCATCACAAGGTTTTTCATTTATAAACTCAATTAGTTCCAAAAACAGAATAATCACAAAAATAAAATATCAAAATTTTCATACATTTAGATCATCCTACACTTAGATCATCCTTTCAAAATATTTTGCAGTACAAGGTGTAATATCTCATTGTGAACAAATAATTACTTATAATGTATCATAATAGATACTAATTTGAAAACAGGCTAAAAAATAGCTAAAAAATTATAAGCTAAATGGTAGAATACTGTATATACATCAGAAGTTCTACATCTTGAGTGGATAATATATCTATATATAGATATATGGATATATATATACATAAATACATACATAGATATATCTATAGATACATAAATACATATATAGATACATAGATCTATACATAGACACATAGATATATATAGATACATATATAGATAGTATTTATATAAATATAAATACTACACAGCCAAACATCAAAAACCAAAATCTTGCTATTTGCAACAACGTGGATGGAACTAGAGGGTATTATGCTAAGCAAAATAAGTCAATCAGAGAAAGACAATTATCATATGATCTCACTGATACGAGCAATTTGAGAAGACAGAGGATCTTAGGGGAAGGGAGGGAAAAACAAAACAAGATGAAACCAGAGGGAGAGACAAACCATCTTTCTCAGGAAACAAACTGAGGGTTGCTGGAGGGAGGGGGTGGGAGGCATGGGGTGGCTGGGTGATGAACATTGGGGACAGTATGTGCTATGGTGAGAAAATAAATAATAATAATAATAATAATAATAATAAAAATAAAAGAAGAAGTTCTACATCTTTAGGGCACCAAAACTTCAATACTTCCATATAACCAACGAGTCTGAGATCCTCTTGTCTCCCTAGCAGCTCAACTAGTTACAGCTATTATCATAATATTTTCTTTATACTAAATACAATGGCCAATATTACTAATAATGAGTTCAGCTTCTATATTTGCATATTTTTTAATCTCTTGGGGTAGTTCAGATGATGAGCCATTCAACAATTGTTATAAGAAAGTAAAACCTGGGGCGCCTGGGTAGCTCGGTGGGTTAAGCCGCTGCCTTCGGCTCAGGTCATGATCTAGAGGTCCTGGGATCGAGCCCCACATCGGGCTCTCTGCTCCGCGGGGAGCCTGCTTCCTCCTCTCTCTCTGCCTGCCTCTCTGCCTGCTTGTGATCTCTCTCTGTCAAATAAATAAATAAAATCTTTTAAAAAAAAAAAAAAGAAAGTAAAACCTCACTTTTGCTATGAAAAAAATTGATTGGCTGAGGGCTTTGTAGGAAACTCAAACTTAGTAAACACGTTGTAGCTAGCCTCTCTAATAAAACCAGGTGCATATCAATACTCTGTTCAGACTTGTCTTAATTTGTCAATACTTTTATAAAGCCCCATTAGTTCAAATTCTACATATTCAAAACAAGAAAAAAGGTATAGATTTCAGCTTAAGTTCTTTATAGATTTTGGACACTAGCCCTTTATAGATGTCAGCTTAAGTATAAGAGCAAAATAGCAATATGATTATATATCTACTATGTACAAAATAATATACATCATCTTCCTTACTCCTCATAATAACTCTATAAAATAGTTATTATCCTCATTGATAGGGGAAGGAATGTGAGCCCAGAGATTGACTAATATGCACATGTTTCATAGCAGCTACCTAGTGTTAAGAGTAGAATTTGAGGGGCGCCTGGGTGGCTCAGTGGGTTAAGCCGCTGCCTTCGGCTCAGGTCATGATCTCGGAGTCCTGGGATCCAGCCCCGCATCGGGCTCTCTGCTCTCTAGGGGAGCCTGCTTCCTCCTCTCTCTCTGCCTGCCTCTCTGCCTGCTTGTGATCTCTCTGTCAAATAAATAAATAAAATCTTTAAAAAAAAAAAAAAGAGTAGAATTTGAACGGGTCTATTTCGTTTTAAAATTTAAGGGTCTGGTGTCTTGAGAAATGAATCACTTACTGCATACAAAACACAGTTTTGTAGAAATATTAGCCAAAATGTTAAAATGGTTATCCCTCAATATTTAGACTACAGTTGATATTTATTTTCTTCTTTATACTTAGCATTTTCCTATATTTTGGCAGTAAGTACTTATTTTTGCATGTTAAAAAGTAAAATTCAACCAAGTGAATTTGAAGATCTAATTCGCTTTGCTAAATGATGACTCAGCAGCACCACATCTAGCAAATAGAGAAGCATTCCCAGGAGTTGTACAAAATGGAAGGATTTTATTGAACAGGGTAGGGGCATAACAGTAATTAGTATAAGAAAACGACTGTTCCAGACCAGGCTGTTTTCTAGGGGAAATAGCAAGGGGTTTTATCATGCAGATTACCTACTCTTTCTTTACGGGATGGAGAGGACACAGGTGACAGGACTTATTGGCACTGATGGAAAGAAAAGCTTCCTGATTGACCAGTTAAGGCCACATTTCTGATGGAAGTTGAAATTGCAATTAGATTGGATATTAAACCCCAGTTTGGGAAGTTGGTTTGACAGATACCTTTTTGGGCCTGTGGATTTCTTTTTTCAAATATGTAATTAGAAAAAATACTTAAAGGAGCAATTATGCCCCCTCTCAAGGGACTTTCAATCTCTTATTTTACATTTTGTCTTCATTTGAAACATCTTCCAAACTTAAAACCTCTCTTGCCAGTTTCAGTCTATCATTCCTCTCAAAATCTAACTCAAAACTCACATAATTCCTAAATACCTCTTGACTAACTGTGAATATTTCACCAAACTTTTCGTATTATTTTGTGGTTTTTGTGCTTGCAAATGCTGTTAAAAGAAATCTGTTCTTCTGTGTTATTGTGGTATTAAATGTGTGTTATACCTTTCATTGAAACGAGTTCTGGAGTAAAAATAATAATGGGCTGAAACATGTTGAGCATTCAGATGGGGTTTGGGACATGATTTTGAAGGATACCCAATATATACAGTTGTGTGATTTTCTCTATCTAACCTCAGTAGAGAAGTTAATCAATAAATACAACGAATACATTAAGGGAATGCCATTTGACAACAACAGAGTACCAGAATGAGGATGGTTCCGAGCTTTCACATGACTAGCATCCACCTGTGATGTTTCTGTATTTAAGGATACCGTTCTAAGGTGATGAAGGACAATAGAAAAGTAAAGAGGTAAAGAGGCAGTAGGTTTAAAATTCTGTGTGATAGGATAAGAGAAAACTTCATGGGCAAAATAGAATAGGTTGAGGAAATTAACCAGAATGAAGAGAGATTCACAGGACCAACAAGAGAAATAAAAGGGGAAAGTAGGCTGTGGTAAGTAATGCTCAAGTTTGAACTTAAAAGTTCAAACTTGAGTGATAGAACAGAATGGCAGTGATCCCTGCAGGACTGTGGTGACAAAAAGCACACACTGAATGGGAATGAATACAGGCACTAGTCCTCTCACTTCCTTCCATGCACCCCATGGGCCCACGGTGTGACACTGTGCCTGGGCATCATGAGCGCGGCAGGGAGGAGGAGAAGAGGGAGATTGGATAGTCTCTCCTCTAAAGGAGTAGAGGCAGTAAAGAAAAATAAGGCAATAAGCAAAGGAGCCAGTAGAAAGAGCACTGTTATTCTCTAAGTAAAAATAACTATGACCTTCACAACAAAAAAGTGAATAATTAAGGGACTAACGTAACTTGACAATTACCTCAGTGGTACGTCGGAAATGCAGAAAAACCTTCAGAAAATTTGGAGGCGGGGAAGAAAGTGGCTGTGGAGCTGTGGGTCAAGATTTAGCTTCACATTCTGTTTATGTTTCTGTACTACTATTATCCTATTGTCATAATGAATGAAGTCTCTTATCCTAATCCGTGATCAACCAAAAATGGGAGTTGAAACTTTATTTAAAGTACAGTAACTTTGTTTTTGAAATTATCATTCCACAGTAATATTTTTAAATATTCATTCTCCTGTAATGTTTCTGACCACTTTTAATATAAGATTTTTAAAAAGTGCTTAATATTTCAAACAAGTATTAATAGCCAATCTAATATTAATTATTGCCTTTTAAAAATGAGTAATGTTTGAAGAATTATATCTAAGCCAAACATCTGCAGATCAAGTTTCAGCCACAGGCAAATTTTAACAGTTGAGTTATAAATTCCTAAGAACAGTGACTATAATAAAATATGTACATATTATAAGCACAGCCAGAAAACATTAAAATAAAGCAATAAAAAAAAGTCAAACCTCATGTGATCAAAAGGAAGCCCACAAAAGTAATTTTGGAATATCACTTGTCTTTTAACATATTTTAAAATGATACCTTTCTAACCTAGGGTCTCTTTTTCATTATTTAAACACATATAATGATTAGAATCCTCATTTTATCTTTTTTTTCCTGTGTCTTCAATAATAAATATCCAGAGTGCCATGTTTCTTATAAACAACCAAATGTATGCTTTCTCTTAATCATCTATACACTTAGAAAAAGTGAAAAAAAATAGACCAACCATTGGGAAAAAATCTACACTGCAAATGAATTAGTAAAGGGGAAACATTAGGACCACGTGACTTCTCCTCCATGGAAAAGCCCAGAAAGGAAGGTCACATGCCTTTTCAGACCTATGCACAAACTGTGGACTTAATCTGTCCACCAGCTCTAGTTTACCTTAAGTTTACCTTAAGTTAAAATTATGAAATTTTAAGTCCTACTGTCTAGCCTAAATAAACACTTTTAAAGAGCATGGTAAGGAAAGATTTTAATTAATTAAAAATTTATGTTCCACATTTAACTAAACAAGTTTCAAAATGTTCCACGATACTAAAACACATTTAACTCTAAACACCACTGAATCAAGAATCAATAGATTTGAGTTCTGATCCCAGCTCCGTTAATGTGACTTTAAATCACTTGATCTCTCAAGAGGGACAGAGCTCACATTCCTCATTTATAAAATGAGATGGATGGATTTATTAGGCTCTGAGGTTTCTTCTAGCTATAAATTTGCTGTATTCCATAAGGAATGGTAGGAGGAGGAAATATTTCTGAACCCCCCCCCCAAATTAACTCTTCCAATGGACTATTTCAATCATTAACACTATCATTCTTCCTGTGTCATGCACTCAGAGCAAATTTTAATTATTTCCTTTTCCCTTTCCCAAGACTGTTACATGAAAAGCTAACATTGAATCTATAGCTTAGCAAGAAATAAGATGTGAAAAGAGGAAATATGAGGCAGCAAGTAATAGGTAGACGCCCATACTGATGTTTCACCCGAAGCCCCCAGATTTCTAAAATACTCTAAGAAGCAGATAGCCCATGTTTCTGAGCTCCCTTAACTTGGCATACTCTTTACTTAACAAAAGATGTATAAGACCAACTGCCTTTGGGTATTACGCCTCCACAAGGAACAGGATGACATTAGAGAATCATACCTTCACAGACATCACGTATCCCTGACCTATTATTTTTTGTATTATTTTTTAATTCTTTGTATTATTATTGCTGGTTTGATTGGAGTTGCTGGTTTGAAGAAAAAAAAAAAGCAGACTGAAAACAAATTTTGTCCAGTTTTTTTCCCTCTAGTCTGGCTCATTTTTACTTTTCCATCCATACCTAGTCACAAAGTAGTTCTAAATCATTCACAAAGTCCTGCCAATATCATAAATATTATAACTTTGCTAAAAACCAGTATCATAACTTTCCCTAAGTCTTGAAAATTTCATCAGTGTATTTATTTATTGAGACACGGATTAAAGGTATGGTGGCTTAATAGTGATCTTAATGATAATTACAGCTAACTTTTACATAGGATTTTTATGGACCATAGACTTTTCTAAGTACTTTATATGTATGAACACTTTTAATTCTTACCATAATTCTATGGGATAGGTACTATTATACTCTCCACATGAAAGATGTACAAACGGAGGCACAGAGAGGTTTCTTTGAGTTGCCCAAGATTACTTGCATAGGAAGTGGCAAAGCTGGGATTCCAACTGTTTCAAATGGGGTCCTTAATCCTAATGCTATAAACCGCCCCCTGTATAGACTTGTACTTTAAAAAAAAATCATTATTTTACATCTTATATGTATTGACTTATTTACCGCCATATGTATTTGACAGCTTTCCCTAGGACCATTATAAATTTCCTTCATTATGAAACCAATTTCCAAAAATAAATTTTTAAGGCAATATCTTCCCCCTGTGATATTTCAAAGTCACCAGAAATTTATTTCTTTTCATCAATTACTAGAAGTTGAAATTTTAATGTTTTAGCCTCTCCAAAGACTGAGAAACAACCCAAATGGATCTCAATTTGTTGATAGTCATATAAAATACCTTATGCATTAAAGTCTTATATTAGGAAATATAGAACTTGATATTCTTTTCTTTTCTTTATTTTCTCAACTTTCATCTATGTATTAGGATTCCTACCACAGACTGGTGTGCTTTCTATTAATAATTGTGGAAATTCTGATTAATTAATTAATTTAGTTGTATGAGTGGGACTGTTAATATACATCCAATAAGTAAGCATATTAACATGTTATGGCTATTAAAATCCCCTTTGTAATTCCCCTGTAAGTAATTTAAATATGTGTATGTATGAGGTAGAAATTGACAGGATCAGTCAGAATACACTTATTGTAGCTTGACAAGCAAACAGAATTAATTGTCATATGTTTTACCCACAAACCTGACACTACTTTATTTTTCAATGCACTTCTCTTTCTAGATAATATTTTTATTTATTAACTCTATAATCTTTAATATGCAATCCTAGCCATCTCTTGCTTTAATCCAACAGTGAAACCAAGATAATGTGAAACCAAATTTTAATTTCCACATTCTTTTATAACTTAGCACTCACACATTTCACATCAATTAAAAGTCATAAAATTATTAGATTAGACCTAAAGATAGTCACAAATCACGGGGTTAAGGATTAACTAATAAATTTCCAGGCAGAGTAAAAACCTTATTAACTTGGAAAGTAGTACAGTAGAAAGTTTAAGTTATGGAGTACTTTTAAAAAGGAACTGTACTGCATATCAACTAGAAATAATAAAGACAGCTTTTAAGATGTGTTGATTACATTTTTAAGGAATTTTCTTTGAATAACTAGGTAAGAATGATTTAAACTTAGTATGCATTTTGTATTTAAATTGGTTCTTCAAAAGAATGTAGGTCTTAAAGTATGTTCCAAGGATTTAAGAATTTCTCCTAAAATGCTGTTAATAATATTAATAGTATTACTAGTATATTCACTAACTAGTCCTCTGTCATCAATATCCCTTTCATCTGCCTGTAAACATGTTCGTTTCTTGCTTTTTAGAAACCAACAAAACCTTCCCTAGAACCTCCTTCTATTCATAGCCCAACATCTGCAAACAGTAGTCCATATTTCTTCATCTTTTATCTCCTCTCGTATTCACTTCTCAATTCAGAGCAATCTGGTTTCTGCCTCTATCCTTGCTTGCACTGAAAGTGACAAAATATTTTTCCATTCCTGTCATACTTAATCTCTGCACTATTTGGTACAGACAGCTACTCCCTCCTTGACATTCCTCTCTTGCCAATCTTCCTAAGTATTATGGCTTCCTAGTACCTTTCTTGTCCCTTACACATTAATTCACAGGCTCCTGGTAGGAGTTCCCAATTTAGGTGGCTGTCCAGCTCAAGTTTCTCTTTATAATCTGATAGACAATTCAGGGATATACAATGGTGGTCAATTTCTATGCTAGAGGATCCAGCTTTCCTGTCATAACTAATTATCCAAGATTAGACATCTGACCCAAACTGAACCATCAGATGCAAAGAAATCCTGAAATTTAGAATAAAGGGTGGAACAGGGAACCATTTAGTGGTATACCAACCAAGTTAAATCCAGCCTCCCAAGAGAAAGTACATGGATTTTTTCCTGAGGGCCTATAATTGCCCACTTCCTTTCCTTCTGAAATTAAAAGTTCATATAGTTGTTTTGGGTTTTTTTTTTTTTGGTTTGATTCTGTCAGAGACACACAATAAATCTTCCTATTCCACTGAACAAGAGCCACTGTTTTTTTCTTTGCTTAAATTAACCAGATTAGTTTTGTGTGATATTCACAGAGTTCTCTCTAGAATCTGCTTCTCATTTTAACTACTTTCCCTAAACATTCTTCTTTCAAAGCTACTGTTTCTTTTTAATTTAACCAGAGTAGATTTTGTTTTTTTCTAAAGTATTTTAATTTTTAGATAATCTGTTTTACTTTTATTTATTTGGATTTTGTCCTTCTCAAATCTCAAAAAATCTATTCCTATTATTTCTCAGGCTGTAGTCTTCCCATATATCCTTAATCCCCTTGTCTGATGTGGGAAAGAAAATACAGAAAGTTTTCCTCCCTTTCTCTTCCAGTCCATTTCAGGCTGGAATCTTCTTATTCTACATTTTTTTTTTAATTGATTAACCTCATCCATCTATTTTCCCTATGCTGAAAATTTAAAGTCTATATCACTAACCTAGTTCTTCCTCCAAAACTTCAACACATAATTCCAAACATTTGTGAGGCATATTGCTATTTCAAAGGTTCTTTGAACACAACAAGTCCAAAATTTAATATAAAATATTTTCTGTAAACTGGCTCCTCTTCCTATATTACAGGGTCACTGCCTCCCCTAATCTCTCTCCTCTTCCTTGCCTTACTAACTTCAATCAGGTGTCAGTCGAGTATAGCACCATCTGTGTTTTCTATGGCCAGCAAACTATGAATGGTCTTTACATCTAAAGAGTTGTAAAATTAAAAAGAAACAAAAAGAATATGCCACCGTGGCCAAATGCAGTTCATAAACCCTAAAATATTTACTATCTGGCTCTTAAGAGAAAAAGTTTGCTGACTTCTGTCTCAAATGATCACCAAATTCTTTGACCCTTTCTCTTCCCTAATATATTAAATGGTAACCAAATGCTCTCAAATTTGATTTCTTCCTCTGTGTGGATCCAGTATCTTAAATCTGACATTATTTCTTGCTGAAAAAAAAGGAAAAAACCTCCTATCTGGCATCCAAGACTCACACCTTGTGGTTTAATAAGAAATACATATTTGGTTATTGCTCCTTTGTCTCCCCCTACCTCCCACCTCACTTTGTCTAAGGATCTCTTCCATTTGGCCCTTCCTGAGTTGTATCCTTTCTAAAAATATTGTAACCAGAACTACAGCACTTTCTTGAGTTCTGTGAGCCATTCTAATGACTTACTGAACCTGAGTAGGGGGCTGTGGGACCCTCAAATCTGTAGTCAGCGGGGCACAAGTAGGCATCCCTTGGAGATGCCATTTGAGGCTCTCATGTGATGTAGGGGCAGTCTTGTGGGACAGAGACATTAACTTGTGGGGTCTCTGCTAACTACAGATAGTGTCAGAATTGAATTAAACTGAACTGTAGGACACCGAGTTTGTGTCCAACATGCATATCAGCATTGAACTTCTTGTCTTATGAACCAAACTGGATCATTTCACTACCCGGCTTAAATACCACTGAAGGTTTCCACAATGCGTAAGACAACTCCAGGCATTTTACTTTGTTTACATATATAGTTCTCCATATTTAAATATATTTTTCTGCCATAATAGTCCTTGATTAACAACTTGAAATAGCGTCCTAGCTGTAACTCCCTCTCCTAAGGACATTTTCAGTAGAAAATTATATTTATGGGAGGTATTTACTTCCTCAGTGTCCACAGTATTATTTATAGGCCACTAGTATTATTTATAGCCCACATATAAGTATAACATAATTTGTTTATGATCTTTAAACGAAAAAGTTACCTACCATGGTGGCTTAAACCATTTTTAAATGTTTCTCAACAATTTAAGCCATTTTTAAAAAAATTGTGAAGAGGTAAGAAAATATACCAGTGAAAAATCAAGATTCAACATTTAAGCTATCAAATAATATTTAAATATGATACTCTTTCCAGTTTCCATCTACAAAAAAAAAAAGAAATTAGATGAAAATTATCTTTAGGGACCCTTTTAATTTTAAAATTCTATTATTTTAATCATGTGATCTATTTCTCTAATATTTAATCTTCTATTTTATTGTCTTTGCAGTATATTTTTTAATTCTATAGTTTAATAGAAAGAAAATTTGTTGTCGGTTAAAGCAAATTCATACCAAATGACCTGAAAATCTATTTAAAAAGCAATCAGTGAAAATAAATATAGGATTTCTTCATGTTAAATCTGAAAATCCATCACTATACCTGCTTTTTACTTTATTTGCTGCTTAACGTATCTCAACAGTGAATCTATCATATCAACATAGTCATCATGATCCAAGCTGCAAATAATAGAGAGTGTCAGTGTCAATTTTGCTTTCTCACACTTGCTTCCCTTCAGTTCATCTGATTTTAATAATCCCTGTCAAAGCACAAACAGTCCAAATTACCTTCATGACACAGAAGCTTTCAAAGAGCAGACAGAATCTCAACTTTCATTTAGCAACTACAAAAGAAAGCTGTCCAGCTGGACAAATATTATTTCCACACTTGACAATCTCTACAGTTGAGCATGCATTTTAATTTTAACTAAACCTGCCAGGAGTTTGATGTGAGCTTCTTGTTTTGTGTAGATTGACTCACAGGATTATCAGACCAATGACTGTAATTGTGATGAAAGAACCCAGTATTTTTCTACTAAAAGAGAAATCATATACCAAAGCTGAAGGATCAAAATGAACATGTAAGATATAATGTGGCATACATTACAGGAGGAAAACTACTTAAATTAGATGGTTTAATCACTAAATAAAGTGTATACATACAGAATACATTTTTTTTTTTAAATAGTAGGCTCCATACCCATTGTGAGGGTTGAACTCACAACCGTGAGATCAAGCATCATGCCTTCCACTGACAGAGCCAGACAGGCACCGCCAGAATATATTCTTGATATAATTTTAAAAAGAAAACGCTAGTAAGTAAAAATAAAATGTAAGAAGGTTAAAATTTTGTCTATGGATAACACTGAAAAACAGGTTCTAAGAATAAAATAAAAAGAGATTTTTAAAATTGTTTTGGGCTGACTCAATGAATATTTAAATTTCTAGAACAGGTCTATGTATCAAATTATTTAATAGAACTGATGTTCTTGGCAAGATATTAAGAAGTCCACTCTAAACTAATCAACATGTCTTTGTACAAGATAAAACTTTAAAAAAAGTCACAGTAAAAATAAAGATACTGAGTTTGTAGAAAAGTATTAAAATAAAAGTTAGAGTATACAACTATATGAAAGACTTATATCTTAGAAGTTTATTAAATTTAAGTCTAAAAGTTTCAAATGTTAAACTATTTCTGGGAACTTTTCCTGTCTCAGCAAGGCCTAAATTCCTCCTACAGCTAATCCACTGATTATTAGAGCTCTGTTTCTCCCCCAACTCTATCTTGGACAACTTTACCAGCTCCTCTCTTTTTCTCTTCCTGTTAGTCTTTGTACTGGACAGATTAATCCACATCCATGTCTTCTGCTACAATGTGTATGCTGGAGCAGCTGTTCTAACCGTCCAACTCCATACTGGGTAACTCTCTTGGATGTTCCACAGGTACCTCAAACTCAACATGACCCCAGAAAATCTTATCATCTGCCCTCTGAAACTTCCTTTTTTCCTTGAGGTCCCTATGATAGTTAACAGCACCACTAGCAACTCAGGTATTCATGTCACTGAGTGGGAGTCATCTTCGACATTCTAACTTTCTCTCACTAAGTGCACAGCCAAATGATCAGTTTTTTCTGTAATCTCTCGTCATCCATTTCCTACTGCTCCTGTGTAGTTTCAAACTCCATCATCTCCTTCTACTTCATTTTCCATCCTACCACTAGACAGATCTTTGTAAAACAGAGACAGGAGTCAGTGTTCACAGCAAGATTTTAAGTCTACAGGACTGGGAGAAAAGTCATATTCTTAAGAGAAAGAAAAATCAGAAGAAGGAATTAATTTGTAGAGGGGATCACCCAAACCAGGATGTGTTTTAGAATAAAACAGTTAGTGAAAGTAACTAAAATTATATCATTTTTCAAATCTTATTAACTAGTTAAATGGTTTTATTTTATCTGTGGATCTACATAATATTTAAAAACAATTTTCAAAAATAACTTACTTTCAAAAAATTCTTATAGCTGTGCTCACTAAAGTAAAAAGCCTATATTCTTTAAATATTAAAAGTATACACAGATTCATTTTCATATACTTTTTAAAAATATTTATTTATTTTAGAGAAAGAGAGAGAGCACTCATGCTGGAGGGGAGGGGAGAAAGGGAGAAAGAGACAATCTCAAGCAGACTCTTGGCTGAGCAAGGAGCCGGACTTGGGTTTTGATCTCATTAGCCTGAGATCATAATATCATAACCTGAGTGGAAATCAAGAATTGGATGCTTAGTTGACTAAGCCACCCAGGCATCCCTCATTTTCATACACTCTAAACAATTTCAAGTTGTATCTGTCAAAGATATTTTTCTGAGGAAAGTAGTTTTTTATGATTATATTATTTTTATATTTTTCCAAATTGCACTTCAGGGTTAGTAAATCTCATTTTTTTTATGGTAGCATTGATTTTTTTTTTTTTTTTTTTAAGATTTATTTGAGAGAGAGCAAGAGAGCACAAGCAGGCAAGTGAGGGGAGGGGCAGGGGAGAGATAGAAAATCCTCAAGCAGACTCCCCAGAGTGTAGACCCCACATGGGCTCAATCTCAGGACGCCAAGATCATGACCTAGCCAAAACTAAGAGTTGGCTGCTTAACCAACTGAGCCACCCAGGCATCCCAAGGGCAAGTAAATTTTAGATTGTTGACACCTATATAGTCTTCCTCAGGTGTTAAGTTACCTGGTGAATTTATTAAGTTCACAGCAAATTTTGCTAAATGAAGAATATCCTCAATTTTAATTTTTAATAATAAAGTATGAGTATTTAACCCAAGTATTCTTAAAAGTACTAGTTTTTGGTTTTTTGTCTCCAGGCAGAGTGACTTTTTTGGACCAATAATTAAAAAAAAAAAAAAAAAAAAAAACAACTCAAATACCTATAAATTAAATTTCTGAAATTAAAAAAAAATCCTCATCAAATATTTATAGTTATTTTTTAATGTTTTGTTAAATTTAGATGCTGTAGAATTATAGGACTTCCCAGTTCAACTTTACTCTGAACTAGAATATCAATTTATATAATTTTTAAAAATGTAAGCTCCATGAAAAGATTTTTCTCATAAGTATATGTATTTCAAAACACAATTACGGAATTCTACAACTAAATCTTGTACATGGGGCACCTGGGTGGCTCATTCGTTAAGCCTCTGTCTTTGGCTCAGGTCATGATCCCAGTGTCCTAGGATCGAGGCCCGCATTGGGCTCCTTGCTCAGCGGGAAGCCTGCTTCTTCCTCTCCCACTTCCCATGATTGTGTTCCCGCTCTCACTGTGTCTCTCTCTGTCAAATAAACAAATAAAAATCTTTAAAAAATAATAAAAAATAAAAGAAAAATAAATAAATCTTGTACACCATTTGAGTTCTCATCATTTAATTTGTTCAGTTTCTCCTTTAATTTCACGGGAATACATTTCAAGGTCTTCCTATATGTGAGCTTTGTTTTCAACAATTCCCTAAATGCTTCACATAAAATGATTTTTTTTTTTTTGCCCACCATTTGTTCAACACTTTCATTAAAGATTTCTAACCAATTTTGAAGACAGTAACACAAAAAAATTGAGAATAATTTTACAAGAGTATTTAATACTGGGCACCTGAGTGGCTCAGTTGGTTAAGTGTGTGTCTTTGGCTCAGGTCATGATCCCAAGGTCCCAGGATGGAGCCCCATGTTGGGCTTTCTACTCAGTGGGGAGTCTGCTTCTCCCTCTTCCTCTGCCTTTTCCCCTGCCTGTGCACACTGTCTCTGCACACTGTCTCACGCTCGCTCTCTCTCAAATAAATAAATAAAATCCTAAAAAAAAGAAAATTTAATATCATAATAGGTACTTAAAGTCAATTTTAAAGTATAGTAATTCTTCAATGTTCCAAGCATTTCTAAAATCCAAAAAGAAAAAGTATATATTACCATGCTTAAGTTATTTCTGTTTTCTTCAAAAGCAGTCTAATCATAAAAAGTTAAGGCTGGTTATCTTATGTACATAAATCTTATGTACATATAAATCTTATGTTCATATAAATATTTATACTTTTTGACAAGCACATCTCCCAGTTAGATTGGTAGATTTTGCAGATTTGGGGGGTGTAATTACAAATTATCATGTCATCACAACATATTTCAAGTGTAATTCTCTTCATAGGTTCTATTTAAAAATTGTTATGACGTTATGTTCCATTACAAGATTTTTCAATATCACCAAGACTAAAAAATTTATCATATTGCAGTTTGGAATTCAATTTGTAATAGTATCCATAATAACGCCAAGTAGTTCATCTTTTACAAAATAAACTTCTAGGGGCACCTGGGTGGCTCAGTGGGTTAATAAGCCTCTGCCTTCAGCTCAGATCATGATCTCAGGGTCCTGGGATGGAGTCCCGCATCGGGCTCTCTGCTTGGCAGGGAGCCTGCTTTCTCCTCTCTCTCTCTGTCTGCCTCTCTGCCTACTTGTGATCTCTCTCTGTCAAATAAATAAATAAAATATTAAAAAAAAAACAAAAAAAACTTCTAAATGCTTTACACTGATTCCATGAATTAGACATGAAACTTGAACCATTATTGGAATTAATTCCTTTTTTATTAGAAGTATCCAAGGATACTGATGTAAAACTGGCATTATCTAACTGCTGATAAAGTTCTATTAATGGAGCCAATACATTAATGGCTATCAATTCACCTTTTATATATGAACAAGAAAACTCATAATTGCAAATGAGAGAAACTAATTTAGAACAGCCACCAGATCTAAGTGAAAAGTAAAGTTTCACAGAGTGGTACACAAATGTACCTTTTGCACCTAAGTATTAAAGGTAGCTTTTTCAGGCACAATCTTAAAATATGACTGTGCAAGAAATGTTGATTCTTCAACAGATAGACATCTTATTTTCATGTGATCAATGATGTTATTATAGCTCCACTGTGTGAGTTACACATCAATTCATTTCAGCAAGTCAAAGGAAATTCAGTGCTTTGTGTGTTACCCAACAATAAACAAGTAGTTGTAGACTTATAATACATGATAAGGACCTCATAGTAATAGAGTTTAGACTGCATTTACTCTATGGTAAGACTGAACAAAGGCTGGGAAACATTGTGCAGGCCAAAGGCAAGGGCATGGGCATAGCACAAGTGGCTGACACATTAAGTGGTGAGTAGAGGTAGCAGCATCGAATACTTCTGCCACCAGCATCACCCAAGACCTGGAAAAGTTAGCTGTACCTAAGTGCTCATGCCAGAGCACACTCACTTTATCAACAAACACCCTCCTGCTGCCCTTGAGAAAGATGTGTTAGCTATTATTACTTCCGGAATGGATCTGGAAAAGGGAAATGGGCTATTGCCAATTTAACCATATGTTAAAGTGAGAATTCTGTTTATTACACTGGCATCTCAAATATGATATGATGTCAGAATGTAGAAGTACAAAATGAAGGTCTTCCTAAACCTAAGCTTGGTTTAATGACATGCAATTATTAAGTAAGACTTCATTCAAAAATGAAAAATCTGAGGGGCACCTGAGTGGCTCAGTGGCTAAGCGTCTGTCTTTGGTTCAGGTCATGATCCAGGGTCCTGGGATCGAGCCCCTCATCAGGCTCCCTCCTCAGCGAGGAGTCTGCTTCTCCCTCTCTCTTCCCCCACTGTTGCTCACTCACGCTCTCTCTCTCTCCCGCTCTCTCTCTCAAATAAATAAAATCTTTAAAACATAAAAATAAAAAAAATGATAAATCTGAGAGAAATGCTAAGCCAGATGAAATTATGACAAAAGAAAATGATACTATCTTGGGCAAACTGGATATATGATATGATATCAGAATACATGATATTTCAAATAAAAATATAACATAAATAAAATGGACCTCATGTATACATAAAAATGGTAATCCAGCCCTGTATGGCATGACATGAAAATATTTCCAGAGAGCTGTATTATTTCATTTAAAAAAATAAGTTATAGAACTATATATATACCATGATACAGTAAAATATTTTTGAAACAAACAAACCAACCCAAAATATTAGGAAGGAAATTTAACAAACTATTAGTGCTAATCTGTGGGCAGTGGAACTAAAATGGCACAGGAAAAAAGGAAATTTTTACTCTTAATAACTTCCTATATTTATTTGAACTTAGTATAATGAACATGTCTTAATTTTTACACAAAAGGCAAAAACAAATATAAAAAATACAAAAGATATTATAAGACCTCAACTAATTTAGTATCCTCTGAGTGGTACAAGTAACAAATGACCTCGAAACCTGCAATGGGAACTTCCTTCAAGGCAGAGGAAATCGAGACAGCAAGCCACCCAGAAAAAGGAAGATGAAAGCGTTCCTAAAGGGAGGAGCCCAGCGATCTCCAAAATTCATAGCCTCACAGGCCCCACAGTTGAAGACATTTAATCTCTCACTCTACGTAGGTTCAAGCCCTCTGCTATTCTGGGAATGATCCAACAAGTAGTGAAGAAAGGACACTGGAAGCCTTGGCCGGATAGTAACTTGAGAAGTGAATAATGAGTTTGGCTCCTGCTTATGTCTGTCCTCTTCCACAATCTGGGCTCTTACTAAGTTGATTATTACCAGTATACAATTACATCTCCATCTCGAGATTTCTTTGCATGCACCGGGATCCCACTCTTAAACCCCAGCCACAGCTACTAGCTCCAGGTTTATGAACCACCACCAACGGCGGACCATGGTAAGGAAAATGGTGAGAACATCTCTAGAACATAGATGGGATTATTTGGGGGGAGGCAGAGCAGAAAACTCATGGATGAAAATAGTGAAAGATAAAACTGAAGACGTATGGGGCACTCGGCTGGCTCAGTCCATACAGCATGCAACTCTTGATCTCAAGGTTATGAATTCAAGCATAATGTTGGGCTTAGAGCTTATTTAAAACAAACCAAAAAACCGAAGAGGTATGCTATGGATTATTTAAAACAAACAAACAAACAAACAAACAAAAAACTGAAAAGGTATGCTAAAGCCTTTTTTCCCTCTAGAAAGAAAATATTTGAATTTTATCCTATTCAAAACAGTGAGTCAGAGTTTTTGGTTTTTGTGTTTGTCTTACTAAGGCAATACTAACTAATGTTGTAAAAATGATTTTCAAATGGAGTGTTAAGAAGGTTTGAGATAACAGAGGTAGGAAGATCAATCAGGACAGCGAATTAATCCACATGAAGGTGATGAAGAATAGGAAGAGGATAAGCCACAAGAAAAGGAAAGATGGCTTTTGAAATGACTTTCCAGAATATATGTAGCTAGGGATTATTGAATGAAGAAGGCAATTATAGCTGAAAGAAAACCAGGCAGGTGTTACAAGTCCCAGGTATAAATAAGCTTTGATTTTAAACCCAGGTGATCAGAGAAACCAAATAGGACACCTTGAAAATTATAAAGTCACCCTAAGAGAAAGGTAACTTGTGGCTGTGTCATTAGAAGCTGGCAAAGAGTGAAGTCAAGGTGTGGGGTCTTCCTGGGCAATAAATCTCAGTGGAGGAAAAGACCAATTATGACAGTGGCTAAGAAAGCGAGATGGGCATCATACAGAGCAGGGCATGCTTGTGGTCAGAGGCTCCCAACAGTCTTGCTGAGGCTGTTAAAGATATCATTCAGTGCATGTCCACGCTAGCCTTATAGAAGCTAGCTGAGGAGTGGGTTACTAGTACAGTCCCCATAAACTTGTTTGCTGGTTAGGGCCTAAGGACAGAACAGGGTAGTGAGATGAGGCTACATGACAGTTTATGTAAAAAGAGCTAATTATTACAAAGGAAATTCTGAAAGTTTCATCTGGATGACAGTTATGAATAGACTTTTTTTTTAAATATAGGAGTTAAATGGTGATAGGACGGCATGGCAAATGCAGTTTTACACAGATGATTTTGAGTGTATTATACAAATGAAAATGTCTGGGATAGAGATGGAGGCAATATATAAGGGGAATGCATGAGAAAACATATAGCTCCTAATGTCACACTGAAGTTCAAAGGCCCAGGACTCAGAGAGTATCTTTCAAAATTTTTAGACTATGACCCATGGTTAAAAAGTGCATTCTAATCTCATGTATGTGTGTACACACCTATCTTCAAAGTTTCAAGAAACATTGCTTACCCTTAATGCTTGCTTTGATATTTCCTACTCTACTCTATTCCTTTTTCTTTCTTCTTTATTTTTTAATGCACCCACAGCCTCTAACTTGATTTAAGCACCTGCATTTTGGCTTAAATTATTTAGATTAAAAAGAGGCCCCTGTGATCATTATGTAGAACCATCTGCAAAGACATGACTAATAAATCTGGAAGAGATGTTTTTGAGAAAGGGTAAAAAAATTTTTTTTTTAGGGACTGGCATGGGACCACTAACAAAGAGTAGGGAGAAAGACCAAGGAAGATAAAGAAAATGGAAAAAAACTGCATCAAATTCATGTCTTTGTCTTTACTGCAGTGTTTCTCAAAGTCTACTCTAAGACCAACTGAAGCAGAACTACCCTCCCCACTGTTAGAAATTCAGATACCTGGGCCTCATCCCAGGCCTGGTGAAGAGAACTCTCTACGTGTGAGTCTTGGAATGGGCAATTTAAAAGTTTTTCAGGGCATTCTTTTCACCAACTATTTTTATCTCAGTGCCTTTCACAAATAAGCTTTCAAAATGGCACTTACTTTCCAGGAACATGCAATCTCACTTCACACATTAGATATACTCTTGAAAAGTTAACTGAGTACTTCCCCTAAAGACTACAATGATTAATTTCAGAATTATGTGCACCCAGAAGGAAACAAAGAAGCTACTGGAGCACTCAGTCTTTAAATAAACATTCTTTATCCACTTAATTTTTCTGTATTAATTATGCAAGTGGCTAGCCAAATGGGCTTATAATCCTCATTATCTTTATTCAGTTTAAAAGCACATATATTTAAAAATTCAATATGTTAACACATTTCATTATAATTTTGAATTGATTTCACTGGACTTAACTGGTTAAGTACCACAATCAAATGGCATTTAGCAGTACTCACAGGCCAGGAAATGCATCAGTGAGACATTTTTCAGAAAATCACAAATACTGAAGTTTACGGTTTGGACTCTTAACAGCAAAGATACCCCTTTATGTGGTGAGTTCTGCTAACAAGAATATTTGCCAATTTTTTACCAATTGACAACCAAGAAGTATGAGATATAAATCTATTCTAAGATGGAAATGATAGCGAACAACAATAAAGTATAGAAGCTAACGTTTATTCACTTGCCTCATATCAGACTCTGTTCTAGATCCTTTGCATGGCTTACTCATTTCATCTTGACAGTAATCCTGTGTAGTAAGTACCATGTAGGCCTAATTTCCCCAGTGATGAAGCTGAGGTACAGAGAGCTGTTTAACTTTCCTGAGGTCCCAAAAACTAGAAATAGGAGCTGAAACAGGCAGCCAGTCTCTAGAGTTCGTACTCACTGTGCTACACAGTAATTTAGGAAAGTCTCAGCCCTTGAAGAAGTTAGCTGCTTTGTGGAGAGAAAGACTTCCTGCTGTTTACACTCTGGAAGGTTTCCCACCCTGCTTGCTTTTTTTCTTTCTCTTTCGCTCTCTCTCTCTTTCTTTCTTTCTTCCAAGAGACAGAGAAAGAGAATCTTAAGCAGGCTTCACGCCCAGCTGGAGCCTGACATGGGTCTCCACCTTACAACCGTGGGATCATGACCTGAGCCAAACTCAAAAGTTGCACGCCTAACCAGATGAGCCACCCAGATGCCCCTCCTATTCTTTACACAATTGATTTTAAGGTAACTTGGGTCTACATAGGATCCCTGCTCATATATACTTATCAGATTTCATTATAATATACTTTATATAGGATAGGAATACCCCAAATAGTATAAAGATGACAATTTAGCATTACACTGCAGAAAAAAATAGCAATCAGTTTTTAAAAAATTCATTCTGTATATAAGGGCAGGAGAGCATAGTGGTTTAGAATCATGCTCTCAAATGCAATGAACCAATAACCTAGAAATCTTATTAAAAATGTATATTTTCAATAGGTCTGGGGTAGAGCTTGAGATTTTCCATTTCTAACAAGTTCCCAGGTAATGGGTCCCTGTGGCCCAAGGACTACATTTTGAGTAGTGAGGGTTTAGTATGCAAGCTTTGGAGTCACCCTGCTGGTATGTGACTTCAAGCTGCATTACTTACTAGTTTTGCAACCTTCTTGTGAGCCTCTACTACACCTGTAAAATAGCAAGGTCATTAAAGTGTTGTTATGAGGATTACATGAGATAATCCATAGATAATATGTAAAATAGTTGCCGGCATATAGAAAGCACTCAAAAAATATTACAGAAAACTATTAAAAGCGTATACTGCAACCCATTAGAAAGTCATTTGTAGAACTGACTGATCCAGCAGAAACACTAAATAAAATTTCATCATTCTTTCCCAGGCAGTCACTAGAACATCACTGTTCACTGAAGGACATTAAATATATGTTAGATCCACTACCTAGCTTTATTAAATACATAACTCTGAAACTGCTCCAAATGAATTTGCATATGAAGCTGGCTTGGCCTATAATATTTTAAAAGAATATTTTGTTTCTCTGCCAGAAAACTTTTTTATATCGCAGGTATACAGTGAGTTCTAATTCATTTATTTGAACAGCTTCCTCTGAATTTAGAAACAGCCATTTTTGTTTAAAACTTTTCATTTGTATCAAATCCAAATCAGAACTAGTATTAGTATGAACAATAGTCATGTTTTCAAAACATGTTCACAGGTGGGTGGCTGTTTCATGTTTCAAAACACCTGTTCACAGGTGGGTGGCTGGCTCCGTTGGTGGAGCATGCAACTCTTGATCTCGGGGTTGTGAGTTCGAGCCCCAGTGTAGGGTGTAGAGATTACTTAAAAATAAAATCTTAAAAAAAGAAAAAGGACCACTTGTTATTCTGGGGGGAAAAAAAGTTGTTCAAACAAGGGTACTAGTAGAGTTTCAATGAGTTTAAAGGATTTAGCCCAAACCTTCACAAATGTATACATTTCAAACTACTACACAATGCAGCATAATTCCCTCTCACTGTTGAAGATGGGCTTAGAAAGAATATTACTTGTCAGAATTGTGATGATTTAATAATGATGTGATATGGGAGGGTCCAGTGGGTAGGAAAAGTAAAGTTAGGACTAGAAGTGAAGATAACATTCCATAGCATCATCCCAAATGAAAACTATTAAAAATTTCTAAAATTCAAAACTGCTCGAAAAATAGAGTTAATGGAGTGGAGTACACTAGAAAAGAAAGATTAATGTTTGTTCAGTCACTGCTAAAAACCAGGAAGGGTAAAACCTGGTGGTTCAATCAAGGAGGAGTTGAGACTTAAGTGGTATTTTAGGTTGGTCAGTATCTTTGAGTCAGCAAGAAAAGATCCATAGGTAATTTGCTTCTCTTTTAGTCTTTCGTATCTCTAACTGAGGTGATGAAAAAGACAACTATGGGACAGATTCTAATATGTTTATTTTTCTAAATCAAAACTAGATTCAGCATAGGGGTGCCTGAGTGCTCAGTTGGTCAAGCATCTGCCTTCGACTCAGGTCATAATCCCAGGGTCAGCAGGGAACCTGCTTCTCCCTCTCCCCTTAGCTTGCTAGCTTTCTCTCTCTCTCTCTTTCTCTCTGTCAAATAAATAAATAAAATCTTAAAAACAGAAAACAAAACAAAACAAAAAGCTAGATTCAGCATAGACATTGCAGACCTAAGCTGTGAGATTATGACAGTTAAGAATCCAGGAAAAGAGAGGAATGTGGGTGAATAGATGACTGTTTTCCTCCTCTCTCTTTCCTTTTGCTCTTTCCGGGCAGAATGCTCCTGGTTGCCCCTTTAATGAGCGGAGGGGTAACAGAAAATTTTTTAACACACAATACAACATACCAGATTTTACTTTACATTTTACTTTCTGTAACAAGTTACTTTAAAAAAAAACGAGATTTTGCCCTCTCCCCTAGAAAATCTGCATAGAAGTCTTTTATAGAAAGGACTGCCACATGAAGTTTTAAGGCAGGCTTTACATATACTCACATAGACTGAAAAAGGATTGTTCAAATGAAATAACCATAAAGCTTAACTCGGTACTTTTAGTGAAAAAAACATTAAGCGTGGGAATTGTGATTTTTCAACATCTAGAGAGGTAATAAACAACAAGATGGGATGGGTTAGGATGAGAGGTACAAGAAGAACAGATTGTGAACAGAATTGTATCAACAGCTCATATTTTGTTATTTCAATCTATACTGGCCTGAATCAAATTCCTGGAAAAAAAAAATTTACTAAACTGCCTGAGCTAACTTTTCCACTTACGAGGCAGGTATAATCCGTCTTTCAACAGCAGAGAAGCAAGGAATTCCACTTCAGTGTGACCTATTTCTGCCTCTTAGATTTATCATATGCATTTTTTAATGACCCCAAACCAAAGGAAACGTAGAAACCTATTCGAAGAGCTGACATTAAGGTTGTGACACCAACCAAAACAACAAGAGAATTTAAAGGTAAATTGACACACAATCCCCAAATGAGTCTGTTGCACTCCTAATTTAAAAAGCAGTTTCTGTGTGAATATAGTGATGGCATGTCAGTGTCTGCTCTGAAACTCCGGAATTTTGTCATTTGGTGTTTGTGTCGCAACCTTAATATTATTTAAATATACTTTTTAATATCTATTATTTAAAAAATATCTTTGAATTGAAGATACTCCTAAGGCTTTGAAGAAGCCAACCTCAAAGCACCGCATTCCAAGCATGCCACTTTTATCAGAAGTGGTGCATAAAACATTTGCTGTTGACAAATCTAATTCATTAAAAGGTGAGATGGATGCATTTTAAAATAACTGGCTGGCATCATTATCTGCAGCACCTTTTATAAATTATTCCTCTTTTCCCTTCTGACTGAACTTGTCACAGTTCCCTTTCAGAGTCTGAATGTTATGCCTTAGAGTCAATGCTTTCAACATGTTTAGACAAGTCATAAGTTAAACAAGCAGGGGTACTTTATTTTCTAGAAATGAGAAAGAGGAGCAGAAATACTTACAGATTATTTCATTCGATTCATTGATTTTTAACTAAAGACAAGTAAAGTCAGTTAGTAGTGGTTTTATCTCACACAAAGGATTTAAAAATAAAACTATACTGGCTTGGGTAGAAGGCAGGATTTCAAAGAAAGGTACATAAAAAGAGATGCTGGCAGCCTTGCTGCACTGTTGTGCAGAAGACTTAGTTTAAAATTGAATTGTGCTTCCCCTGACACGGGAGATCAGGTACATCATAAGGCTGACAGCTGGCTGGCATGGTAACTTCCTCAAGGAAAATGCTAACTGTATTTCTCTTGGAGGCCAAAGGAAAAGAAATAGAGAAGCCTTCAAGGAGACAGAGCAGGCAGAGAACAAATTATTCAAAATATGAAGAAAAACATTTCTTACCTAATTTTGTTTCGGAAGATTCTGAGAATGAGCTGGTCTTCTAATCCCAAATAAGTGGGAAATTATTTCCTTCCAAGTGGTCAGTAGAAGAGCTGCCTTTTCTTTATTATCTTCAGTTGAGTTTTTTTTCCCCCAACATATATAAAATATACCTATAAAATAATTAAATAAAACTTAATCACTGTCACAATGGAGGGTACAGAGTCACAATACTTCTCTACATTGGTAGTGACAGTACTATCATTAAGTTCTGACATACAGGCAGGAGTTGAGAGTTGCTGGAAATGTATAAAGACATGCTAAAGTTGGGGTACCTAAGAAAAGCTTATTAAGAAGAAGATCCATAGATTATAGGCACATGAAATAACAGAGGCACCTAGGAAAATGTACATTCAAAACATCCCTTTCCACTGATTTTTCAAATGTTCCTCAGTAAATGTAAATTATATAGAATAAAGGATGGATGCAGTGCATAAAACAAGCAATGCCTTTCGATATAATTCCTTTCTTCCTGTTTAGTTACCAGTTTAATTTCCAGAATAGTTTATTAAAATCCATTTTTTTTCTCACTCTTCTGGATTATCTTATTAAAATAGATTCTGATTCAGTTGATCCGTGGCTGGTGCCTGGGATTCTGTATTTCTAAGAAGCCTCTAGGTAACGCCACCAATGCTGAGGAGCTATGGACCACTCTTGCCAATCTATTTGTCTTTCCCTCCATCCAAGTACACTGGCCTTTTGTTTTTCCAGGTAATTTTAGACTCTATTGTCAAGTATTTTAGACTCTATTGTCAAGTATTCCCCCTTCCCCACCAGATGAGACAGGAATTTGAGACTGTGTTGATTAAACTGAGCATCTGCAAAGGTGAGTTTTGCGAACCATGTCTATGGTGTATCATTTCACTTCTGAGTTCTTATTGTGCCACAATAAAGCTTTACTATGTTCCCCACGGGAGTTTCATATCTCTCTTGTTATGTGAGATATATTCCTAGGGACTTCATATTGTCAATATTAGTGTAAACATTATCTCTTTGCAAAAGCATTTTCATTTTTTGTTTAAATAGGTATTTATATAATTTTTGTATACTGATGTTCTTATCCAGGATATATGCCCAACTCTTATTCTTGTATTTTCCCTCTAAATTTACATCATGCACAAATAGCTTTACTTATTTGCTCGAAAACCTATGCTTTTTATTCTTTATGTTGCCTCACCAAAGGAAAAAAGTTAAACAATAAATGAATTACTTAATAGAAAAGACTATTTTGTTATCTTTAATCTGTAAGACTCATCTCTTGGTTAGGCCTCCATTAACCAGAAAACTGCTATGAAGAAGCTCCCAAATGTTTCTTTTGACATTTACTGACTGCCCTCATACTTCTTGCCTTTCTCTGGTGACTAATATGCAAATGGGTAAGTGTTACTAACACCCACTACCCCAAACTGACTTCCAGTTGTTATTACATCAGAAACAAACACCCTCATAATCAAAAGAACCACTCTAGGAACTGCATTTGAACAAAAGGGGAAATGGGAATTATAAAGAGAGAAATGGTTCAGTTCCATCTAAGAATTAAGATGAAGATGCCAAGCTAGGATGCCATTAAAGAGATATAACATGTCACCTGCATTTCATAGCCGAAATCACAAGATTTCTTGGAAAACCCATAAGTAATGGAAATTGCCTTTTTGATATGATGTCAGCCTGTTCCAGGTCAAATTGCCCTTCTTGATAGCTTTCAGCCAATCAGCTTGACCAAAGGAAAAAAATTAAGATTTCCTACTTCACAAACTGTCAATGTTGTTATCATCGGTTACCCAAGGAAAAGTAAATGGCATGATGGCAGGATGCAGAAAAGGGTAAAGAAAAGGAGGTAGTAACTAAAATATAATCATGTAATCATGAAAATACCACAAACTGCTTCTTTAAAAATGTATTCAAATTCCACTACAAACAATAATTATAAAGACTTAGGGCAACGTAGAAAATGCTTAAATGGTGAAGTGAAAACAGGACCCAAGAGAGCATGTACGCATTCTATTGCAACAGTTTAAAAATATGTGGACAAGGCATGCCTGGCTGGCTCCATCAGTTTAGCATGGGACTCTTATCTTGGGGTCCTGAGTTTGAGGTCCACACTGGGGTAGAGTTTACGTTAAAAATTTTTGAAAAAATATGGACAATGTTTTTGTTTAGGAAGGTCAATCAGCATGCATTTTCCCTCATCTCCAAGAGGCCGCCTTAAAAGATAATAAAGGTATGTGTTGGTTGGGGGAGAGGATGTAAACCATTGAGATAAAGAGACTGAGAAAGTCATTACTACAAATTAACAGAAAATGACAGAGGTAAGAGCATTCATGGAAGAAAGACAGTAGGAAAAGTCAAACCCTAGAAGGTGTGCAGAGTGCTGCAATTAAAGGAATGACCTGATACCCCTGACGGAAGTGGGGACTGAGAAGTGAAGCTAAAATATCCTGAATCTCCCTCTCTTACCTTTTTGTAGGAGCAGCTATGTACTTTGTCTTTTACTTGTTCATAGCTAAATATAGGACTACGAGAAAAAAAAAATAAGTAGATGGGAGAAGTACCATGTTTGAAGAAATGAATTAACAGTCTAGAAAACGAGGAAAAGCCACATGGGTAAGGATGTCCCCAAAGAAAAGCTGGCCTCATTCAGGCCTTTAGCTGACTTCCTGCATGCTTGAATTTCTCTTTTCTAGCAGGAATGTACAGTCAAGAACCATTGGGCATTGGAAGAAAACCTTTTTTTCCCCCACATTGGAAATCAATTTAAAACAAAATTTACTCCAAGAAAAAGAGAGACAACACAATTAACATGTAAATTTTCCATCACTGTAAGGGAGTAAAGGAAAAAAAATGTATACATAATACAAAACCAGAAATAGGACTTCCAGCTATGGCTGAGTGTAATCCGCAAATATTCTTCCAAAATGAAACTAAAGAGCCAGACAAAATTGACAAATACAATCACTTCAGTGCTCTAGAAATTAACCAAAGGGATATAACAATTCGAGAAGCATGTTTATTTGAAAGACTGCTAATTTTTAGATAAGAACACTAGGACATTGTCACGTTCTGGTCTGGCCTCTCTCATCACCATCAACCACAATTCAGTCAGTACAGAGGTTATTCCAGGATGGGGAAGATCATTAAGACTGTAAACATCTGGGACTCTGGGTGGCTCAGCTGGCTAAGTGTCTGTCTTCAGCTCAGGTCACGAACCCAGGGTCCTGGGATCAAGCCCAGCCTCGGGGAGCCTGCTTCTCCCTCTTCCTCTAGCTGCTGCTCTCCTTGCTTATGCTCTTCGTCTCTCTCTCAGTCAAATGAATGAATAAATCTTAAAAAAAAAAAAAAAAGACTGGAAACATCTTTGTTGTGGTCAAAGATGGGGTAACTTGAACTTCAGGGGCAGGTTATGCCCATGTCTAACAGTGTTAAAGGGGAAGTGATGATCTTAGAAACTGGCAAGCAAGGAGAGTAAACAGCTCCATTAGTCCAAGGTCATGGTCATAAATGGGGCAGACATATTCTTGGCTAAGGTTGAGAGAATGTGCAAGGGAGACCAGAGAGAAACAAAGCTAGTCACATATTCCCGAGGCCAAATAATCACATACATAGAGCAAATGTGAAAGAGGCCAGCAGAGACTGAAAGCCAGAACACACCTGAAAACTATGTAAACTTTAAATGCATTCTCTATAGAGATCCATGGATAGACAACAGAAGAATTTATGACTCCATGTATTTAAACGCAAGCAGTGTCCAACAATCAGTTCATAATTTAAGATATATAGACATAGGAGCAAGTCCTAGAAAGCCAAATGCAAAACTCAAACCAAAATATTAAAACTCGAAAACCAACCCAAACGAAAACAAAAAAACAGATTTTATCAGTGCCACACATCACAAGGGAGACAGATGTCACTGTACTTAGTTAGGCAAATTACTAAGCCAAGAAACAAACAAATGAACAAAGCAACAACCTTAAGAGGGGAAAAAAAAAAAATCAGAACCCAGAGTTCCTATAATAGGTGATCTAAAATACCCAGTTTTCAACAAGAAATTATGAAACATGCAAAGAAATAGGGGAAAACATTTGAGTGTCCCTAAATGTTAGATTTAAACAAAGACCTCAAAGCAGTTATTACCAATATATTCAAAGAACCAAAGGTGATCTTACTTAAAGAATGAAAGCAAGAAACAATAAATAAAAGAGGTTCTCAACAAGGAAACAAATTTAAAAAGAAATCAAATGGAATTTTGAAGTTGAAAAGTACAATCAGAAAATTCACTAGAGATGGGGGACTTTGGGTGGCTCTGTCAGTTAAGCATCCAATTCTTGATTTCTGCTCAGGTCATAATCTCAGGGTCATGGGATTAAGCTCTGTGTGGCATCAAGTTTGCTTGAGATAATATCCCTCTCCCTCTTCTACTCTCCCTCCCCCACTCATGCTCTCTCTCTCTCTAAAATAAATAAATCTTTAACAAAAAAGAAAGAAAACTGACTAGAGGGGAATGACAGCAGATTCAAGATAAACTGATGAAAGAATCAGTGAATCTAAGATAGATAAATAGAAATTACCCAATCCGAAGAAAGGATAAAAAAAAACTTTTTTTTGTTTGTTTGTTAATGAACAAAGACTCAGAGACATTTGGGACTATCAAAACCATATAATGAAACATTTAATGAGGGGCTCCTGGGTGGTTCAGCTGGTTAACTGTCTGCCTTCGGCTCAGATCATGTTCCCCAAGGTCCTGGGATAGGGCCTGGCATTGGGCTCCCTGCTAAGTGGGCAGCCTGCATTTCCCTCTCCTCCCTTCTCCTGAACTCTGTCACTACCTCTGTATGTATGTATGTATGTCAGACATACATACATACATGTAATGAGTATCCCAGGAGTGAAAACAGAGGGATAGAAAATATACATGAAGAAATAAAGGACAAAAACATACCAATTTGAAGCAAATTAATATACTTATCAAAGAAATTTGATAGTCAAAAAGTAGGACAATTATAAAGAGATCAATATCTAGACATAGCATAATCAAACTACTGAATTACAAAGACAAACAGAAAATCTTGGAAGCAACAAAACTAACTCATCCCATACAACGAAGTACCAATAAAACAATGGAGGCCAGCAGTCAGTCACTGAGAAATTCTAAATGGTGAGAAAAAAAAACTTCCCACTATATATTCTATAGCAAGAATAGACATCCTTTAAGTCGAAGATAAAATAAAGCGATCACTTTTAAAACTGAAGATGAAATAAAGACTGAGACTTTGTTGCTAGGAGACCTGTATTAAATACTAAAGGAAATTTTTCAGCTTAAAGAAAATGACACCACATGTTAATTTAAGTGCAGAGTAGGAAATGGAGAGGTCCGAAAATGGTAAATATGTGGGTTAATATAAAAGACTGCCTGGGAGGCTCAGCTAGTAGACCACATGACCCTTGGTCTCGGGGTTGTGAGTTCAATCCCCATGCTGGACATAGCACTTCCAAAAACATCCCCACAAAGCTAAAAGTATTACATTTATTTTCACTGATTGCATTAAAAATTATAACAATACATTGTTCAGTTTATAACATGGAATATGTTAATACATATGACAATAACAGCAGAAAAGATGAGGAAGGAATAGAACTATATTGAAATAAAGTTTCTATATTTTATCAAAATTAAGTTGGTAGGATCTGGTTGGTATCAAGTTGGTTGTGATAAATTAAGATGTACAGGGGAAGGAGTCAAGATGGTGGAGAAGTAGCAGGCTGAGACTAGTTCAGGTAGCGGGAGATCAGCTAGATAGCTTATCTAAAGATTGCAAACACCTACAAATCCCACGGGATATCGGGGGATCGAAGGGAAGAAGAACAGCAATTCTAGAAACAGAAAATCAACCACTTTCTGAAAGGAAGGACTGGCGGAGAAATGAATCCAAAGCGACGGGAAGATAGACCGTGGGGGAAGGGGCCAGTTCCCGGCAAGCGGCAGAGCAATGGAGCACAAAATCAGGACTTTTAAAAGGTGAGGGACATAGCTGAGGGACATAGGCTTAACCGGGTTGAAGCCCACGCGGGGTCAGCGTGGCCTCAGGTCCCACAGGGTCACAGAAGGATCAGGGGTGTCTGAGTGTCGCAGAGCTTACAGGTATTAGAACGGGGAAGCTGGCTACAAAGACAGAGCCGAGGAGTGAGCTCTAAACTCGGGGTTACCTTGAACCAGTCACAGGCTCCATCAGCTCGGAGTGTGGCCGGAGGCCAGGGTGACAGGAGGAATTGGGCGCTGTTCTCTGAGGGCTCACTGAGGAGTGGAGTCCCCGGCTCTCGGCTCCTCCGGGCCGGAGACTGGGAGGCCGCCATCTTCATTCCCGTCCTCCAGAACTCTACGGAAAGCGCTCAGGGAACAAAAGCTCCCGAAAGCAAACCCGAGCGAATTACTTAGCCCAGCCCCTGGTAAGGGCAGTGCAATTCCGCCTGGGGCAAAGACACTTGAGAATCACTACAACAGGCCCCTCCCCCAGAAGATCAACAAGAAATCCAGCCAGGACCAAGTTCACCTACCAAGGACTGCAGTTTCAATACCAAGGAGAGTAGCAGAATTCCAGAGGAGGAGAAAGCAAAGCACGGAACTCATGGCTTTCTCCCCATCATTCTTTAGCCTTGCAGTTAATTTAATTTTATTTTCTTTTTCAATTTTTTTTTCTCTTCTTCTGCCAAATTTTTTTTAACTTTTACCCTTTTCTTTTTTAACGTTTTTTAACTAGTTTATCTAATATATATATATTTTTTCTTTTTTATATTTTTTCTTTATTCGTTTTCTTTTTTCAATTGTTTTTGTTTTTTGTTTTTTCTTTCTGAACCTCTTTCTGAATCTTTCTCCCCACTCACAATTTGGGATCTCTTCTGATTTGGTTAAAGCATATTTTCCTGGTGTTGTTGCCACCCTTCTAGTATTTTACTTGCTCCTTCATATACTCTTACCTGGGCAAAATGAAAAGGCGGAAAAATTCACCACAAAAAAAAGAACAAGAGGTAGTACCAAAGGCTAGGGACCTAATCAATACAAACATTGGTAATATGTCAGATCTAGAGTTCAGAATGACGATTCTCAAGGTTCTAGCCAGGCTCGAAAAAGGCATGGAAGTTATTAGAGAAACCCTTTCTGGAGAGATAAAAGCCCTTTCTGGAGAAATAAAAGAACTAAAATCTAACCAAGTTGAAATCAAAAAAGCTATTAATGAGGTGAAATAAAAAATGGAGGCTCTCACTGCTAGAATAAATGAGACAGAAGAAAGAATTAGCGATATAGAAGACCAAATGACAGAGAATAAAGAAGCTGAGCAAAAGAGGGACAAACACCTACTGGACCACGAGGGGAGAATTCAAGAGATAAGTGACACCATAAGACGAAACAACATTAGAATAATTGGGATTCCAGAAGAAGAAGAAAGAGAGAGGAGCAGAAGGTATATTGGAGAGAACTATTGGAGAGAATTTCCCCAATATGGCAAAGGGAGCAAGCATCAAAAGCCAGGAGGTTCAGAGAACCCCCCTCAAAATCAGTAAGAATAGGTCCACACCTCGTCACCTAATAGTAAAATTTACAAGTCTTAGTGACAAAGAGAAAATCCTGAAAGCAGCCCAGGAAAAGAAGTCTGTAACGTACAATGGTAAAAATATTAGATTGGCGGCAGACTTATCCACAGAGACCTGGCAGGCCAGAAAGAGCTGGCATGATATATTCAGAGCACTAAACAAGAAAAACATGCAGCCAAGAATACTATATCCAGCTAGGCTATCATTGAAAATAGAAGGAGAGATTAAAAGCTTCCAGGACAAACAAAAACTGAAAGAATTTGCAAACACCAAACCAGCTCTACAGGAAAT